>NW_028258333.1:40157737-40468445 GCF_053883595.1 Heterocephalus glaber
TGCAATGTGCTCAATCTAACCCTATGATCAGGCATCACTATTACTAATGCCCATTTTGTAAAGTGAACTGTGACACAGAAGTTAAGATATATGCTCAGGAACACACAGCTGATAAGCAGAAGAGCCAGGATATAGAGCTAGGGAGCCAGTGCTCTTAATGACCACACATCTCACAAGGCAACATTGGTCAGTTATATTCCAGAAATTTTACAATGTAAACAACACAAACAGTAAGTCTCTTCCATATCTGAGTTTTGAAAAAATGAGAAAAAAAACTAAGTAATTAATAGGTGGAGCTTCAAAAATCATCTTTATGAATTGGAAGGCTAATACTGTAGATGTTGGCTTAGGTGTGAACACCCCAGAGTCAGGTAGATTTCTCCCCTAGTCATAGAAAGGACTGGACCACCTTGGGTGCCCTGAAACAGCAGGTCCTCCTAAAACTTGCAGCTTGGAGGAACAGAGCGGAACAACAACTCCTGCAGGGGTTTTGTTTGCCTATTTTTGCTTTCTCTCTCCTCTCAGTAATTAGATGAGCCTCTCTGGGTGGGGCTGAGTGGGGAGCGGAGAGATGCCAGGAACCTTGAACTTGTTGAAGACCCCAGGTAGAAACAAAACCAGGGCTTGAGAAGAAATGTTGCCAACCTGTTTCCCTGGTTCTTAATTTATAATTTATTTTTTCACTTTCATGCTATTTCTGGTGTTACAGTTGTTCAGACTATCTTGACCAATTTGAAAAGAAGTTGTTACAACTCATGCTAGTGGAGTCATTAATACAGGTTGCTATGCCTTCTGTCCTTTTCACACTGGTGAGTGGCCCCAGTAGAAGGGTTGGACCAGCTCAACATGGGCACAGAGTATGGAAACACTGTCCCCTAACTCATCCACAGAGCACAAGTAAAATGCTGATTTGGCTATGCATTGGTAATAACCAATGTGAGGAGTTCAGAAATCAAGTAATATTCAAGAGACAGTGATTTATGATCAAAAGCAGCTGTCATTTGAGGAGCTCAATTTTCAAGAGTGTCCAAGGCAATGGAGATGTTAGGAAAGAGAAGGGAGATGATGTAGAGTAGGCCTCTTGCATGACTACAAGGCAGCCAGTAGACATGCGAGGCTCAAGTGAGATCAAACAGGTCTTTCCCTGCAAAGTGTGGTAGGCTGCAGTATATTAGCAAGTCCTGAGGACTGATTGTTAACATCATGGCGTACAAATTGAGAGATCACTGCATTCTAATTTTCTCTTGTAGCTTTCCTAAATGAATGTGAAGAGTATATATTTCCATGACCATTCATATGCCTCACTTCTAATCGAAAAAATATGTTTCAGGTTTACACAGATCCATGAAATACAATTAGCTGGAAGTATGGAAAAAGAAATGCAGCACCAATTATTTTTTAAGTAGGATAATTGTTGGGAGTTCTGGGGGGCTCGTTAATGGCAACAGAGAGCATAAGGTTCATTCACCCTTCTATCCACCTATGCTCCCACCATCCATGTACCCTACAGATTTGTATTGTGAGCACCCACTATGCCAGGCATTGTGTTCAAAGAGGAAGAAGATATAGATCTTCCTAAATCAGACGAGAGTGAAACTGTGAGACAAAATCAGTATTTGCCATTTGTGAAAGACTAGAAGGAGCTAGGCAGTGGGTGTCATGGGGCACTTCCATGGGAGCCGTGCAGGGATGCTTTCTGGAAAAACTGTAAGTTCTCTGAGCCCTCAGGTCAAGCAGGATTAAATGAGCCATGGGAGGGGGCAGGGAATTCCAGGCAGAAGGAACAGAATGAAATGAAAGTGAGCATTAGGCCCCAGGTAGCAGACACCTTTGACTTGACCAGTCAGGGTAGGATGGAACACGAGTGACTAAGCCTACTCATAACTCATTAACCAATGATATTTAAATGAATTCTATATACTATGCTGTGAAATCAAAGATGAACAAGACTCTCTCCTTGGTTTCTCCCCTTACAGAGATTGCAATTTAATATGTGATTGTGTGAGTTTGGGATTTGTGACATGTACTTCTTGATATACACGGAAGCCTCTTGTAGTTTTCTGTAATATTTTCATCATGTTCTAAAATGTAAGAAAGCAGAAAATGAAACTAAACAAAATTCACTCTTACTTTTTGAAAAGATTTGGCCACAAGATCCAGATTATTTGTTTAAATCATTACCTTAAAGGCTTTGTAGATGTTTCACAGCCTCACAGGAAGGCAAGCAAATCTGGAGCCTCCTCACATTCACCAGTGTGAGATGTATGCACTAAATGCTGAAGTATTTTTATGCCCAGATTCTCAAACTGAAGTAGATTAATGCAATAAATTTCTCAGGCATGCCAAGTCCCATTGCCAGTGTGCTAGTGGGAATTCTCCTGAGCAGCTCTCCTTAAAATGTAACCAATGCCCTAGGTGCTTTCACCTAGAGCTTCCACAACCTGTAGCTTCAAGGTTTCCCTATCATGGGTGAGAAAATGATCTTACACTCAGTGCTTAATCACCTGGACTGTGAACAAAGCATTTCTTTCCTTCATTTATTTGACCTGGACTAGTCACATGGTCTCCCACCTTGCTGAGAAGGAAATCCAGAAATATTCTGGCAAGGCAGCCACTTCCTAGCACACAATTTAGTCCTTCAGCCATATTGCTACAGTAAATAGTTGCTGTCTCAAGTTCTTTAAGTGCCCTCCCACCAGCAGTACCCTGGGAAGTCCTGACCTTCCCCCTTGCACCCTCAGTCCAGAAATTAAACACCCCAAAATATTGTTTCAGACCTTTACCTAGCATCCTTTCTGATTGGTCGGTCCCCATTTGGTGCTGATTGTTAAATATTTTGTGTATCACTTCTGCACCGAAGTGTGTCTTTCCAAGTTCTATTTTTTGCAAAATTATGCTTGTATAGTCATTGTCATAAGGAAATCTCATTCAGATCTCATTCTCCCAATCACATCACCTTTGGACCTAATATTTGGAACATACCTAAAATTTTCCATCTTCTTTTGCCAGGATTCAGACCTATTTCTCTTTAAGATGCTCACTTCACAACCAAGATCCATTCCCTTTATTTCATATCCATTTCCCTCCTGAGTCTATTAACCACCAAAGACAGGGATCCCACATTCCTCCAAGGCACACGGAATCTGCCTCCCTTGGCTTTCCGGGTCCCTCACTGTCATGCTTCACTATGCCAGACACAGACTCCTGACCTCTCTTCCCTTACAATCTCCCTGTCAGTTTTCTTCCAACAAAGAGATATTTCCATCTCCACCTCATCAAAATCTGTCTGGCCAATGTTAAATTTCCTGGGAACTCTGAACTCTATTAGCTAACATAATGAACATGTCTCTGCTAATGTTTTAATGGTCTCCCATCCCAGACAGCATATTTGCCTGACAACTGAAGACAGCTGAAGATAAAGCTGCTAAGTTCTATAGCAGTGCCAAACGATGCTATCCTCCCCTGCCTATGTCAGGCTCTGATGATTTATTCTTTCTTTTCTGCATTTCTCAATTCCTGACTTTCTGTTTATAATTTACAATTTATATGCAACAAATTTCCAGCATCTGATCTTTACAGACTGAAAAATTGCATAATGTTGCCCTTGCAACCCTAATTACATGAATTTAATATCTCAATTCATGTAGCCAGGGACATTTTAAATGAACAAACATTAAATACTGGCTTTGCATCAGTTTACATTTTCTTAAAAATGAAATAGCCATTACTAATCCAGGTCTCCATTGAAATTTAAGATAAGATGTATCTTGTGCTGGTGATTTTAACAGAGTCAGAGAGAACAAAGAGAGAAAATGAGGGGAATGAACAGAGAGAAAGAGAGGGGGATAGTGACATAGACTGGTATAGCTAGAGAACAGAGTAGTAGCCAAGAAGGATTGAAAGAACCAAATGTAAAATTTAGCTTTTTGAATGAAGAATGAGGAGTAATGAAGGATGTATTTAGCTAATAATCTAGTAACTCTCTAGTAGATAGAAATCCCGAGAGCTTGTGATACATGTGATAATTGACATATGTGTATTATACATCAACTTAGTATAATGGAGTCCTTTCATACCTCATTCAACAGCTTTTATAATTATAGTTATAAATTATAACCAGGGTAGCTACTTCTGGAAATACAATCATGGTCATATTTGCTAAGTGTCTATTTATAATTATCTATGAGTCCCTTGTAGCTGTATTTGTGCAGATGTTTGAGGAGAGACATTAATTTCCATGATTCCCCTATGAATTGTTGAGAATTGGCTAGGAAAACCTTGAGACTCACATGGAAAATAACTTTCATAATATTCTTCTATATTCCAGCCTGATAAAAGACTAATCTTGAAAGCAAAGAAAAAGGGAAAACTCAGAATTGATACATAGAATATCTTTGATTGTGTAGATTAAGCAGGTTTATTCATGACCCAAAGGAATTGCTTTCTCTGAGCCTTGATTGAACTGGGCATTTGGTTCCATAGGAGCTAGTGATGTCTTTGCTGTATAGCTTGCACTAGCATTCAGGGCCTATACCATGCCACTGCCCTAGGGATGTTGAACTTGAACAAATCAAACTCTACTTAAATCAGATTATTTCTATTTACCATGGAACCTGCAGGATCAGCAATAGTAGAAACAACCCCAGAGCTATGTCACATTGCAGAGTTTTGAGATCGAAACATTGATCTTCTCTAGCTGTGGCCACAGAACCATGGACTACTTGCTTAATCCTGAATGACACTGTCCCCTTCTTTCTAGTTTCCCATCTCTTGTACGTGTTTTCTCTCACATTTGAATGAGTTAGTATGTGAGGCTGTTAGTAATTCTTTAGATAAACTGTCTTCAGAGTAACAGGGAGAATGGAGGTGATAGATACAGTAGAGGTGGTGTTCACTGCAGGGATGCACAAAACAATACATTAGCAGTAAATTTTATAACATGTATTTATATTTTTCTATTAGTACACGTTCACAATACACAATGATTACATTTATCATGGGGAGTTGGTAGATGTACATAATACATCTTAATTATTTTTTTATCATCTCCTGCCCCTCCACTCCCTTCCTGTTCCCCCCAACTCTTGGATCCCTTCTCATCTGCAAAAGCTCTATTTTCATCATTATTTTTCTCCCTTCAATTCTTTGTTTCCATCTTCTTTCCCTCCCCGCTCTCCTCCATCTTGATTTATACTTTCAAAATCTGTTTTTATGAATGTTGCTGTTTGTATTTTATCCATGTACATAATATATTGATATAATAGTGACATATATAATTTATTATGTGTAAACTAAAACTAAACATTATGAGTCTTTTCATTTTAATTCAATCCATTTACGTATTCATTTAGTCAACATTTTTAGTACCTGTTTTGTGCCACACACTGTGCTAGACACTGAGAATGCGATAGTCAACAGGATTTACGTGAGCCTTACAACTAAAGCTCACAAGTACTTGGAACAGTAATTCTAAGGGTTATGAATGCTATATAAGCTTTAATTAGGGAACATGACCTAGTCTGGGGAGAGGGCTGTGAAGGAAGTCTTCTGACTCATTATTTTTTTTCTGTTTTCCTTTACATTTGGAATATATTTTATAGTATTCTCTAATGAATTGTCTTGTAAAGTAAAACTTCCACAGTTTGTTTTCTCAAAGGAAAAGAAAAGGATTTTTTTTCCTCATGAAACTTAATGAGTTGTATGTGCCCTTTTTTCCATTGTCTACAAATAGATATAAAAGCATTATTATATGAGCTGTATAGTCAGAAGTATTATTATAGCCAAGGTTAGAATATGGCTTAAGGTTGTCTTATTCCCCTGGGAAATAAGATGAAAGATGCTGTTAATTATGTATCACAACTTTGAGTTTCAGACCCCTGGTACTGGTACATACACATCTGTATATAGTTTTTTCTCCCTTGATTAAAAAAAGGCAAAGAAGGAAGAAAAGATGAGATAAATGTGTGATGGTAGCTTATGGATTTTTATATATTAAACATCTAAATCAGATAAAAATTTTTAAATAAAATAATTTTTAACAAAATATATGTCCAACAAATTGTCTTTTTAGTTTAAAATTACTTTAATAAAAGTGTTATTAATCATTATATTATGCTTAAAATACAGTTTATGTTTTAATTATATCAATTTCAAAAACATAGATTGAGTTTTAAATATTTGCTTAGCGAGTCAGAGAAAAAGCTGATAATATAATAAATAACATAGAACTCTTTTTCTAAATACTAGTCCAAAAATTCTCTATTTATATTCAGATGTGTTCTGTAAAAAATATATGAAACAGTTGTTTTTCCTTATTCTTATTTTAGAATGCTCTCTTGGCTGTTTCCTGAATTTACTGTCTCCCTATAAATTTTATTTATCTTTAGCCAATTTATTTTTGTAATTATTATAGATGTTTTTATAGAAAAAAACAACACAGATATACTTAAAGAAGGAAATAAAACTTGTCAATTATTTTATTTCATGCTTGTGAACATATAATTATTATTTAGAAATATATCTTTCTACACCTCTTTATATATACTTGGACTTGTAGAAAGAGCTGCACCATTTTCTACAAATGACATCGTGCTGTACAGTGCTCTTTAAGTTGTCATTTTGCTCAACAGTATTTTATCTTTATTTAACATATTCTGTATGTACTAAGGATTGTAATTCTTTGACATGAATTGCAGATGTTTTTCTAATATTTCCTTTATAAATCAATTTTCACTAAAATACTCTGTTTAGACAATAATATAAGATGTTAAATATATTCACCCATATTTTCTTCTACTAATTTTGTTTACTTTTTACATTTAAATCTTTGTTTCTTATAGAAACTATTCTGGAAAAGGAAATAGGGATTCAGATGTATTTTTTCCAAGTTATTAGCTTATTGTCTAGTTCTATTGATGAACAATCATTCCCCTCCTTTGTTTGGAATGTTATATTTGTTTTTCCATTATATGTTTCGCTAAATTTCTGCATACTGCTTTCATTGATCTAATTCTGTGCTATAACCTGGCTTTAATTACTCCAGCTTTATAACATGCTTCAGTATTTGGAAGAGAGCTTTCTTTCTTGACATAGTTTATTTTTTAGCCTTTTCTCCTATTCTCCCAGATTAACCATAGAAAATTCATCTTGATTTACAGAATAATATCTATTGGGTTTTATTTTTATCGCATTGAATTAGAAAGCAAGTTAGGAAAAAAATCAGTAGTTTCACGATTATGTGAAGAGCAGTTAGTTAGACATCATTTAGCTCTTGATGACCACTGAAGCACATGAGAGCGATGGGAGTTACTAACAAATATTCAAACACATTTGTCTTAGGATGGTACTTAAAGCTGTGGAAAGATAAATTTTATACTATTTGAAAGAAAAATGGTCATAGTTTTGTTCATTCTAAGCCCCACTATCTTCCATTTACATGTAAAGTTCCCATTATTTATATCATAACTGCAGCTTGAAGAGAGAAAGAATTTTTTTGTTTTGTTTTGTTTTTTTGTTTTTTGGTACCGGGGATCGAATTCTGGACCTTGCGCTTGCGAGGCAGGCGGCGGAACCACTGAGCTAAATCCGCGGCCCGAGAGAAAGAATTTTAGATGAAATAGTGCCAGAAATGAAATACACTATAAAAATTCATATTTTGTGACTAATTTAATGTTCTCTGCATTTGTTTCTCCCTCACCATCATCTTTCTGGCCTGATCTCTTCACGTTGCACTTTTAGTTATATGAGCCTGCCTGCATGGTGTGAGCCTTTGCTTTTAAAATTTAGCACAGTTTAAGTTTATAAAGCATTCTTAGAGTGACTACTGGACTACAGTAGGTCATGTAGGTAATGAAATATTGCTTGGAGAGTGTAATTTACCCAAAGGAAATCATTCTTAAAGGCAGACAACAAAAATACTCATGGTCAAAGATTTACAGCTTGTTTCTGGAATGCTCAGCAAGTTGGAATATATTTTCAGTTGGAATATAGTTTAAACTGAGAAATAAGAAAAAATCCACAACAGTGGAAGACTTAAATCGAATTTTTCAACTAAGTTATTTGACAGATCATTTGCCCAACTATAGAATTAATGATTGTAATTTAAACCTTTTCAATCACAGAAATAATTTCTACTTTAGAAAGGATATGTACATAATTACTTATAAACTATATTTTCCAAATTTGGAATGACATTGTAGAACTTATATGAGCTGCTTTTTCAGGAAATCTCCACTGTGATGAAAATATATTAAAAGGAAAACTGTGTAAAGCAAGTAGCAGTGAAGTTCATTCATATCATTCTTTCTTTTCTTTTCTCCTTTTTTTTGAAACGGGGATTGAACTTGGGTCCTTGTGCTTGTGGGACAGGATGTGGAACCACAGAGCTAAATCCTCAGCCCTTTCCTTTCTCTTTTATCCCAACTTGCCTTGAAAATCTTTGAATACATAACTGTCTTTAACATGTTTCATAGTAACAATCCAGAAGCATTTATGCATTCATTCTTTCATTCTGCATTGAGTGCCCATTGTGTTCCAAACACCCTCCCAGTTGGTGAGGGATATGACATAAAAATTCCTCAGAGAGATAATTTTTATGGGGAAGACAAATAAAACTAAGTAATCAAATATAGGATTATGCAAATGTAATTTTAGGTGATTAAGACACATATAATTTCGGTGATTAAGAATTTTATATACACACAGTGTCTATCTTTCACTGCAAATAGTTTCATTTATGACAGATACTACAGCAGAATAAAGGAGACAGAGAAAGACCTATTGGATCAAGTTTCCTTTCAAATCCAAAACTTTCCTCTCATGCTTCCAAGTTATGTGGATTAATGAGAACAAATAAAACCATCTCTGCAATCCAAACTTACATCATGAGATACAGAGATACAAAACCTCCAGGAACACTATAGTTAGGTTTTCTTCCCTGTTCCAAAGAAGATAAGCCTCATCCAGTGAAGAGGAGTGGAGAGTCTTTAGCTGGAGAATTTACCTGACCAATGAAATGACTTGAAAACAAAGGTGGATTATGGTGGCCAAATTGTATTTAAAATACATGTTTTGACAAAGTAGCTATCACAAACTTAAGAAATGAAGAAGGGGTACAGATAGATAAAACCAAGATGAACTGCTGCATAGGTAAATGTTGGGAAGCAAAAGTTATAGTTTATGGATGACAGTCCAAAAAGTAGAATGTTAAGGCAAAAGAGAACTAAGGCCATTATGAAAGATGAAGAATACAATTAGTGACTGGACCAATAATGAGAAGCCTGCTAATTAATAACATTTATTTTTTCTAAAAGAACAAAAAAGATTATTGGAGATTAAAACAATAAATAAAACATCACAGTAACAATATTATGACAGATTTGAGAGCAAGCATATTCATCACATGGATACTGTACACTGTAGTCACATATTCTATTTTTAAAAATATTTTCAGAATGGCCGACAAATTCTTGTACCATCTCTGAGACTCATCTTCTTTTCGTGTCACAAAGACAGATTTAGCAAGGCTAAATTAAGGGGATCCACAGAGATAGGTGAGGCTGATTCTGAAGGCAAAAGAAAAGCAGAGATTTTGATCCAGTTCCTACAAAAACCAGAATTCAGGCCCAAACCAAAAGAATGAGAGAAAGAAAACACTTTACAAGATGAAGACCTTTGTCATACAGCATGGTGACTGTGGTTAATAATAAAGTATTATATATTTGAAAATTGATAATAGAGATTTAAAAATTCTCACCATAAACTGATAATTATATGAGGTGGTAATGTGTTCATTATCTTGAATTAATCTTTCCACAATGTATACATGCATCAAAATATCATTTTGTGTACCATAAATATATACCATTTTTGTCAATTAAAATAAAAACAATTTCAGCACTTTAAAAGTAAATTAAAAATACAATGCTAAATACCATAATTCACAATAAAGTTGTAATAGTTTTTAGTATTTCTGCCTCAACACAACCTCCTTTATAAAGTAGAAGGGGGCAGAAACATTTTAGCAAATACTCAAGAGTCTCAGATGGGTTACGTGGAAAAAATAAAACACACATAAATAATCAAAGGAAGCAATGACACCAAGGTGGGGAGCGGACCCAGAGCAGCTGAGGGAGTCAGTAGAGGAAGAGTTGTCTGGGAAGAGATGACAGTTGAGGGAGACGTCAGTGCAGGTAAGGACAGTGTGTGTGGGTCTAGAGAAGAGCACGCAGACTTGGGGATCAGCTCCCAGGTGAGAAAAAGCATGGCGTTCCCTCCAGAACAGTGGGTGGCTAGAGCCTGCAAAGGTCATAAGGGAAAGAAGCCACATGCAGAGGCAGAAGAGGCAGGCAAGGGCCAGGCCACATTGGATCTTAGGTATAGGTTGTGGTGAGGAGTTCAGAGTTTAGTCTGTGAGACAAGAGAAACCTCTGGAGGAGAAGGATGACACGGTGACACTTGTAGAATGCACCTCCATGCAAAAGAACTTTTAATCCTGCTTTTTTTCTGCATTTAATCCAAAAGAAAAATGCCCATTTCTTTATGCTGTGCTTCTCTAATTGCTGCTTTTATTCTTAACATAAATTGTGGCAGTTATTTAATATAACAAGCAATTTTGAAAAGACTCACGAAAAACAATTTTTAAATGCAAGCAAAAGCTACTAGAATAAAATTAGCTCTTTATATCAGAGTGATACCTTCAGAACTAATTAGTAACAGAGGGAAATGTCAGATATCATTGTACACTCTAAAAAAAGGGAAAAGGGAAGTATAAGCAGAATAAGAACTGCTTTATATTTCTATTACATTGCAGCTAAGGCATTTGACAGTTTACCCTCAGCCACTCATTTAATGCTCTCTAACACTTCTGTGTGATACCATTACCCCTGTTTTATAGAAAAACAAACTGAAACCTAGAGAGCCAAGAAATTGTCCCAGCTTCCACCTGTTAATAAGTAAGAAATGTGGAATTGTTTCTCTTTTCACTAAGGTGAGTACCGGAGAAAACAAAGATGAAAGTTTAGGAATTTGAAAGGACATTCCTAAGTAAGATACTCTTTGGCAGCCTACTAAAATTATGCCACCATTAATGCAAAGATGGAGATGTCTGCTATTGTTTACATTAATGATTCCTTGCTGTCTGACAAGCCATGCTAAAGTTTAGCAACTTAAAAGATCCACAGTTTATTTAGCCTGCTATCCTGTGGGTCAGCAATTTGGACTGGGCTTGCCTGGGTGGCTCTTCTGCTCTGGGAAAGATTCTCTGATTAGGCTGGATCTCTGGTCAACAGTAGGTGGTTCTACTTGAGACATCTGACTGACTGTCGGCTGGCGATGGGGCATTGAGGTTGCTGAGCCATGTGCATCTCAGGACTAGCAGAGTACTCTGGGTGTGCTTGCATGGCGTCTTGCCAACATTTCAAGAGGGGTTTGGTGAGGAAGGAGAAAAGAGAAGAGAGGAAGCATGCAAGCCTCCTTAAAACCTTGACTCAGAGTTGGCACATCATCGTGTCAGTCATCTCAAGTGGCCAAATCAAGTCTCAGGCTGAGCTCACATTGAAAGGAGTAGAGAAATAGCTATCAACTCTTGATGGGAGAAGCTGCAAAGTCCCATCATAAAAGAAGCATGTAGAAAGGTCTACTTAGAGTATCATAGCTGTTTTTGGAGTTTACTATGTAGACAAATTTTTTTCTAATTTTATAGTGAGTTAATCACATAGGAAATATTTTTCACTATAGCCATTTGAAATAACACATATGTGCGTGTATATACATATACACGCACATATTATGTAAATTATATTTCCATATAATGTATTTCAAATTAATGAATGTATCATACTGAAATTATGTCTCCTATTCTGGAAGTGATAATACCTTCACTGTGTATAATTTCTTTAGTCTCTTTTCAGAATTTGTGCCTGTCACATAGTAAACTGTAGTGGCAAGTAATTTTTGTAGGCTTTATTTTAATCATTATTTTCTCTAGCTCCAGAGAGTAAGAAAGAATCTTTTATTCTTATATTACTCATTTTTTGCCAGTGAAAGGGAGTAACCGTGGTTTCTTTTTTTTTGTTTTTCGGGGGGTTTTTTTGGTACTGGAGATCAAACTCAATACCTTGTGCTTGCCAGGCAGGTGGTAGCACCACTGAGCTATATCCCTGGCCCACCATGATTTTTGAAGGGTAACAAGTAGTATACCCCTCCAGAGTCTACAGCAGGCAGAAATATCCATTTATACTCTTGCAGTTCATACCAGGAGAACTATTTGTTTTACATGTTTCCTGGCAGATATAAGCTTCATTTCCCTAAATAACATATAAAAATAAGAAAAAAGTCTTAAATTTATCAATATTAAACTTTCAAAGAAATAATAAAATTCAATTTATTTCAAACAGCTAAAAATTATTCTAAACCATTGGCTGTTGATCTCATCATGATCATCTTTTTCCTTATATTTTTAATATGGTGGCTACCTTGGGATGCAGAAACAGACCAAAAATGTAATATGCCAACCTTACCTATGCAAAGTAGACAAATGTGACTTATTAGAAGTTCAGCTAAACCAATGATGTTGGCATTCCATTATGGAAATCTAATTATTGTGTGCTCTACCAACTACATCCCATCCCCAATTCTGTTTAATTCTGCTGCACATATTTAGGAGTAGGGATCTTTGATAAAATTATTCTGTGAAACTCCATGAAACCATAGAGTACTACCTTTCTAGAAATTCACTGTAGTTCAGCCATTGAATTACTTAACATATATCCGAGAGGAATGAAAACTTATGTTCACATAAAAAAGACAAATGTTCATAGCAATGTTATTCTTAGCCTCAAACTAGAAACAAGCTAGGTTTCCTTCAGTGAGTGAGTCACACTATGGTGAATCCATACCATGGAATGCAACTGAGCAATAAAAAGAAATGCACTTTTGATACATTCAACAACCTGGATGAATCCTCAGAGAAATTTGCCGAGTGAAAAAGCCAATCTTCAAAGCTCATATACTATATGATTCTATTAATGCACCATTCTCAAAATGAAAAAAAAATTACAGAAATGCAGAGTCTCTTCACATTTGAGGTTGCTGGGAGTTAGGAACAGAAGAGGACCTGGAAAGTAGATGCAGGTCTAGAAGAGCACTATGAAGCTGCAATTGTTCTATAATTTTTGACTCCATCAGTGTCAGTACCCAAGTTGTGATAATGCATTACCATTTTGTAAGATGTTATCATTGAAGGTCATTAGGTAAAGGGTAAATAGGATTTCTCTTATTTCTTAAAACTGTGTATGAATCTGTAAGTATTTAAAAATAAATGTTTCATTTTTAAAAGGGACATTAAATCATATTCTCCACCTCAAAGCTATCAGTAGCTTCTCACTATACTTAGAATTTAGCACCCCTCACCACTGCCTAATATGACTCGTGGGATCTGGCCTCTGACACCTTTTTCCAATTCATTCCTGCCTTTTCTCCTGTTGGCTAACCACAGTTGACTTCTTTCTATTCTCAAGTACTTCAAGGCCATTCCCACCTAAGGACCTTTACATTTGATATCCCCAGCCTCTGGCATACTCCTCCCAGATCTTGGCATAGTTTACTCTTCCCTTTTACACTTTTTCAGATGTCACTTCCTTTTTCTCATGTGTTCACTTGATGTCATTTCAAGTTGGAAAAATATCCACACTTTCATGAAAGCATTTGTGGATAAAATTTAACACAAAAATTAATGTATATTATTTATTCTAACTATACAGATAAGTGGATATGGCATTTATGGGGGAATATTACATGTAAGAGATAAGTATGTGATGCCCATTCGTATTTTATAGGATGTATGGAAGTATAATCCAGGGAAAATTATTGTGTACGAATTTGGTAGCAATTCCTTTGGCTGCAAAAAATAAATTCTACTTTTTTTTAAGCTATCCTTTTGAGCAATAAAGTGCTGTGGACCTGTCCTTGCCAGAATACATCAAAGCTTGGGCCCTTCCAGGAAACAGAATGCTGTTTATTATTTCCAAAAGTAGTACCAGTGATTTCAAATTGAAGTAGTATAATAAGTGGTCCATTAAATGTGCTTGAATCTATGTATTTTCATTTCTTTATTGTTATTTGATTACCTGATAGACTTGCAGTTTGGAAAAGTCATTTTCTTAATGCATGTTCTGGGATTGCTTTTCACTGAGGTTATTAAAGCTCTGTCTTATTCATTTTATATTTCTATTGTATCATTATAATGCCTTGCAGGTTACAGGATTTCTATTAATGTATTTTAGAATGAAGGAATGAATAAACACAGAATATTTAATTCCATTTTACATATTTAGGGACCTTTGTAAGTTTATTTTTTCTGAAATGCTATGATGTTATGAATATTACACTTGTAGGAACTCTTAATGAAGGGCTTGATGGGAAATGCAGTGCCCACTATGGACCGTGAATGACAGACTCTCTCCTTAAACTCTTAAAGGACATGGATAATCTTTTGTTTCCTTTATACTGCACACTCCTCTATGTTTGCTGCAATAGATTTTTATGAATAGACAATTAGCCATACAATGTTTGAATTCAATGCTTCAGGCAGATTCTAATATACAGGGGTGAGAGGGTGAAACAATAATAAGGAGCTATGATTATTGGGTCACGGATTTTATATGGTGACATTCATTGTCCCTCAGGAAATTGGCACAGCCCAATATAATTGACTTCATTTTATCATACTTGCAATGCTTATGCTTCTCTAAGTCATCTAGGGTTATCCAACTGCAATTAAACCAAAAATATTTAAATCATTTTCTACTGGTAAATAGCTATTGATAGAGAAGGCAAACAAAGTATGAATGAACAAATGAATGAGTGGCACAAAGTGCAAGCATATCTACTCCTGCTGAGTGTTTAGGTTACAGATATGGTGAAAAATGTTGGGGAAACAGGACAATCTTTCTCAAACTTGAGCATAAATGAGACTCACAAGGTATGTTGTCAAAATAGAAGATTTTCGGGTTCTACTTCCAGTGATTCTGATTCCAAAAGACCAAGATGGGCACAAGAGATTGCATTTTTAACAAGCCACTGAGTGATGTCTCATTGGTATATCAGTCTTTGGAGCATGCACTAGGCCAATCAGTTAGCCATATTTCCATGACTAGAGATAGCCTGCTGGTAATATACTTGGTTAGAATGTAGGTGAAAACCACCTGGAGGCATGAACTAAGCTGCCTCTTCCCCAGGAGGCAACTATGCCTTCTCTGAAGACAGATGATCACTGTAATGCTAATTACGTGTGAGATGACTCATAGTATAATGGAGATTAGTCATGGAAAAGAGTGTCTTGAGGAGAGACATGAAAACAACAGTGACGTGGTGACATGCACAAAACGTCAGACCAGTCATGAACCTCTTTTATTACATCTGAATCATTGAGCATTCTGTCCCAAGGAGACAACCAATTGCTATTAATGTTAGAAAACATAATCATCTGATGCCTTTAGAGAGATTATGTAATTTGTAAATGCTTGTTGTAATAGTGTGGCAGACCTGGTTGTTTTCCTAATATCCTTTCACCCTTCCTTCTCCTTACCAAACTTGCCAGAATGTAATATTAATTGGGAACCAAAAAAAGAATTAATTTTCTACATCAATGGAAACAACAATGAGGGCATATTTTATAAATAATAGCTGGGTGCCCTGTTATAAAATTTGATTTCTCAGCCTCCTTTATGGCTATATGAATCTATGTGACCAACTTCTAGCAAATTGGACAGAACCAAGGATCGACTGTATAGGCGTCTGGAATTCCCACTGTTTCCTTGATTTATGGAAATAAAGGGCAGAATTAGCTGCATTGTACCCTTGGTCATCTCTTTTTCCTTCTTGCCTGGATGTAGCTGTGATGCTTGACTGTCAAAATCTGTTAGGAACAAAATTCCTAACAGATGAAAGGGGTACCATTTACTTACTATATGCCATAATTTACCATGTGCCAGCCACTTTTACACTTTTCCTTTTTTATATGTATTTTATCTTTTCATTCTGAAAGCAAGCCCACATTATATATTGTTCCATTTTGATCCCAAGCTTCTAAAAAGAATTAATAGCATTTAAAAATACATCATTAATTATGCTAGAGTAAATTTACTTGCGTAAATTTGAGTTTTATTTATTTTAACCTGGATTAGACTTTCACTTTGCAGTGACACTATTTTATGCACGTATATTGATTTGCAAATTATCAGCCTTCGCCTCTCATTAGGATCAGAACAAGCTAAACTTCTTACAGAAAAAAGATAATAGGAAATTAGGAGATAGATCTATTGCAAAAAGGAAGGGGACAAAGAGGGGAGGGGAGCAGAAGGGGATGAAAAAGGGACTAAGATGTGTTATATACTAACTCCCCACAAGGAATGTAATCGCTATGTACTGCAAAACATGTACTAATAAAAACTGAAAAAAAGAGAAATGATTGATTCTTTAACATGGATATAGACTAGGGGCAGATTGGCTAGAATAGAAATGGCCCCACTGTAAGTGTGCACTGTCAGTATTATACTATAGCTAACTCATACATGTCCTAAATTAATATTATAATATAATGTACAGTTTCATTAATTTTGTTTTATTTTCTGTAGTTGGCTACCTTAAAAGTCTGTCTATGCTAAAGTCATGTTTCTTCCTTGCGTCTTTAGAGAAAAGTGATTAGAACATTAAGTAGAACAAATTGATCTGAACCTTAGGGATAAATAAAGAGAGAAATTAGCTTACTAAGAAATGGCTCACATGGCCTAGAATTTATTTACAACTTGGCTATGGGGGTAGAAGGTTAGGATCCCGGGAGAGAAATTGAGAATCTACTTTTAAACTAGACTTTATTATTAGACTGGAATTCTAGTTAATTATCTTCAAAATTTCTTTGGGACTGAATGTTCCACAAAATTATTATTAAACTCAACTAATAGTTTAATAAGCTCCACAGTCAAGTCTCCTGTTGGAAGAAGATCACATAAGTTTACAAAATCATAATTTCTGAGTCTACATTAGATGTATAGTTATGAGGTATAAGCAAACTCAGATCATAGAAACATCGACTTTTAAAGAACTCAGAGTAGCTACTATACTGGCTTACAAATGAAAACATATAGATGAGAGGTGCTAGTAGATGTCAGTCTTCTTGTTCTTTCCTTACATAACTGTATGTGGCCAGGAGGATTTCATATCTCATTTTTTTATAAGGGCATAATTCCAGTATTAGGGCTTTGTCCCCATGCCTAATTACCTCCCAAAGGCCCCATCTCCAAGTACTATTATTTTGGGATCTGGGGCTTTAACATATGAATTTTAGAGGGGACAAATTCAGCTCATAGTAATTTCCATAATATTTTTCCATACGACTCAGTAGATTTGTATACTTTTGTAACTATAGGCTCAAAGACATGCTGACCTTCAGTTGTGTCCTTTGGTATTGTTGAAATCAAATCCCCATCCCAAATGTGGCCACATATGCTATCATTTCCCCAGACAAAGAAATAGAAATCCCTCTGTTGAGATGCAACCTCATGTCTGAAGAGCTGATAGCCAACCACACCAGTTCACCCTGAGGCTACTAAATATGGTGTAGAGTCAGCACTTGATGGGCTTAATTCACATCCAACCCACTTCCCAACAACCTCCTTTAGCCCCAAGTCCTCAAACCAGCTGACAGTGATGGTATCCATTCCAGATCTGAGGTTATCCTGTGCCTCTCCAGAAAAAAGTAGACTGAAGAGATTGAGTACTGGCTTGAGGGGGCAAATGAGATGGGAGCTCATGCCAGCACCACTGATGACCAGTTTTTAATTTGCCTTTAGCAAGCAGTTTTAAAATTTACCTTAGCAAGTAGCTTATCCTGTCTGTACTTTATTTTTTTTTATCTGTAAATGGATTAGCAATATTAGCTCTATGCAGTTATAAAATGATCAAATGAATGGTTCATGCAAATGTGATTCGGGCTTCATACCAGCACTAGAGTCTACCATGATCCTCCATGATCCAAAATCCTTCTCATTTAGGCCAGACTAAGGTTCAAGTCAACCAAAAGCTCATCATTCAGTTCTCATCAAAATCAAGCTCTTCACACACTGTATCTAATCCTTAGCCATGAGTTTATTTGGAGACTTCTCAAAAGTTTACTCTTTATTTGCCTTTGCCCAATATTGTTTGAAGATTTGAAGGACAGGCAACCCCCACGCATATGGTTATCTGCATTAATATCCCCCTGTTAATGTACACATCTACAAATTATCATTATGCCTCTTCCCTGTACTTTCAGAACTGTCTTTATTTTGGGAAAAGTGGCAATCAGTTAACCTACCAAAATTTTCATAACAGCTTTTCTCATTCGCCCTGTTCATGACCCTCTAGGAAGCTTGGTAATGAGAAATCCGTCTAAGCCTCCATACACTTCTTTAAGTATTTTTTCTAACAAATGTTGGCATAGCTATGGTGAAAAAAGGAACTCTCTTACATTGTTGGTGGGAATGTAAACTAGTATAACCAATATGGAAATCAATATGGAGAGTTCGCAAAGAACTAAAATTAGAAATTCCATATGACCCAACTATTCTCCTTCTAGGTATCTTCCCCAAAGAGTTTAAGACATCATACTACAGCAATACATGAATACCAGTGTTTATAGGAGCGTAATTCATAATAACTAAATCCTGGAAACAGCCTGTATACCCATCAATAGATTATTGGATAAAGAAATTGTGGTATCTATATATATACTGGTATACTACTTGGCTATAAAGAATAACAAATATGAAATATTTGTAGGAAAATGGATGGACTGAGAATATATGTTGGTTGAAATAAATCAGACACACAACCTTGAATACCATATGATAGCGCTTATCCCTTATCTAAATAGAGCAAAATAAAAACTAAGAGAAAAATAAGGAAGGATAGGTTGAGACAAGGGAATGGATCTCTTGCAGATAAGAAGGGATCCGGGGGACCAAGGATGAGGGGTGAAGAGGAGGGGATGGGGAAATAGAGTGAAGATATACCAGGTACAGGGACCTAATAGCCTCAGTGGACATGAACATTATATGCTATAAACATGAACTAAGATTAATAATATCAACAAGAATCAAAAGAGGAAAAGGAGAACTAGAGGAGGCAGGAGGGAAGCAAAGCAAAAAGCTGTATTATGGACATCTATCAACTCCCCAAGATGACTGCAAAATGCATGCACTGCAAGCATGTACTAATAAAATAAAATTTTTTAAAAAGATAAGCATTCTTTTCTAAAGGAAGGATTTAAAACATTTTTTAAACATCGGCTCAGATATAATTAAAGAAAAAATGTGTTAAACAACATAAATGATTTGAGCTCAACATCTAAGGAAAAGATAACATTTCTCCTCAACTATCTTTCCCTTTTTGGTAACTTAGAACTTCCTGAGCTGTTCTGAGTGTTTTAATATTCTAAGCCAAATTTTTTGTAAGGATCTGCCAAATTGCAAAGAAAACTTATGTAATTATGTTAAGGTAAGCATGAAAATGTGCCTTTAAAATGTGGACGTTATTTAAGAAAAATCATGTATTTGTCACCTCAAAATTTAGGTGATATAAAACTAGCTCTCTTTAAATTATCTACCTGAGGTATAACTGTTAAAGCAAGTGAAACAGAGGCCTTAACCTGCCTTGTGTGACAATGAAAAACCGGGTCAACTTGGGCTGGGGATTTAGCTCAGTGGTTTCGTCGCCTGCTGCACAAGCACAAGAACCTGAGTTCGACCCCCGGTACCAAAAAAAAAAAAAAAAAAACCTGGTCAACTTCCAGGTCAAGGTCAGAATCCATGGTCTCACTTCTGCTACTGACTCGTTCTGCCCTTACCCTGATAATGCACAGATCAGTGTCTGTGTACCACACCAGTCAGTATGGAATGCCATCAATGCAATCAAACTCATGCAAACCCCTAATGATGCAAGTGGGCAGTTGAAGGAGAATAGAACTGAATTCTTGTTTGTATTTGAGCAAGTTGCAAACCCTCTGGACCCTGTTTTTCTTTATCACAAAGCCAGTTGAATTACTTGCCTCTGAGGTTTCCTTCAGTGCTCATTCCCTGATTCCTCAGATTCACCATCAGAAGGTTCTTATTGTTGTGCATTGTTTCTTTTCCTGAATAATAATAATTGTCAAAATTCTTAGATTTTATTGTCGACAGTGTTCTAACTGCTTTGTCATTTTTAAAAACTTCTCACAACAACCACATGCCCTTATTTATTATCCCTCTTTGAGAAATGAAGAAACTGCAGACAAGGACTACTGGGCAACTTACTTGAGTTTACATTTCTAACCTATGATAGAGGGCGGCTTCAAAATGGAGGCTCATGGGTGCAGAGCCAGCATTAACAGTGACTACTGTTTCTAGCTAGTATTCCTATAGAAAGTTGCTCACTTTTCAGTGTAGTTTCCTGGATTTGAGACAGTTAGCCAATATTTACGTAATTTGGAATTGGAATTATTAAAAATCCCTAAAACACTCTTGTCCAATTTATTTTTTAAGTACATTTGTCTTTAATTAAGTTATTTTCATTTCTCTATATCACCCCCTGGCCACAGGTATATAGATCATCAACTGTATAAGGGTTTATGATGTGATGTAATTTAAGGGGAAGAGTTTGGGGTATAGTTGATGTGGCCCAAATTTAACTCAAATTGCTCCTTACATCTGCCTTTTAGGTGTGTTGATATCGAAACTCTTTGCCAGTTTATTTTCATAAGCTACTAATGAGATACAATTATTATTCCAAAATACTGAGAATAGACTAATTGTACTGGGAGAAAGAAAATGAAATTAAAATATGTTGACAAAAAGAGAATTATGCACATAAAAATGTTCTGGAAGTAATTTTAATGATAACTATGAATTACTTACGCACTCACCAGATCCTCTTTACACATTTTTTCCAGCTTGGTATATTAAAAACTAGCTGCCATCATGTCAGATTTTATGATAAAATATTTAATATGAATTAATATAGATCTTTAAAGAGAAATTACTATTTAAAACAAAATAAAGTAAAAGTAGAAGGTTCCAGGATTTTCTAGTGTTAGTCAAAATAGTATTTTATTGAGGAGTTCAGATGCTTGTGTTTTCAACCTGCACTAAATCTTAATATAGATTTGAGAGGATCTCATAGATATGGATATATTGAAATCAAAGCTGAATGAGTAATATGTAATGTTTAGTGAGACTAATGAGGTATCTATTTGAATGTTCTGTGTGAATGATCTCTGAATATTGCACAAAGATTTATACCTTAAGGCATAATTAATCTCATTCCTCAAGAAAAACCTGTAGAGCATGAGTTGTTGCTTTGTCTTTTTAAGACATAAATATAGTTTTAAGTAAATCTAGTGATTCTTAGGTATGTAAGTGAAAGCTAAGTAATGTGGTTTGATGTAAACCAATCAATGTCTAATGGATGCTACTTAGATTTTTCTTTCTCCAACACAAAAGGAAGCAGGAGAAGCAGCACATAATGCCAAGAAGTCATGTTTTTCTGTTTAATCCATGTGAAAAATATATGATTAACAGTCAAAACTTGCCCAACTACAGACAGTACAGGAGCCTATGTGGTCAGTCCAAGCAAGTCTTTGGAAGAAAAATAAATATAACAAAGCTCTTTACAAACCTCAAGTCTAATTCAATACTGAGTCACTTGACAAAGTAACATAACAAGGCATTTCCATTATTTCCCTGGGCACAGAGGACCCCTCTGAGTATACAGCTCAGATCTGATAGTGAGTCCAAGATCCTCAGGACCATACAGAGGTTTCACGTTGAGCCTCTGTCATCACTGCCTGTTTGTGCAACCTTCTTTGCTAACCCCAAGCAAGGTTTCCTTCAACCACAAACCTGTCGTAGCCTCATCATCTACCTTTCTATAAGGCTTCTCTATGAAAACTGCTTTGTATCTATCCTATATCCCAATTTTTGAGACTAAATTTCAGATGGCATGAAGTATATCTCTTAGAAACCAAAACATTTATTTTTCACCAAATATATCTTCATCTCTATCCTTCCTTCCTTGGCTATATCTTACTCCCATCTCTGCAACTAACACTTTTCAATTAGACATTTCTAAGATGAGTTTGTAAAAACATATTTAAAACTTTCTATATATTGTAACTTAAGGTTTCCGTTTGTTTTTCCCATTTGCTATTCAGATTTTCTTCTCAGCAGAAAATCTCACTGTTGCCTTGCTTCATTTCCACACATGGCAAGCATTCAAGCAGAGCAAATGGGAGTCACAGTTCCTTTGCCACAAGAAGGAAACATGCTTCCCAAAAAGCCATTTGTCTTTTGGCTTTTTGTTGTTGTTTGCTTTTTAGCAAATCAAAACACAAATCAGTAGCACCTGTAGCCATTATTGCACAAATCATTGGATTTGATCATTTAAAGCTGAGGATTTCTATAAAACATGCCTCTCCATGATTCTGTGATAACATAACTTCTAAGCTCCCTGTGATTCTTACCCAGTGTTCTGGTTTCCTATCAGTGACTCCCCAGCTGGCATCCACTTTCCCCCTAGGTGGTAATCTTGGACCTTGCTCCTTCTCATACAGCTCAAGGCTAGCTCCTTTAATAGGTCCTCATCTGGCACAGGAATTTCCTTCTGCATCCTCACTCTGAGGTATGGTTCGAAGGACAGGCATTTCCTGATACAGCTTGGTTCTTTGCTCTGCCAGGTAGCTTCTTCCAACCACCCTATTGCTTTTAGGCTCATTTCAATGAAAATAATCCCTATGTTACTCAAGTTCTAGGGGACATAGGTTGGTTGCTCTCTCTAAGAGGTTCTCTGATATCTTCCTTATTCAGATTCTGTCAAGAGCTAAAAAGGCCATAGCACTCAGGCAATCTTCTCTTCAAACTTTAAAGAACCTATGGCCACCCTGAATTTTCAGCTCTTGCTAGTCAGGACAGGCAAAGGTTGAGAATTCAGACTGTAGGTGGGGATGGGCTAGTCTTGGCAGAACTCTATTTTGATCTCCCCTGTTTACATCTTGTAAGTCTAGGTCAGGCAGCAACTTGAGTAGCCTGGGAGGATTCTTGATGTCACATTTTCTCAGTTTGGAGGCTTCTGCTGAAATTCCACAACAAGAGATTGTTTTGTTTTCCTTTGCCATACAGACTTTTTCTAAAACAAAAATTTATGTATTCAATATTATGGTTTTTGTGGCTTCTAGATTTTATGTTTGCTTAGGATGACCATTCCCATTCTCTATTAGTTTATTAAAGCTACTATAACAAAGTACAACTGGGCGGCATAAACAACAGAAATATATTGGAGGCCATAACTCTGAAATTATGGTGTCCTCAGGGATTGGGTCTCTCTGAATGCTCAAGGGAAGGATCTTTCCCAGCCTCTCTCCTGGGATCTGATACTTCCTTAGCTTGTGGCAGCATTTCTCCATCTTCATACAGTGCTGTCTCTGTATGTATGTGAGTATCAAATTCCTCCTTTTTACGAGGACACCAGTCTTACTGGGTTAGAGGCCCTCCTTACTTCCATATGACATTGTTCTCACTTAACTAGTTACATTTGTAAATGACCCCAAATTCCAAACACATATTCTGAGGTTCTAAAGATTAGTATTTAAACATATGAATGGGAGGCACAATCCAGCCTATAATGCATTCTAATGTTTATTAAAATTGCCCCAACTTTCTTATAGGACTTTCAGATAGTAGCTCGCTGGATAGTTTTCCTCATGTGTGGGTCAATCAAAATGGAATAAAATAAGAGATGTACCTCAACATTTTATAGAAGAGTGACACTGATTTACTGTCTTATTCATTATGTTATTTTCCCCAATACCCAGCAAAATGCTTAAAACACAAGCAACTACTGGAAAAGCATTTAAAGTTCAAACAGATCATTTACTAGAGAACCAAATTCTTAACTTTATAACTAGATGATAGCTTACCTATTTGAACTGATAATGGGCTATCTAGAAATTTGATTTCAGGCCTTGAAGACATCCTAGAGAAATGGCAAAGCCCATAGCTACAGTGACCCAGAGGACATTAGCTTAAAGAAATATGGCATTTTGTATTTATTGAAGCAAATGAACACAGTTCCTGTGACAAATCTCCTTTACTATCCCAGAGGACAGGGTAATGACTTAGAATTGAGGGGTGATTTTAAAAATAGACCTTGACTTTGACTGGGAAGTAGTAGCGACTTGTGTGTGTGTGTGTGTGTGTGTGTGTGTGTGTGTGTACAGAAAAAGCAGGGAAAGGAAGGACCTAGAAGCAGCCATGAAAGCTCATGAAAATGTTGATAAGCCATCATTTTAGAGCAATGATTATAAATCATTGTTTCAGATCTATTCTAAATCTTAAACCTTAGAATAATCTTATGTTATGGTGCTAAATTAAGTATTTATTTTTAAAGAAGACATAGCACAGAAGATATTGAAAACTAAGTTTAATGGATACAGGTGATATTTATATGGATCATGTTTGATATTTGACAACAAATAATTATGAACTTAGAATAGTAGTATACAAATAGCTGACATTTTTGCAGTATAATTTATATTCATGTTCAAAGTTGTTATAGATACTAATTCATATTTTGAAAGGAGTATGGAGTTAACCAGACCACTGATTAGGGTCTGTCAGTGAAGATGCTTTAGGTAAGTAACTAACTTCATGAACATGATTAGGAAAAATATATAGAAGGAGGTCATCTCTCAGGAAAGCAACATATTTTTTCTTTTGAATAAAATATGTCTCAGAGGAAAATATTAGTAGGCTAGCTTTTAGAAACAAATAGGTTCTTTTGTTACTAGCAAATATTTTTTTTCCTAACAGCCTAAGAATTTATTTTAAACTGAATAGAAGTATAATGTTGCGCCTTGGTTTAAAATTCAGAATCAGAACCAGAGAGCCCAAATATGAATTAGTCAGCAAATTTATAGTCTTTTTCTTTGCATGGTGAATTAGCAGAGGCAATATTTTCTTCAAAGTCAGCGAACAGCCAACATATCCTTTAAGATGTGAGATATTTGATTTTCAATACAGAAATGGTGCTTAGCTCATTCTTTTAGATGTTCAGTTTGTCAGCAGATTCTAATTTTTGCTTGTTTCTTTGGGAATACAAAATCCCTCCATCTGAATATTTTAAGTGGCGGATAGTCACTACCTTATAAAGTGAAGTAGGCAGGGAGATTAGTCTTGTTTATAAATGCTGGGAAATTAGCTTTACCTATAAATGGTGTAAAGGGAAATGTAGCACTCATTTGCAGAAAATAAAGAAATCAAAGAAAGGAAAAAAGTTATTAAGTTTTGAATGAGGGTTCGGAAGTTTCCCATTTAAAGAAACATGGGAAATGGGACAGCCCAGAAGCAGTACCAGTGATGTAGCTACTTGTTAATTGGGGTACTGTATTTTGCTTTTGTAACAAACGGCAGAAGAACAAGACCACCTGATCAGGCTAGTGAAAGCAAAGAAGTGCAGACTTCACCTGGACAGAGGTGGACTGATGCCAAGGAAGAGGTCATCAGTCCCAAACAAAGAAAAGGCAGGAGGCTTTAGGGCATTGAAGAGAGGTCTGGCACGTCTATCATGTGTAGGGGTCAGAGCAAATATTTGTGGTCAGGGTCCATGCAGCGATCAGGCAGATGTATGGTTATTTTCAGATGACGTGGCATTGAAAAGATGCTAAACTTTGTAGTTGTTATCTCTGTGTTGGGAATATCCCATCCTGCATTCTGTTTCTGCGTTCTATCTGCTCTGAGATAGCATGGCTTTTGTTGGGCAGAGAAGCACTTGCATAGGCTCCCTGTTTTGTTGTGGGGTTTTTTTTGTATCTTGTCAAACTGTATCTGGGAATTAAAGAGTATATTCATTAACCATTTCATGAGCATGTCAAATCTGACAGCTCTGAGGTCCTAAAGCTTGAAAAAAGGAACCAGTTTTGCCAGGTATTTTGGCCAAGGAGAAAAACTTACAATGCCTAAAAACCAGATCAAGAACGATTCAAATTCCAGCATGTAGGAAGGCTGAGACAGAAAGATTGTAAGCTTGAGGCCAGTTTGGTCAACTTAGTGACTTACCAAAGCCCTACCTAAAAATTTTTAAAAAAAAGGGAGCAGGGAATATAGCTCAAGACAAAGGCCCCAAGTTTAGTACCCAATACCACAAACTAAGGTTCATAAATATAATACCTTTTTGAACCTGGCATTATTGAAATAAATTGTGAAAAAAAATGACCTGGATTCCTGTATATTTTAAAAAATTTTTAAAAGCTGCTAAACAGCTATTTAGAAAAAAATTAGTGTTATCTCGTGTATTAGTTCTCTATTACTATAACAAATTATGACCTTATGACTTAAACAACACACATTTATTACCTTACAGTTCTCAAGGTCAGAAGTGCAATATCAGCCTCACTGGACCAAGGTCAGGTTTCAGGGGGGTTTCAGCCCTTCTCAGGGTTACTGGAGAAAATGAATTCCCTGGTTTCTCCAGCTTGGAGCGACGCCTGCGTTACTGGGCTTGGGGCCCCTTCATGCCTGCATCATCACACTTCCTTCTGCATAGACTTTCCTTATGAGGACTCTGGTGATTACACTGGACCCATTCAAAGAATCCTGAACAATCTCTTCATATCAAAATCCTAATGTTATCATGTCTTCTGAGCCCCTTTGCACTGTAAATTAACCATTCACAGATTCAGGGGATTTGGAGGTTTAAATCATTGGGGGCTGTTTTTCAGCCTGCCACACCCTCTTGCTTCTCTGGGCTGTTTACAAAGCAGTTGTGTAAATCTAAGGGGATAAGGGCTTTATCATTTATGGATCCATCAATAGAGAACTAGTTGTGTTTATGGGGAAAATATAAGATATTTATGTAACATTGTTTATATCAAGACTTGCCTGTTTATAATCCATAAAATAGGTGAAAAGATATGAGCACAGAAAATGTAGTGTGGCATTGTTTCCATTTGGTTAGTCTATTTAATTATTTTTAAACATATGTAATTCAAAGATAAAAATGTATGTATTCAAAGTAATAAATTAAGAACATTCGAAACTATTACAATATGAATATTGGGATCTTGCCAACATGAAGATCGGCTTTATCCTTAAAATAAAGAAAATTAAACTGCTACTAAAATAGAATATTATTTTGGAAAATTGAATATACAATTGGGCTGTAGGAATGTTTGTATTGTGATGAAGTACCTTTATTTCCCAAGTGAGAATTTTACATTTAAATGGCTACTATTAAGCAGTCTCCACATAAATTAGGATGAAGTAGCTTAGGACACCTGAATAAACACTTTTTACTTTGTTGCTACGTTTCCAGCAAGAATGAGGTATGGTTATTAGAACATGAGACGTAATGAATAGAGGAATCATAGGTACTTGGGGATCATGGTTGGAGTTATGGACACATGACAAAAAAATTAGAAATGAAACTTTTAAAGACATAGCACTGGATCACTAAATACCAGACTGTAAACTGATACTTCATGCAATAGGAAATGAGGACAGATGGGGATTTTACATGACCTTGGGATATTTTTCAGATATTGATCTGTCTTAGGTCCACCTTGACTTGATTAGGCCCGGAAGTGAATGAAGAGCTGAGCAGATTATAGTTGAGATAATCCTAGAAGAGAGGAACAAACACATGTGAAATATCTTTGTAATTTAACAGCTTATCTGTTCTGGGTACAAGGGAAGAGTGTGACTTAAAAAGAAAAACAACCAAAAAAGTGTTCCAAGATTTGGATTTACAGCATCAACAGTAAGTGATATGTCCTGAGGACAAACGTGTGTGTATGTGACATAGGGACATGTGAGGTTTCGTTCAGAGGATATGGAGATGTTGGCTGCAGACGCATCGATGGGGACAACTGAGCTGGACATAGAAAGTTCAGGCAGTGAAGTCAGGATCAGAAAGAAAAATGAGCCAACAACTTCGAGGTTCTACGTGTAAGTGTTCTAAGTGTAAGAGTAGCTGTAAGACAATCTTATTTATCTTATAATCGGTAGCACATTTGAACTTAGGTCAATTGGCTACTGCTTCTATGTTAAAATAGAATGAAAAAATGCCTGAGACATTATTATCTATATGATTTTTAAAACTATCTCAGAAACACTCATAAAGTTTTAAGTTGTTGACTTCCACTATATTGATGAAGTTTGATTCTTCAGCAATCAAGCTTCTTACTGTATATGACACATCACTCTTATGTAGGAAGTGTAAGGGGTTGTGGAATTTAAGAGAGTGAGATTATTTGAGATCATTTCAGGATTACCTGAGCCTCGGTCTGTAAATTATCTCAAAGTGTGAAGATTTGCTACATATTCCTGATGATTTACAACTTCACATAGCTATAACACAATGACGACACTATCCACCTATAATTTCCTTTTCTTATGATATTCTTGCACAGATTGTTCCTTCCTTAACTAAAATAGATAATTTTTCTTTTTGCTCTTACTGAATTGTCTTTATGATTATACAAGTACCTTCAGCCTACTTTTAAAAAATTTTTCTATGAAATAGCCAGCCATTTGGCATTCATAGTGTTATTAAGGATACTGTTGATCAGGTTACACAATGTTTTGTCTGTGAGGACCCCATGGTTAAATTTCACTCTGATCTCAGAATAAGAATATATGTGGTTCTCTTTAGCATGGTTTATTATTTTATAATTGAGAGACTGAATCTTATATCTCTTTGCATCATAGTTATTTCTTATCTTCACAGCAGAAAAGTATAGTGAAAAATTTCTATCCACTTTGACAAATGTTAAATCTTTAAAATATGTAACTTAATAAAACCTTTCAATTTGGGTCTTCATCTTAGATTCTTTACCTATTCTTGTCTTTCTTGTCTGCATTTTGTTGCCATCTTTTAAAAAATAAATTTATCTTTATTACATACATTTTTGCAAGTCAGAATTATTTTTGGAACCAGTTATACAT
This sequence comes from Heterocephalus glaber, assembly GCF_053883595.1. Classification (NCBI taxonomy): domain Eukaryota; kingdom Metazoa; phylum Chordata; class Mammalia; order Rodentia; family Bathyergidae; genus Heterocephalus; species Heterocephalus glaber. The sequence goes on from NW_028258333.1 coordinate 40,186,744, forward strand.
GCCTGCATTTTGGTTATATCTCCAAACAGCCAGACGCATTATCATATTTCCTATTGCTGCAGTAACACAACCACAAATTCAATGACTTTAAACACAAATGTATTATATTACAGTTGTGGAGGTCAGATATCTAAAGTGAGATTGTAGGGTTGCATTCTTCTCGGAGGCTCTGGGAAGAATCCCTTTCCTGGCACTTTTCAGGTACCGGAGACCACTTACATCCTTTGGTTCATGGCCTCTGTTTTCCAACTTCAAAGCCAGGAGCATAGCATCTTCCCCTTTTCTTGAAATTCTGTCTCCCTCTCATAGAGCCAACCTAGATCATCCAAGATGATCTTCTTATATTAAAATGCTTAATTATTCCTGAAAATTCTCTTCTCAAAAATAAGGCAACATATTCATAGGCTCCACAATGATAGGATAAGGACATGGATATCCTTTAGACATTATTTTGCCTACAACCGACAAGAACTTCTCTGAGGGAATTGGGTTAGTATGGCATCAACTACAACAATTAACCATTCACACATTTATTTAGTATATTTATCAGGCTTTTACTGAGTGGCCACTATGGGACAGACATTTTTCTAGGAGCTCAGCAAACGAGGATACTATTGTGAATGAATTCACTAAGTTGCTTGCTCTTTAGAGGCTGAGATCTCATGTGAAAATGATCCCAGGAATATGAAAATATATACATGTAGATGATACAGTGGTCAAGGAAATGAGTAACTAACAAGTTAGATGAAAATTCTCTAGGGACATTGACATTATTATAAGTAAAAGTTGAGGCTGTAAAATAATTGGTTAAACAAATGCACAGGAAAAGAGACTTCTGGTTAAACAGCAGCATGAACATAGATATTTCTCTCCTCTACCCACTAAATCCCCACTAAAATGGTGGCAATATAAACTAGTATAAGCAATATGGAAAGAAATATGGAGATCTCTTAAAAAACTATAAATAGAAATTCCATTTGACCCAGGTATTCCCCTTCTTGGTGTTTTCCTGAAAATGTTAAAGATATCATATTACAATGACACATGCATACCCATGTTTATATCAGCACAACTCATAATAGATAAGTCTTGAAAGAGACCTATATGTCAATTGACAGATAATTGGATAAAGACAGTATGGTATTTATACACAATGGAGTACCACTCTGCTATGAAAACAAATAAATTTGAGTCATTGGTGGGAAAAATGGATATACCTGAAGACCATAATGTTAATGAAATAAACCAGACACACAAGCTTAAATATTATGTGGTTTCTCTTATATGAGAAACCCAAGTACAAATAATTTAAAGAGCAAAATGAAGGGTAAATAATAAGAATCATAGAAATAAAATCTTTTACTAATGAGAAAGAGATCTAAAGATGGGAAGGGGAAGGGGATGAGAAGAGAGAGTAACAAGAATTAAAATGTGTCAATCCTCCATGATGAATGTAATCATTATGTACCACAAACTTGTATTAATAACCAATTTCTTTTTAAAAAGGGGACTGATTACTTCAAGATAAGGGGAAGGTAAGAAAGTGGTTGGGAATTGGAAAACTGTGGAAAGAAATGTCCAGAAGAAAGGAAAAGAGACTTCAGGAATTATATAAATAATAGAGAATGAAGGCAGGGTCAGCAAAGAGAAGGAAGTAGGAAATATTTTGGTTAGCATGTTTGCTCATTTTTATTGACATAATCAATAAAATAAAATTTTCATTATAAAAAATGCAATGATCTTAATGTAGATTTCCTTTTATACAATGGATATATTCACTTTTTGATAGTGAAATTAGATTCTCTACAGGTAACTGGTAAGAGGGAGCTGCTGGTTACCAAAATGAAACACTATGAACAAAGTGACTGGCCTTGTTTTTAAGTCAACAAAAAAAAGGAAAAAAAAACAAACAAACAAACAAATCCCATGAAGTTAAAGATGGGAAGGAAAAAGGAATCATAATCTACCAGCTTCCTTCTAAATGATGAAGTTTGTGAGTCATTTGGAGAATGGGCTCTCCTCTCTCAATCCCCAAATCTATGAACTCCTTCAGGGCAGGGATGTGTTTTAGGCACCTCTCTTTCCACTCTACCCAGTATGGTGCTTAGGAAAGTGTTGCTTATTGATGAGTGTTGATTGAGCTGAACAGAATTAAATACTACATTTCTTCCCAATTTCCTTTTTCCACTTTAAAACTGAATCTTACCATGGGTTATTTTTACTAATAAGGACATAATCCTAATAATTTATAATATGATTTTATCTAAAGAATAAGATCATTTGGAAAACTGAGCCAATTATCAGTACATGAAAAATTAGCTTTAGCTATATTATTCAATTTACCTATATAACCAACTGTGTACAGAATTGCAAAGACAAGCACCCAAATATCAAATATAGGAATTAATAGTAGCTGCTTCTAAATGGCTCTCATTTTAGATGTAATTACAAAAATGTTAATAACTGCTCTCTCGCTCTCTCTCATACACACAGACAAACACAAATGCATATAATTCTTAGGGCCAGCTTTTCTAATTAAATATGAGTAAAGGAGAGGAAGCACTCCTTTATCAATATCTTTGACCATAAAATACATTTATAAATAGCAGAGTTACCTCTTGGCCCATCTAATTCTCCAACCCAGTGACCACTAATACAATCAACAAGGCAGATTAGTAGTCTTGATCTATTTAACAATATCAACATAAAAATACTACCAGTGATGATGCAAGTCCAGTAAATACTTAAAATAGACTTGAAAAAAATCAGTTTTAAATCTCAAAATGATTTCTAGCTCAATGATCTGGACCTCAAGGACTTTTTCCATTGCTGACAACTCCAATGAACCCAACTCCCCAGAGAATAAAAATGACAATAGAATCACCTTTGTTTATTTTGAAATGATTGTGGTTCATTTTGTCCACCCACTAAATATCAAAATAACCTGCTGTCTTTGCAAAATATGCATTTACTCTTCAGATCATATTTTATGCCAAGTTTTAAAAGATAGGGAACCATGCCAGAATTCATTTTAAACCGTTCTATTTTTTTTATTTAGTGTGCATAACAATTATATGGTAGTTTCATATAAGTTGATTTCTTTCTTTTCAGTGTTTCTTTTCAGATATAAGTTAACTAGAATAGTGCTAAGAATGAAGTTAATTCTGAACTATAAACAACAACAAAAATAATTGCAAGTAAATAAAATCCACTAAACATTTCAGCAATAACATGTTTATGGGGCACTTTTTGCCCTGTGTTTAGGAGATAGTTAGTATATGAATGTTAGTTAATCTCACCTAATAAATTCTGGTCTATAAGTTGAAAAATAGGGGAAAAGAGGACCCAATCTAGTTTCAGAGAAAAAGGCTTAATATTGATGCAAACTGCATGTACTATAATGAGTTTAATCCAAATGTTAGTGTGGTTGATCCTATATATAAGATGTACTCTGAATATACTAAGAAAGGGTATGGCTGCACATTTAGATGCACTGGTCTCCTTTATAGTCTTACAGTATTATTTTGCCTTTTTCAATTAATGAAAACTTGGACTTCTACCATTGACAATACTTGTGACCTAATTCCATAAATATCTACATGTCAATTTAGTAACCAGTTATTTAGATAGCACTTCATGAAATAATGCTGCTAAGATAATTTCTTAAATAGGTGTTTTGTTAAAGAAAAATTATATGGCTCAAGTGAGTTTTTGGTTATAACCATTCTAAGATTTTTAGAGTGGGGGTAATTAAAATCAAAGTAGCCATGCCTCATAGTCTTGATCAATCGGTTATTTATATGATAAACAGATGTAAAAGTACTTCTTGAGGACAACCATGGTCTTGTCTCCTTGTGTTCCCTTTGCAGATTTCAGGCGGGGTGGAAATGGCTTGTGATCTGGCTGTTGCTCTTAGTCGCCTGCTGATTTTTCATAAGAGGATGAGAACTTTCATCTGTGTGTGACTGTTAAAGGATGCCATTTAGTGTTTAAGTGCTATCACAGATCACTTCCCTCCAGATCAGATTCTTATCTTTGTCACCCACATTTATCAGAAGTCCAGTGTGTGAAACAATATGTAGGGAGGGGATCCCTAAGTTTGCATGATCTGACCATTCTTCCAACATGCTTTACAACCCATTCCTGAGTATACCTACTAGCAAGATGATGTGTGTGCATTCATCCCAACTGCCTCCTTCTACTAAAATGACTTATCAACTTACACCTTTTTCTAGAAAAGGCAGAAATAGTATTTGTTGTGAAGCAACAAAGAAAGCTATGTAGATCTACACTCCTCTGAACTAAAAATAAATACTTCTAGTTAAGTAATTCTATATTTGCTTGAGATGGTCTGACCTTTTTAAACTTTGAAATAATTATTTTCTTAAAAAATTAAACAACAGTAAAAATAAATTCCTATTTTTGTTGTCTATTACAGTGTAACAAATTACACCAAAATTAAGTACCTTAAAACATTAATATATCTCTTGATTTCAGAAAGTTGGACAGGGCCCTCAGATGATAGATCCTCTCTCTCCTCAGGATGTCTGCTGAACCAGAACATCCAGACTGCCTTTTGCACATATCTGACACATGTCCCAGAATGGCTGGGACAGTTGGGGTTGCTGCAGTGACTCAACTTGGGTCATATGTTTGGAGCTGCAGATTTTTTCTATCACACTGTGTTTAATTTTCTTCCATGCAGTCTCTGAATCTTTCCTTCTGTCTCTGATCTTTCCACATCAGCTTTGCAACAGGTGACCCAGCTTCTCACATTGTAGCTTAAGCCTCCCCAGAACATAAAACTTGGAGCTGCCCAGCAGCTTAGTGCTGAGGCTGAGAAGCAGCACGGAGTTATTTTGCTACATTTTGTAGTTAATGCAAGTCACTGGCTCAGCCCTGGTTAGCACACTATAGAGGACCTGAATGTCAGGAAGTGTAGTTCGTTGGAGACAAAAATTACCAGCTACTACAATCCCACCAGGTGGGATGATGTAACCAATAAGATTTGTAATAACTAATAATCACAGTTGCCATGTTGCAAAAAATGTACTAATTAATTATAAGGCAAGAGGCCAGTTGTCTTAGTTACTTTCCCATTGCTGGGACAAAATACCTGGCACTCACAATTCAAAGAAGAAGTTTATTTTGGTTCTTGGTTTCTGTCCATGGGAGCTTGTGCCAAGGCAGAGATGGCATGGTGGAGGAAAGCTGAGAGAGAAGGGAGGAGCCCAGGAAAGAATACACTTCCCTGTGACATCCCCAGTGACAGGCTTCCCACCAGGCCCCACCTCCTAACAGCACATTCTGTTGCTGACCTCATTAATGGGTGAATCTACTGATGAGTAAAGCACCCCCACGATGCAGTCACCCTCTAAACACGAGAGTTTGGGGGAACATTTTAGATCTAAACCATAAAACTAGTATTGGTGATAATTTGCAAAAGTATATTTCCAAGTTAAATAAGTTGCCCTTTAGCAATTTTTTATACCTAGTTTATTAATAATAACTGAACGTAAGTCACAAAGAACCCACAGATTAAAATGTTTTGTTCCATCCTTCTCTAAAACAGTTTACCCTAAAAATCTTTGAAAAGTTACCTGGATATTCTTTCATAAAAATTTCATAAATAGGCTAGGGAGTAAAAGGGAAAAAAGATGCCTTGTGCTGTGGTATGTTTAAGTTCTGCAATAATTTTGTTGCGTGTCATTTTGTATGTGGATTTAAAGCCAGGATCACTGTTTATAAAGTTATCTTATGGCTTGGAAGATTCAAATAAAGACTGAAAATCAATTTGGTAGGCAATAAATATTATTATCTTTATTACTGTTGTTATAACAAATATTGGAAGAAAGGGAGAATTAACAGTATATGGAGTGGTCATAAAACCTAATGAAAACCTTTTCATGATGCTATGGAACTATAAGCTTGGAAAATCAAATTTATTGTACTGCTGGAAGAAAACCCTTAGTAGTATGAGAGATGGAATGAAATCAGAGGAACCCCTGAAAAGTGCCTTTACATGCCTTTTGCCCACACTTGATAATTAATTCTAGAATGTGTTGTAGCATAATCTGCTTCTTAACAGTATCCACAGTCCTTTTCCTTTTGTTGATGACCATTCACTTTGCCATTTTTAGGAGCATTTTGGGAAATATTTCTAGAAATATTAGAAATCTATACATTGAGTATTGATAAACATACATGACTCACTTCCTCAATACGATAAACTAATTTCTATAAAGAAAAGAATGAGGTGGTGAATTTCATGTAACTGGAAAGGTAAAGTAGATAATGTTGGAAAAAACTCACCAAAAACCCAACATTGACACTACTTTGGAGCATAGATAAATGGATGCCACTGGATGCTGTCATTGATTCGAAAGACATATATAGGATATCATAACTCTCAATTTACTAGTCTACTATAACCTTTCTTCCCCTATTTCAAAAGGCCTCTAGCTCTATACACCTAGCAATAGGAAAAACTTGAAAAGCTTAACAGTCACATTGACTATGTTCCCACTTTGATGCCCAATAATAAAGTTAAGAAGTGAAGGGCTAGATGGGATGCCAGCACGGGATAGTTGATCCTACCCTTTGGAAATCATCTTTGTCATACCCCTGAGAAAAACACACCTGAGACACATGGCCATTTAGTTTTGTTTTGTTTTTTTTTGGTACCGGGGATCGAACTCGGGTCCTTGCGCTTGCGCAGCAGGCAGCAAAACCGCTGAGCTAAATCCCTGGCCCCAGCCATTCAATTTTTTAAAAGACTGAAGATTCCATAACACCCTTGAGATATATATCTAGTAACTACTGACTTGTTGTAGTCAATTAACTTGTTCTACAAGTGAAATATTTATTGAGAATCTGTTAAATGCTAAGGAGTTGGATTTTTAAGTTTTAAATCCCAGTCCTTGGACTAAACAATTCACAGTAAGGTGCTTAATATCAACATAAGTGTAAACAGAATCTCTTCAAAAATGGAATTTATGTACTTATTACATAAATAAAATTATAGTTTATTTTTCAATTTTCTATAATAGGCTGACATACTTTTTTTGACTTATAAATCTTTCACTAAATGGCTATTCTTTAGCATCTAATTTTCATATATCTGCTCTGTGATGGAATTTTCAGACTGTGAAAGCAACACTAAAGTTGAAAGAGTAAAGATGATTTGAAATGCATATTTTCTTTCCTAGTGCTATATTTCTGTATTTGATTTGATTCTTTTACTGATCTCTATTTAAGCTGGAATCATAGGTCATCAAGCTTTCATACAATTGATCCCCTTTATAGTGAAGAGATAAAATAGTCAATACTTGTAACTTTCGGTCTACAGTGGAACAGAAACAGAGATTTATACAATGGCTGAGTGCAGTGAGATATCCTCTTATGGATGCTGGATCAGCCCTTCCCTTCCCTGTGATGAAGTGGTACCTTCCTGGAGCAGTCACATCAGCTTCATCTACCACTTCTTGTGAAGGATCTAGGACAGCAACAGAAATGTGTGATGTATCCTGGAAGATACCTTTGTTTCATAAAATCCAAAAGCAAATAAAAATGGATTCGTGGGAGGAGCCTATTTGTCTTCATGATCTTGGCCCAAAGGTGAAATGTTGCATCCATCTCTGCTGTTTGACTGACAGATGTGAAGAAGGGATATGAGCAAGGGAAATTGGCAGATGGCCTGAGTGGGCTGTTGTGCTTCCCTCAATTCAGCCCCTGTGTGGTTCCCACCATCTGCCAGCCCAGTCCCTTTACTGGCATGCTGACATGTGACGGCCACAGCTGACAGGTCTGTGCTAAATAGAACTGGCTTGATCAAAAAAATCGACAAAGTGACTGGGCACAAATTACCAGGGTGAGGAAAGTTTTTTTTATTAAACTAATTGTTATGTTCACACCATTTAAAATCAATACAACTATGAGTTAGGCTTTGATATTTACATTTATTATTTCTTTTACTTTTCAGTTGTATTACATTTTATTTCTTACAGTTGAATTTGTTCTTTTGACTCAACCCCAGAAGCTGGGCAGTCCCATCACTCTGTATTCTCTCTCTGTCCTCTCCTCACCACTTTTCCTATTTGTTGACTCAGGTGGTAGCTTTATGTAATCACCACAGCTCCAGCAAGAGTTTTCAGTTCATTCATTCAATAATTTAAAAGTATTTACTATGCAAATACTTTCTATGTGCCATATATTTTTCTGAGTAGGAACTGGTAGTAGAGTGGTGCATAGGACAGAGTCCTTGTCCTCCTTAAGTTTGCCTTCTCATAGAGAGACACAGATGGTTCCAAAAAAATTAATACAAAATTTCAGATTGTAATATGAATGTAGCCTTTTGATAACAAGTGGGCACAAGGATGAGAGTTCACCTCTGATGGTTCTCTTTGAAGAGGGGTGTAAGATGAAGACTCAATTATTACAGAGAACCAGCCTTGGGAGAGTCTGGGAGAAGAGTGCACCACGTGTAGAGAGGAGTAAGCTGTTCTCTGGTTCTGTTCAAGGAGAAACTGTGCTAGGGTTGTTCAAGGTGAGAACGGTCAAGGTGTCTGAAATGAAGGACAGAGGGAAAGAAGAGAACATGGAAGGGAAGATACAAAGAATCATATATGTCCTTATAGATCATGTTAAAGAATTTGGATTGTATTTTAAGTTTGATGGGAAGGTACTGGAGGCTTTAATCCACTTATACTGCAAATTGAAATTTTTTGAATTTTTGCATAAAATTCAGACATATTACCTAGAACAATTCAAGGAACAAGAATTTGAAGAGAACACATTTCATTATGTTCCATTGTTATGGCTGTTCCAAAGATTGAAGGATTAAGTTTTTTTAAAAAAAAATTGTCTTCTGTGCTGTTGGTGAATGTATAGTGGAATTTGTTCTACTTTTGTTCATAAATGGACTAAGATTTTTTCCACATAGAGAAGAGCTTAACAACCAGAGTGTTAGAGACACAGAGGAGGGCTGTCTGTTTGATGAATAGTGGTAAAGCCCACAGGAAATAGAAGGTCAAGGAAAGTAGGAGGATATGCTCCTGTCTTGGCATTGACACATACATAGTAACAAACTAGCCAAAATAAACCCACCAGTTAAAATATCTAACCATAAGAAGAGATCTTTATATGGATAATTACCAGGCACAATAGACTTTTGGCATTCAAAAGGGACCATCTTGGTACAAAATGTCTTTTCAGGGCGTCCATAGTCATATCATTGAAAGTCCATGGTAGACAGGGAGCATAGCTTACTCCTTTCTTAGTGTGTGTGGTACCTAGGACCCAGCCACACAGTGAATACTGAGTATTTCATCTCAAGTGTTTACTTATGCATGAAGTAGTTTTAGACTACAGTTTATGTATTTTCTATTCACCTATGATGTCATTGAAAAAATATATCAGAGAAATCTCATTTTTACCATGATTACATTAGGTGAGGAACTGGTCTTCTTGTTCTTTAATCATAAATGAATCATTCCCCTCTTCTCTTCATGAAATGTGATTGTGTCCTGAAGATTCGTGGAGTCAGGCACATTTTGGATTAGATCATCACAGTCTAGACTTCAGTTAAAGCAATAAAATGTTGGGCCGGGTATTTAGCTCAGTGGTTTCGCTGCCTGCTGCGCAAGCTCAAGGACCCTAGTTTGATCCCCGGTACCAAAAATAAAAAAAAGCAATAAAATGTTCCTCAAGGTCGGAACATCCAGAAATGAGTAGTCCTGCTACATGATTACCATTTAATAGACTAACCTTTTGGAACAGCCATGAAAATAACTCCAAATGGCTGGATACTTCAAAACCCAAAATGTGTGTAATATAGAATACAATACGTTTGTGTATATAATTTAAATTTATCCCAAAATATAGAAATCTGCCTGTTTTGTTGCAGTGTTTTGTAAGCCTAAAGTTTAGCTAATAGAATATTCGATGTGTTTTAAATGTTTAGAGCATAGATTTGTCAAAAGCAATGAGTTGATGTTCCACTAACCAAACTGTGAATACATATTTGCTAGGAAGAAAATAATGTCCAGGGAAAAAAACAAGTAGGTTGATCTCTTATTTATAAGTGAATGGAAAGTTCAGAGAAATGATATCTTTAACCAGTAGCTGGGACTTCATTTTGATGTTAGCATAGAATAGATACCTGCCACCAAGAAAATTTAAGTGAGGAAAACATTATGACACTTAGAACATAGTGTATTATTAGCTCCTGGATTTGGAATGTTATGTATTATTTTTTGATGTAGTGACAATGGCACTGCATTCAAATGTAAGTTAGTAAACAAACAAAACCTCATAGACAGTACCCTTGTTGTCACAATGTGTTGCATGAGACTCTCCTTAAACCAAATTCTCTGGCATTGCTTTTCATTTCTATTCCTCTTTCAACTGCTTTGTCCAAAAGAGAGTACTTAGACAATGGTAGTTATTCTTTAAAATGCTTGAAACTTGAAATCCTTTTAGAATCTTAAAAAAAGATTTCTTAAAACCATGCAATCTTCTTGGCTTAGGAATTTAAATTATAATATAACCCAGGGATAAACATTTTTGGTTTGAAACTGAAAGATAGGCCTTAATACAAATCATACAGATTTTCTTCTTTTACCCAAATCTATCAAAAACTACGATTTTGTATTCATTGTGCTTTGATTAAAATAAGTGCTAATTCAACAAAGCAATAGGGCTAAGAAATTGAGAGACGAATCCTAGGGATCACTTCTACTCAGCAAAAGTTTCCCTAAATGGTCCAGGATAAAGTGCCTAGGTATTGCTACTGTAGAGACTAATCCCTCGGGTACAGATTCTTATCATAAATTCTAGTGTCCAACCCCATGCCAGATCTGGAGGACTCAACGACTGTTTGCCTGGTGGCATGCCACTTCCAAACTGGGCACTGAGCACAGCTTGTGATGAGAAGACAGTCACAGACTTTCCTGAATGAGCTCAATACCCCAATCTGCCCCACTAAGACATATGCTCCTTGAAAGAAGGGCTTCACTGTTTTTGTCTTTTCATTTCCAGAATCAGAATGCTGGGTAGCTTTTGGTAAGTCTTCAAGAAGTGTCTTATGAATATATCTTAAAAACTAATAAAAATACTTTGGAAGAAAAAAAGCATAGCATGTCATAGCAGGTATTGTGAGTAATTTAGTTTTTGGAAACTTATGTAATATTAAAATCCAAATCATTTGGATTCTCTAGACATTGACCTTCTATGATGTTAAAGATAGAATAAACAAAGGAATACAGTGTGTGTGTGTCTTTGTATGTGTGTGTCAGAGAGAGAGAGAGAGAGATTAAATCCGTGAATGGAATGTAACCTATTCATTGTACTTTGGAAACAGAATTAACTTGAAGTTTCAATGACCAACCATAAGAATGCCTTGTTAACTCTGAACTATAACTTGCTTATCTGCAAAACAGGCATGATATTCATGTGCACCCTCTCAGTCTAAGATCAAATGAGCTGATTCATGTGATTGTACTTTGTGATGAAAAAGTGCTTCATACTTTGCACAAAATCATTTATTTTCTTGTAAAATTTTTAGATGGTTAATTTATATGTGTGTGTATATATCATATATAATATATATTTAGATGATGGATGTTCCTAGTTGTAGTTGACTAGGAAAGCAGCTCAGTATAGTGAAACATTTAGCAATTGTGCTGCCAGGGGCAAGGTGAGGGTACTTAGTTTGGTGAGCCTGGCAAAAAGAAATGTCAGGGCCGGGGATTTAGCTCAGTGGTTTTGCTGCCTGCTGCGCAAGCTCAAGGACCCAAGTTCGATCCCCAGTACCAAAAAAAAAAAAAGACAAAAAAAAAATTTTCAGAATTTTTCCCATACTAAAAGTGAGTTGCCATCCCCATTGTATTTTTGTTCACTTATTTAGATTACCTCTTTTTTAAGTAAAAACACGATTTCTTAATTTTTGGGTTCTCCCTCAACAAATTCATTCTTGTGGAAGATATATTCGTTTTTTTTCTGCTGTAAAAAATTAATCATAAATTTAATGGCTTAAAATCATAAAACTTTATTACCTTCCAGTTCAGGGGGTCAGAAGTCCAAATGGGTGTCCAAGGCCATATTCATTGTGGCTGCTCCCAGGGAGGACCCACTTCTTGCCTTCTCCCCCTTCAGAAGCCTCTGCTTTCCTGGGCTCATGGGCCCCTTCCTCCACCTTCACAGCTGGCAGCGTAACAACTTCAAATCTCTTGCTTCCTAATATTAGCTTTTGTCATCACGTCTTCTATGACTCTTTTCCCTTCCTCCTTCTCTTATGAGGATTTTTATTATAAGTGCCCACCTAGAAAATCCAGAATGACCTCCCCATCTTGAGATCATTAATTCGGTCACACCTGTGAAGTCCTTTTGGACAGAGGATAGATACATTTACAGATTCAGGGCTTGGAGGATGGACACAGGTAGAGCCATCATTCTGCCTGTCATAGAACTAGAGTGAGTTCTTTTCCTAAATGGAAATCTAGTCCTGCGGTTGCTCTGCATGGGGCACTCATGGCTTCCCAGGCCTTAGGAGCATCTTCAAAACTTATTTGACCTCAATCCACAATAAAATATGTTTTCTTCATGAACCAATTTACATAAAACATACACAAAAATCTTCACAAAATGATACTTACTGTATATATGCACTCTGTGATATTTTCTGTTCTATCTTACTGCTTTTCAAATGCTCTCGCTGGTCCACTTCGCTGAGTTCCTAGGTCTCTGGTGAGTCATATGTCGTAGTCTAAAGATTACTGACATTTAGACTGTGTGCATTATCCAAGCAAATTGTTTGTAGATCCCAAACAGGCCATCTTCTCCCATGTCTTGTGCACTTTAGGCTATCCTTTGTCGGGCGAAGCTGCCATACGCTTCTCTGGAGACAGACTGGGTTCTAGATACTGCCTCCTTAGGAAGCCTGCCTTGATTGTCTCCAGGCAGTTAAGAGACCCCACCTAGATACATACCTGCCTTCCAAGCTTCCAATGATACCTCTGTTGTGCACTTGCTAAGGTGTCTGTCCTCTCAGTCTCTCCTCTCTCCCTCCTTTTTCTCTTCTCTTCCCTCCCCCTTCTCTCCTGTTCTCTGTCTACTCTTTGTCTCAATCTCTCTCGCTTTCTCCTTTCCTTTCTTCCTCTCTCTCTTCTTTCTTCCCTTCTCAGATACTCTCTTCTCTCTTTATTGTCTCTCTCACCAGAGTACAGAAATGCCGTATCCTTCTCTTCTTCCTATTTTTCTTTCTCCTTCTTTCCCCTGCCTTTTATCTTTTCCCCCTTTTCTCTTCTTCTTTCTAAAGGAAATGTAATACATGCAGTAGCCTTTGTAAATTTGAAACAATACAAGAATGAACAAAAAATTAAACCTACTTCTAAGCACTCCCTCCAGAGATAAATACTAATATTTACTTATTTTCACTTGTTTTTAATATCTAGATCTACAAAGTTTCTTTGACAAAAACAAATTCTTACTACAAAAACTTTATAACTTGCTAGACAGAGCCTTAACATTGACCTGGATAGTGAGCAATGGTTATAATCAGAAATCTTTGACAGAAAAGTCCAGGGCAACCTACATGTTGATTTAATGAATACTCAAGATATATAGTAACTAAAGGTGACTCCCTATGAGGAGGAGAAATGTAAAGTACTTTTAATAAAGGAAAAAAGGACTAACTTGGGAATTGTATGTGGCATTCAAATTTGATCTCTTCTGATGAATAACATCAAATTTACTCTTCTCTAATCATATTTCTGAGGGAAGATGAAGTTTCTATTTGGAATTATTGTGAGTTAATATTCTCCTGAGGCAATTTTCCAGAGATTAAACTGGGACTTTGAGAAATTGCTTATTTCTTCCAAGCCTCTGGTTCAATCTCAAAAGGAGGTCCTCAGAGCATCCACTAGATTTCCTGGAGGGCTAATAAAAGTGCAGAGAGCACAGCCACCCCTGCCTGGGAAAGTTTTTATGGTTGACTATGGGAATTTCTACTTTTAACAAGTTGTGATTCATAATAAAGTTTCATTGCACTGAAACTTGTAAAACCCTTAAAAATCAATGTGCTGAACAGCTGTTTAGAGACCCTGTAGTGTATATAAATATTCCCTAGAAATGTATTATTTTAAGAATTCTTAACCTGAAAGAGCCTTTAGAAGTGAAAGAGATCTTAAAATATACAATTCCATCATGTCTTTGTACAAATAAGGAAATGGATAAGATAAAGTGCGCCCGCCTGGCCCCACGTCACAGAGCTGGTTTGTGGGAGAATCAAGCCTCTTACCTGGAAAGAAAGTCTAACTCCAAGACCAAAACTTTCTGTCCTCTTCTAGACTAGAAAAACTTTTATTTTATCTGCTAGATTGCCTAATTCAAGACACTATTTCATCCCAGTAAATGCCATTTTAATCCTTGGTTATTTAGTTTCTAAAGACAAATCCTGAAATCAATTTCTTTGTAAAAAACACATGTTGGTATTTAAAAAGAAACAAGCCTGCCTTTAAGATAATTGGGAAAACTGCAGAACCATGAACTCTCCTTTGGTAACTGCATCCTGTCTGGAGGTTGGGTGTAATTTGTTGTCCATAATGCTTAAGGTTGCCTGCTGGTACACTTAGATCTAAGAGGAAGTAGGAAGACCTCCACATTAACTACTCTGCAAGTATAAAGGGCAAAGGTATCTATATTTTCTGAAAAGAAAATAGTTTTCTTCATTTAAGGAGGTGAAAAGTAATATAAATAGCTAACAAAATCTTAATTATAGAATTCTTGAAAGCACTGAGAATCTTGTAGTAAAGATTTATAAAATCAATGCTGTAAAATGGTTGGCTGAAGGTATCTGGTGCTGAGATTCTTTTTCCATTTCAGAACTACAGCCATAAAAAAATGTTATAAGGTGGTAGAACTGTTTTCATTTGTCGAAATTATTTTGATGGCATATTTTCAAAGGTCCAAAAGAGAGCTAGCTTTTCCTCTTTTTCATCTCTATAAATTTCATTCACTTTATGGTTCGACATTTAACTATACTTAGAATTAGGAGTGCTAATCTCATTGTTAAACATAAGGAAGGCTACTTTGTGGGACAATATTAATTAACTCACTATTAATTAACCCAATAAGAAACTGAAGTTACCAATTTAGAAAGAAATTTAAGCAAGTAATTGTGAGTTTCCTTCTACTTCATTTCAGACAAGAAGGTTCAAAGTGAGTCAGAGTGCAGTGTTATATTCAGAATCACTATTGAAGCAAAGAGTGATAATAAGTCTTTCTTTTCACTTGATCTCTGATGTTGTTCTAACCATCTGGTTATTTATGACATCACATTATATGTTTCACAAAAGTAGAGTAGGAAGACATCTGTCCTGAGAATCTTGGCTTTCCTAATATTTTAGAATAAACAGCTAACTGAATAACTATACATCTCATGGATATTTATTATGTTCTTATTTTCTGAGGAGCCAAAGCAGTCTTTGCCTTCAGGATGAACACAGCTTTTCACAACTGAATTTTATTTCTGCAGTTATCGAGAAGTATTTATCCAGTCCAAATATGAACTAGATTCTTCTGGCTTATGGTCGAGAGTTTTGTGATATTGTTGTTAGGTGAGGTCACTGGAAATCTACAAAGCACTGGCTTTTTTTTACAATGAACTCTTAAAATTTTTTTGAGGATAAATTTTATATTGTGGCATTTGAATTTTTTATTTATTAGGAACAGGGATAAGAGGTACTTGAATTCAGAATCCAAAATAAAATGAACATGTGTTTCAGTGAATATAACAAGGTTAAGATAAGTGGTCTTTTCAAAGGAGAGTGCAAGTCTCTTGGAACTACGTTTCTGGAACAAAGTAGCCGACACTCAACTTCCCCTTGGAAGGAATCTCTGAGTAAAATTACTTATCCCCAAGCACTTTTTTCTCTTCTCCTCTTTGTACTATCTCTTTTTATCCTTTCTTTTCTGTGGAAAGGGGCCCGCTAGGTCCTAAGTGAATTTAATTTGTGTCTGACAGTGAAGCAAATTGAATTTTACATATTAGTGTGCTTATGTATCTAGCTT
This sequence comes from Heterocephalus glaber, assembly GCF_053883595.1. NCBI lineage: Eukaryota > Metazoa > Chordata > Mammalia > Rodentia > Bathyergidae > Heterocephalus > Heterocephalus glaber. Next base: position 40,202,812 of record NW_028258333.1, read on the forward strand.
TCTGTGATGGGAGATTAGGCTGCCTTGCTCTTGTATTACTTAATCCACCTTCTCTTGCTGTCACTTTGCTGCTGGTAGCCTTGCAGTGCACTGAATCATGGGTAATATTGGATATGACATCTTCAGGGCCTCCAATATAAAATCATCATTTTATTCCTCTCATGATGTTTCTATGATGACCTCGGTGATATTAATCTACTGTCAACAACCACTGAATGATCTGGAAATGAGCATAAAGACAGTACTAAACATAGAAGCCTTTTGTATTAAGTTCATGGTGGCCATCTTGAACAGTAAGCTTGAATTTCCCACTATAGTTGAGAAGAGAGATCAGTAAATCCTAGTTGCATGTTGTGGGATAATAGCCTTGGAATTCTGAGTGCCTTTGTGGATAAGCATATTTTTCAACTACTGCTTTGGATATTCATTCCAAACTTATATCTTATTTAAAAATAAATGCCTAATCTCCCTTATTTCCTATCCTATTTATAAGATTGGAAAAGCAGAAAACCAGTAATAAAAGAGTCATTGGAAAATGAAGTATATATACTTGTAATATAATGAGGATATGTCTTTTTTATGTACTGTTGGTTTCACAATATCTCTGCTAGAAGTTTCCACCTAGGTCTCTAAACATTTGACCTCCTGTCTTTTCACAGATATTTAATCATTTCTCTACTTATTTGTAGTTATAACATTTACCTTCCATTGTTTTTGCAAATATGATTTTTTTTGCAAACCATCTGTTTTTCACAAATGATCTACAATTTGTCTCTTGAAATTATATGGTTGATAGTCAAAGCCTTTACAAAAAGCATAAATTTATTCTAAATATACTTTACTCGTTGGTCAATATGCAAACATCTCCACTAATCATTCACTCGTTGATTCATGAGCAAATTATTTTGTTATTAATAAGTTTCTCAATTTCGAATCATAACTCTGCACTTTCCAATCATTTTCATTGAAAACAAAGGTTTTCATCCCTCTATAAAGCATAGCAAAAGTGAGGCTCTGGCGCCACTTCAGTCATTATTTGTCTGCTTTCCTCCATGGCAGTTTGCAATTTTTATTTGTTTGTCTCTGTTGTTCAACTGCCTTGGGCATTTTGTATTGAAATGGATCCTCTGACAGGAAGAAATTTTAAAACTAATAAATGTTCTCGCCTCTCAACTTAAAGCAATTTAAAGCAAATTGGAAGACAATGGCCATAACCTCATTTCCATCTGAGAAAGAAGATGATATTGTTGCACAGTATAGCAACTTATTCAAACAAAAGTGATTAACAGTGGTTTGTAGTTACAGCCGTAAAAATAATTTAAAAATTAGATTTCACATCAGTAATATTTTCACAATTCTATAAAGATCTTAAAACACAATTGATAAACATAAAATGTTTTGATGTATAAAATATTGCAACTAAAAAGAAATAAAATGAAAGGGCAACTGAGTTACAACTGACATGTCTGAAGTTCTGGGGTAACCAAGTTACTTGTGTTAATATGTTTGGCATAATAACCTTAGACTTTCAAAAATGTCATTTTACAGTTGAGGAACCTGAGTGCAGAGAAATTAACTGATTTGGCCAAGGTCTCATAGCTAGTAAGTAGTGGCACCAAAATATGTACACAAGTTATCAAACTCAAGAGTGCCTGCTCCTGACAGTATTGGTCAAACTACCAGTATCAGAAAGATCAAGGGTGCTTAGAGAAAGTGCAGATTCCCAGACTCAGCTGCTGAATATATTAAGGAAGAACTTCTGGGCATGCAGCATTATGTTAAAGGCCACAGGTGAGCCAGGTATGGTGGTGCACCCTTATAATTCCAGCACTCTGGGAAGCTGAGAAGGGAAGTTTGCAAGTTTAAGCACACCCTGGGCAGATTAGCCATTTGGATACCCTGTCTCAAAATAAAAAATAAATGGTTGGGTATGTAACTCAGTGTAAAGGAGTAGAGTTTAATCCTTAGTATTAAAAAATCACCAAATGTAATTTGTAAATAAACAAATTAGAAAGAATAGGTCTCCTAAAGCTTTCCTGAGGATGACAGGTAAGGGCACTCCCCTCTCTGTTCCTCCAGGATAGTTCTGAGTTTCATCACAATTCATTGCTTGGTTCCAAAAGGAAATAAACCCTGCCCCACCTGGTCATATTCACCAGCAGCTTGCAGTAGTCTTCAGTTAGGTACCAAGAATCATCCCTTCACCCTTCTACAAAGATGTTGGATCCAGGAAAATCCAGCCTTGTACCTTGGCCCATCTGCCTACCTCTCACGTTGTGAAATAACTCAGCAGGTCGAACATGTAGTCAAGTGGCTTGGAGCAGAGGGAGGAACACAAAGGGATCAGACCTTGACCTTATTAGCACAGCATGATCATCAGAGCTGGCATAATCCAGCCGGAGTGGTGCCCAGCTGGAGAAGTTTCTGTCTTTCCTGTAGGAACAGAATCAGCGATGCCAGTGCATCTGCTCGCTGACTCTGCTATTAAGCTATTCGGGCAGCAGAGTCTGTTTACATGGTAAGAAAAATACATTTGCTGGCACACAAACTTTAGAACTTTTTTGGGCTGAAAACAAGAATTTGAATTATAGTCAGAATACTAACTCCTTCTCAGGCTTTACATGCCAGCAGCCTTGGCAACAGTAAAATTTTTATGTGGGAAGAATGATTTTTATGGGCTGCCAGATTGTTTGGCAAATGATTTCAGTCTATTTGGTCTATGTGTAATGCAGTGATTTTTGTAATTTTTTTATGATGAAAATAAAAGACTAAATTTTGCTTTATCCTTGGATTTTATTTCACTACCAATAAGAATTTTCCAAGTCCTACCTAACCTTTCTTCTTAAATTTAAAATGTTAATGTGTAAGTGTTTTATATACTACATACCGTCTGTTATCTGTCTCATTTCTCTTTTACGCATAAATTAATACAGCTGCATCATTATTTGTGATTTGGTTGTAATCTTATTTTCTCTGGATTTGGAAATAATAAAGTTGGTTGGTTCATTTCTAATGATTTCTGAAAATTTACTTTTTCAGTCTGAGCAGAAAATGTAAACCCTAACTAGAATACAGATTGAACAAATTTTGTGGCTATTATTGTAGATTTAGTCTGTCAAGTTTGTTTTTTTTTAATTTTTTTTTCCCCATTAACTTTATTGGTACATTTTAGGTATAAAATACAGTTACATTCATCATTGGGATCTTGTACCATTACATGAGTCTCTTGGTTCTTATTTTTTTCCCCCTTCCCTTGCCCTCCCTTCACCCCCTCCAGCCTTTCCTATTTGCAAAGACCTTGTTTCCATTTTTTTCTCTTCTTATATTTTTTCCTTTCCCTTTTTTCCCTTCCCCTACCCCTCCCAATTCCCCTGCTCTTTTAGACCTTTTCTTCCTGTTGCACAATATCAGTTATACACTTTTTAAATTACAATAGTCTGTCAAGTTTTAATGCATTTGGCCTCTATTGTCGATATTGTTTTCTTTTGGCTTTATGGTCTGGTTTTTTCCCTTTCAAAAAAAAAAAGCAACTAAGATAACCATGTGAACAAGACCCTAGAGCAGTGGGTGCTCTCTCCCCTCTTCATCCTTGCCCTTCCACCTCCACAGAGGACACTGCGCACCTCACAGGACCTCTGTCTTTCTAGCTTCTCCAGTCCTTGCAGCCAGGGATCAGTCTCCATTTTCCAATAAAATCCAATTCTGTCTTGAATGAGGATGTATTTCTGCTCTACCAGAAAACTTTTAGATCCCCAAAGGTCACAGGAAGCCCCTCTTCGGACCTCTGAGGCTTACTGAAAACTCCTTAAGCTGTTTCACAGGAGTGCTTCCTTCTGCCAACCCTTTCTTTGATTGTCACTGGAGCTGGCTTCTGAGGACCATCTCTGATTGCAGTTTCTCCAGTTATGGAACCAAGCACCAGTCCTGAACTCTAGGTTGGTGTCTGATCAGAACAGAACAGAAAAGAGTAAACTGCTTCAATATCAATTTAGATACTTTTAATATAACCAAAAAATGGAACCAAAAAGACAGATTTTGTCATCTAATTTGTCATCTAATTAGCTATGTGATCTTGAAGTCTTATTTGCAATTACCACTGATCTTAGGAGGCCATAGGTGACTTTGTTCCTTGTAAAGTATAACATCATATTATCTCATATGGAAATGTGAGGTCACAAAAATCATACATGAAAGTGCCCCAGCCTGTCTAAGACCTCAATCTGGGAGTCACTGTTCCCAAAATGCCAGGCAAATGGGCTTAACATTTTCTACCGTCTTAACTCATGAGATGGCACTGAGCAAATTAAAATTGTTTTTAAGGCTTAAATTTTCCACTTGGATGTAATATCAACACACTGCATTTTTTATAATTACTTAAAATGAAAAGTTATTTTTTAAAAATAAATAAATTGGACCTAATTTCAAAAGAGAAATGTGTATCGTATTAATAGTAGCAGTCTTTGGGGTCAAGAATCCTTTCCAAAGTAGACTTTCTTTGGTAGCAGTTCTGCCTTGCTTCCCAGTGCTTCCGAAGTCACACAGTTTATTCAGTTGTTACTTACACCTTCTTCACAGCAGCTGCCTGCTATATGCTTGCTTTCTCTATATATGGAGCATGTGATAAGACGCTGCACTGGCTTCTATTTCTCTGGCATTCTTGTAATTCATTAGGTCTTTTGTTTCACTGAAGGTCAAAACAATCATAAAAATAAGAATGTGGAGAAAAAAATCTGTAAAGCATAAGCAAGTGGCAGCCATAGTAAGAATTCAATTCTGTATGTTATCTTTGAATTCTCTCTTTTTTTTTATGGAAAGGGAAGTGGGCCTGGGATAAGCAAGGAATAATGTCCCAGTGAAGAGTCCAGTTTGTTCTAACCTACTATCTACTGGGATCTGGCATGCTAGCTTCCATTCTTTTTTCTTGTTAACACAATCAGTAATGACACTGCCTCTACCTTCTTATAGTTTACAGAGAACTTTTCTCATCTGTGGTCTGCAATTCAACTCAGAATTAGATATTGATTTCACTTTGGAAGTCGGAAAACGTATGCTCAGAGGGGTTTTGTAATATTTCTAAAGACACCCAACAGGAGCATCTCAGAACTGGTATAAGACCAAAGGTATTCAAAATCGAAACCCTTTGTTCTTTCCCTGACACATTCCTGCTGCTGAAGGGAGGGGGGGTTCTCATTTATTGAGCACTTATTATGAAGGAGAACTCTTTATATATACCATTTAATCCTCACAACAGCCTTGTGAAGATAGATAATGTTATCACTATTTTAGCTAGAAAGTGAAAATTCCCAAGAATGTAATTACTTGCCTAGGGTCATATAGTTGGTACCAGGTCATAGATTACAGTTTATCTCTTTCTTTCCAGGTTATTAATCCTGCTCTAGAATAAACAACAACTGTCCTCAGTAACCCCCACCCTCTCTCCAATACTATAATGGATTACAGGTGTGTGCACCATCACAGAATTTTACACATCAGCATATATCACATCACATAATTATTCTGACAGAGGCTCTTACTATTTATGTCCCAGGTTTTGAAAAAGCTAACATAATTAAAATCCCATGGGGAAAAAGTATGTAAAAAAGATTAAGTAGAAATAGACCAAAACTCATGGCTTCCTCTGCCTTCATGTTAAACATTGTTAGAAAACAAGCCCTTAAATAAAATGATGCTTTTATGTGGTTTGGGTGTTAAATTTTATTAAGATCAAGAAGAGAATTCATCTGAGTGTTTGATTAGTGTTTACTAAAATTGCCTCCAACTTTCATGAGCAGAGACATGAGATTGGTAGATGTGTCAGAGTATTACTGACAATAGAGTCAAAGGCCGCCTATAAAAGAACTATCCTCTCTGCCAGGAAAGATGAATTGCCATGGTAACACTGCCATGAAATAATAGGTCAACTTTTATCCTTCTGCCTCGGGCTGATTTTATTAGGTTTTACTTAGAAGTGGATGCCATTGTAAAATGGAGGTTTTGGTATTTCAAAGCTAAACATCATGACAAGAAAAATCTGATCAATAAGATCTGCTGGTGTGAAGAGAATGGATAAAGAACAATAGGCAGGGAGAACATATAAAGTGATTGAAGAACTCTTTAAAGGCCAGTTTATTAGTGCTGTCATCTAAAATGTAGGCTTGTTTTATGGCTGCTTGTATAAAAAAGTGTGTGTAAATGAATTCACATTGACTGTTTACACAAGATCAGTAGGGAAACATGGTTTGTAATTTTATTTTAATGGAGGATTAACTGATCTGAAGAAAAAAATTCTTATTCCAAAAGTAAATGTGTGACAAGAAAGCATAAAATATTTAAGCTTCCTGTTTTGCTTGCTATTATATAAGACTAAAATTAATGCTGTTTTATTCCTGTTTAAGGAAATGAAAAAAATGAACACAACTGTGGGAAAGATAACATCTTACAAAGGAATGTAATTAATTGGAATGTTGCTGTTTTCTGGTGTTTGAGGATGTTGTGGTACAGTATATATATATATATATATAATGTTTTTAAATGTTTTTTAAATAATTCCTCAATCATTTGGAAATGAAATTCCAACATGAAGAAATGTATAATTTTTGTCACACCAAGCAACACTGTTTTGTCTAATAGGACATGTATTCAAACAGATATGGATAGATAGATAATCTTGTGTTTAAATAACAAGATATACCAAACTACTTTTTCAAACAGAATCATTTTTACCTAAGTGGAATATTGTAGTGCATTTTAGCATTGCATCTTTCCTGATTTCACAGTGAGACTATTCTAGACTTCTCCATAAGACTACCTTCAATTTTCTTCATCTTTCTTCTGTAACAAAGGATGTGTGGGTAGCTATGAAATTTATATTACTTTCTCCCTGACCCTGAAGATTGCAAACTGGATTCAGCGACTGTACTAGTTTCCTGAGGCTGCTGTAACAAAGGACCACAAATTGGGTGGTTTAAAAACAACAGAAGTTTATTATCTCACAGCTCTGGAAGCAGGAAGTTCTAAATTAAGGTGTCCGCTGAGCCAGAATCTCTGAGAGCTCTAGGGGAGGAAGTGCTCCCTGCCTCTCTCTGGCTTCTGATGGTTGCCTACAGTCCTCGGTGTTCCTATCTTATAGATGCATCACTCCAGTGCCTACCTTTACTTGGCCTTCTGCTCTACGCACCTTGTGCCTATGCTTTCTCTTTTATAAGACACTAGATAAATGATTAGGGACATCTCAATCTGGTATTACCTCACTTTAACTTGATTGCATCACCAGGGATCTTTTTTCTAAATAAGGCCACATCACAGATACTGAGGTGAGAACGTCAATATATCTCTATGGGGACACAATCCAACCCATGGCAGTAACAATGAGTTGGAGGGCTTCATCTGTCAGTAAATTGTCTCCATTCTATTTCTGAATTGCTCTGCTGTCAGGTTCTTTAGGAACATTTTTTCATAACCTTGATCTTTTATAGATGTAGAAAATATGGTATTCTAATAAAATTCTTAAAAGATAGAATTTTAGAATATACATAATATGTTTAGCATACAAAAAATAAATGTGTTATATACCTACCACAATCTCTGTTTACTAGAGATTTGGTGAATTATTTCATTACAGTTAATGTTAAACCATGCTAGGAATAACGTAATCTTCTTTTGATGAGTCTAAACAATTCCTTCTGGTGAAGGGTACTATGGTAGTTAGGGGATCACTGATTACTTGGATAATAAGTGGCTAAATATTTATTCCACTTACCATCTTTGTGTCCTTTTGGAAATTCATTAACAGAAGTATTTCATTTCTTGAGTTATAGCATTTCCAGCCCCTATATATAGTTCTAGTTCCTCTTTGAATTATTATGTGCTATTTCCTTCAGCTTAATTACATTACTTTTGTTTTTTGGTTAACACCAATGTCTTTTTATTTGATTTCTCCAACTACAAAATTACCTAATTTATCATGTACCGGGTTTTTCGTTCTTCAATCTATTTTTCTGTATCTAGACAGTCAATAAATGTATTTTGATGTGGTGATATTCTTTGACTTATTTTTCTTTACTAATGGTTATATCACTTACCATTTAACTCAATACAGAAAGAATTAACTATCAAAACAGAAAACAAATTGCAATGCAACCCATGCTTTACAAGTGAAAGCAATTCCATCAATCTTAAAACTATAAATTATCTCCACATAACTTCAGAAGGTCTTGAGAATGCTGCACAAATAATTAAAAAGTTTCATCAGGGGAAAAATTTTAAAGCGAAAACAAATACAGAAATGCCAAAATTCTTACTAAAATGTTCCTCGCTACTATTTATCAAGCTACTAATCTTTTCTATTTTACAGTTATTTTCTTGACAGATATTCAAGTATTTGCTAATCAAACCTACCATTAAAGCAAAGAAATTTTTCTGAAAACACCAGTGCGATGTCAAAATATTTAAATTTAAATGATTTTTTTCTTTAAAAAGAGGAGAAAGAAAGCTATTGCTCAGGGGATAAAATTTCCATCTTTAGTTACATTTCTATCCCACATATTTCCTGTAAGAGATTTTCAATTGTGTTTTTCAATCATAAGAAATCTACATTTATAGAAAATCAGCAGGTATTTCCTGTTATTGGAACCAGCTTTCTGAACACAGTGGGAAGAGGCACGAATTTAGTCAGTTATCTTCTGAGACTGTTCATGTTTAATTATGTTAGTGGCACTTGACATTATAAAATGTTCTTTTCTTTCAAACATAACCTGTCATCATTAGTAAATGTCAGATGTAATGAAGTGTTTTTCTGATTTATTTTCTTCTTGATATGATGGAGTAAAATGCTAATGAGTTCATAATTCAGAAATTGTTTTCAATATCCAAAAACAATACAGGGTCAACTTGGTGTCTGCTTATTAAATTATTTTTATTCTTTATATTTTCTTTCTGTTTAGAAGGAATTTTCCTCTTTGTATTCCTCATGACACTTCTACTTGGTGCAATTTCTTATTCTCCCTGAGAGATTTCAGGTGACAAAAAAATTGCAGTTAGATTACATTTCTGGGTTCAAATCGGACTGATGTTGAAGATCTGACCCCTTGCTGTGACCTAAGTACTAAGTACTATTTGAAAGCTTCTATTTTTTTGTCTTGAAAGCTATTTCTCTCTCTCTCTCTCTCTCTCTCTCTCTCTCTCTCTCTCTCTCTCTCTCTCTCTCTCGTTATATAATAGCTATCCAGTTCTGTAGTTTCTAGCAGCTTCCTGTAACATTTCAATCACAGTATAATGGAGTCCTGATTTCTGCTTTCTCTAAGATTAAATACAGCCACAATGTGAAATAGATGCATTTTATAATATGGAAACTAGTTTCTTCACTCTCACAATAAAATTAACATCCTATGAAAAGGGACACCATCAGTAGATAAGGTCAAGAAGAAAGAGATAAAGCCACTGTTTCCCACACAGCACTATTCAATGTCTGTGTTGAAAACCTGCTTGACAGGAAGGGTCTGGGTCACCATTTAGCAGTGTCTGCAGTGTATTTGTTTTCTTCCCTCTTCCCCTCTACTTAGAAATTAACGGAAAGCTGTATACAGAGAAGGCAGCAGGTTTAGAGACCTCCAGTCTGTAGGAACTCTACTCAATCAATGCCAGGAAGGCATTTTGCCATGAAAAAAGAAAGCTATTTCAATTTACTTCACAATAGTCATACACACAAAATGTAAGTTACATTTATAGATACTATGTTCTGAAAAATATGAAGTCAAACCCAATCTGAGAAAATACCAACTTATAAGGGATTCTGCTAATCAGAGCAAAAGTATAGTATTACAAATTTAAAAATTTACAAGTTATATTTTGCTTTTTTAAAACATAGTCTTTGAACGTTCTTTTTTTTTTCCATTATTGATGATTCATTCTAATCATTGGTACATTTTAGGTATACAATATAATGACATTCATCATTGGAAATTTGCACCTTTACATAGTCTCTCTTGGTTCTTATTTTTCACCCATGCCCAGCCCTCCCTTCAACCCCTCCAGTCCTCCCTATTTACAAAGATTTTGTTCCTATTTTTCCATTTTCTCATATTAATCCCATTCCCTTCTATCCTTTCCACTATCCCTCCCACTTCCTTCCCCTTTGCCCCTTTTCTTCCTATTCCACATTACCTATTATACCTTTAGTCCCTATTTACACTTTCAGTTTCTCACACCAGGGAAACTATTCAGTATTTATACATGTGTGTCCTATTTATTTCACTTAAGAGTATCGCCTCAATGTGCATCCACTTACCTATAAATGTCTCTAATTTCTCATTTTTTATGGCTGAGTAGTACTCCATTTTATTTAAAAACCACATTTTCTTTATCCAGTCTCCAGTTGATGGGCATTTGGGCTGTTTCCAAGTTTTACCTATTACAAACTGTGCTGTTATGAGCATGGGCACACATATATCACTGTGGTATGATTCTTTTAATTCTTTGGGGAAGATCCCCAGCAGTGGAATAGCAGGGTCAAATGGGACTTCCAGTCCTAGTTCTTTGAGGTATCTCCCTACTGATTGCCACAGTGCTTGCACCAGTCTACACTCCCACCAGCAGTGGAGCAGGGTTCCTCTATCCCCACAGACCCGCCAGCATTTGTTATTGGTTGATTTCATGATAGTAGCCATTCTTTCTGGAGTGAAGTGGAATCTCAGCGTTGTTTTCATTTGCATCTCTCCAATGACCAGTGATGTTGAACATTTTTTTCATGTATTTATTTGCTATTTCTACTTCTTTGAGAAATGTCTGTTCATTTCAGATGCCCATTTTTGGATTGGGTCTTTAAATTTGGGAGGTCTGATCTTTTTAAGTTCTTTATAGATTCGAGATAGTAGACCTTTGTCTGAGGAAGAGCAGGTGAAGATTTTTTCCCACATTGTGGGTTGTCTCTTCACACTGCTGGTGGTTTCTCTTGCTGTGCAGAAGCCTTTTAATAAGAAGAGATCCCACTTGTTGATTGTTTGTGGTAGTTCACGGGCAACTGAGGTTTTGTTCATAAAATCTTTTCCTACACCGATGTCTTCAAGGGTTCTACCTAACCTCTGTTCCAACTGGTTCAGAGTTTCTATTTTAATATTTAGATCTTTAATCCATTTTGATTTTAGTTTAGTGCATGGTGAGAGATACAGGTCTAGTTTTAATCTTTGGCAAGTTGAAGCCCAATTTTTCCAGCACCATTTATTAAAGAGGCTATCTTTCCTCCAGTGAGGGTGTTTGGCTCCTTTATCAAAGATGAGATGGCTGAGTGTGTCTGGCATTGTTTCTGCATCTTCTAGTCTGTTCCACTGGTCCTCAGGTCTGTTTCTTTGCCAGTACCATGCTGTTTTTATCACAGTAGGTTTGTAGTAGAGTTGCAGGTTGGGGATTGTGATACCCCCTGCCATGTCTCTGTTACCTAGAATTGCTTTTGCTATTCTGGGTCTCTTCTAGTTCCAAATGAATTTTTGGATTGTTTTCTCAAGGTCTATGAAGTATGCTGATGGGATTTCAACTGGAATTGCATCAAATCTATATAGCAGTTTTGGAAGTATGTCCATTTTCACTATATTAATCCTTCCTACCCAGGAGCAGGGGATGTCTGTCCATTTTCTGATATCATCTTCAATCTCTCTTTTCAGAGTGCCATAGTTTTGAGAGAAGAGGTCTTTGATTTCTTTCGTTAGGATGATTCCTAGGTATTTCAGTTTTTTGGATGCTATTGTGAAAGGAATTATTTGCCCTATTTCTCTCTCAGTGAGTCTGTCTTTGCTGTAGAGGAAAGCTATTGATTTTTGTGTGTTGACCTTGTAACCAGCTACTTGACTGAATTTGGTTATTAAGTCTAGAAGACTTTTGGTGGAGTTCTTGGGGTCTTCTATATAGAGTATCATGTCATCTGCAAATAATGACAATTTGACTTCTTCATTTCCTATCTTTATTCCTTTTATTTCTTTCTCTTGTCTAATTGCTGTGGCTAATGTTTCCAGAACTATATTGAACAAGAATGGTGATAGTGGACATCCTTGTCTTGATCCTGATTTTAGTGTGAAGCATTTCAGTTTTTGACCATTTAGTATGATATTGGCTGTTGGTTTTTCATAGATGGCTTCTATCAGTTTGAGGTACAGACCAACTATTCCAATTTTTTGTAGGGTTTTTATCATAAATGCATGTTGGATTTTGTCAAATGCTTTTTCTGCTTCTATGGAGATAATCATTTGGTTTTTGTCCTTGGCTCTATTGATATAGTGTATTACATTGATTGATTTTCGTATACTGAACCATCCCTGCATCCCTGGGATGAATCCCACTTGATCAGGATGTATGATCTTCTTGATGATCTTCTGCATTCTGTTTGCCATTATCTTGTTAAGGATTTTTGCATCTATGTTCATTAGTGAGATTGGCCTATAGTTCTCGTTTTCGGTTGGGTCTTTCTCTGCTTTGGGGATCAAGGTGATGCTTGCTTCCAGGAATGAATTTGGAAGTATTGCTTCCCTTTCAATTTCATTGAAGAGTTTAAACAGTAGTGGCAGCAGTTCCTCTCTAAATGTCTTGTAGAATTCAGCAGTGAAACCATCAGGGCTCGGGCTTTTCTTAGTTGATAAGTTTTTAATTACATTTTCAATTTCATTGGTTGATATTGGGTTGTTCAGAATTTTTAGGTCTTCTTCGTTCAACTTTTGTAATTCATATGTATCTAGGAATCTGTCCATTTCCTCTGTGTTGTCCATCTTATTGGCATATAGGTTCTGGAAGTAGGTATTGATGATCCTCTGGATTTCTGCTGGGTCTGTTGTCATTTCACCCTTTTCATTCCTAATTGCATGGATTTGGGCCTTTTCTTTCCTTTTTCTGACAAGGTTGGCTAAGGGTTTATCAATTTTGTTGATTCTTTCAAAGAACCAACTCTTGGCTTCATTGATTTTTTGTATTGTTCTTTTAGTCTCCATTGCATTGATTTCTCCTCTGATCTTTATAATTTCCTCCCATGTATGAGCTCTGGGGTTGTCCTGTTCTTCTTTTTCTAGAACCTTGAGGTGTAGCATCAGGTTGTTTAATTGGGCTCGTTCTGTTATCCTAATATGCGTTTTCACTGCTATGAATTTCCCTTGTAAGACTGCTTTCATTGTGTCCCAAAGATTCTGAAATGTTGTATTGTCATTGTCATTTAATTGAAGGAACTGTCTGATTTCTTCTTTGATTACCTCTGTGACCCATTGGTTATTCAGAAGTGTGTTGTTCAATTTCCATGTGTTTATGAAATTTTTGGAGTTTCTTTTGCTGTGGATCTCCAATTTCATCCCACTATGGTCTGATAATATGCAGGGGATAACTTCAATTCCTTTTCACTTACTTAAACATGTTCTATGTGTGAGTATGTCGTCTATTTTTAAGAATGACCCATGTGCAGCTGAGAAGAATGTGTATTCTGATTCTGTGGGGTGGAAGACTCTGTAAACATCTGTGAAGTTCATTTGTTCAGGAGTTCGATTGAGTTCTAGTATTTCATTACTTATTTTTTGTCTAGTTGATCTATTTGTGACAGTGGGGTGTTGAGGTCCCCCACCACAATTGTATTAGTGCATATATGACTTTTCATGTCCGTTAATGTTTGTTTTATATAGTTGGGTGCACTAGTGTTTGGTGCATAGATATTTATGATTGTCGTCTCTTCCTCTTGGATTGTTCCCTTTACAAGGATGTAGTGTCCTTCTTCATCTCTCTTCATCAGTGTTGCTTTGAAATCTGCTTGATCTGCAAAGAGGATAGCTACTCCTGCTTTTTTTCGGGTTCCTGTCACATGCAGTATTGTTTTCCACCCTTTAACTTTCAGTCTATGAGTTTCCTTTTGAATTAAGTGTGTTTCTTGTATGCAGCATTTTGTTGGATTTTGCTTCTTGAACCATTCTGCCAGTCTATTTCTTTTGATTGGTGAATTGAGACCATTAACATTGATGGTTATAACTGAAACGTATTGGCTTGTCATTGCCATGACTTTTTCTTTGTGTTGGGTTCTCCCCCTTTATATTTAATTTCTTGTCATGCCAGATGGGTTCATTCTGCTTTGCTTCCTGGGGTTGTGATCCTCAATGTCTGTTCCTAGGATATTGTGTAATATTCTTTGGAGTGCTGGTTTGGTATTCACGAAGTTCCTAAGGTGCTCTTTGTCATGCAAGTATCTTATTTCTCCATCAATTTTAAAAGATAGTTTTGCAGGGTACATCAATCTGGGTTGGAGGCTGTTTTCATTTAGGGTTTGGAATATGTCACTCCAAGCTCTTCTTGCCTTGATGGTGTGTGTTGAGAAGTCTGCTGTGATTCTGATGGGCTTTCCTTTGTATGTGATTTGTTTCTTTTCTCTGACTGCTTGTAGAACTTTGTTCTTCTGTTGAGTTTCTGGAATCTTAACAATTCTATGCCTATGTGTAGATTTTTTGATCAAGGCTATTTGGAGTCCTATATGCCTCACTTACCTGTATGTCAAGCCCTTTTCCTCTGCTTGGGAAGTTTTCTGCTATTATTTCTGTGAAGAGATTTTTTTATGTCATCTGCACTCTCTCCTCTTTCTTCATTGACTCCAATCAGTCTTATGTTATTCTTCTTTGCATCATCTAGCAACTGCTGGATTGATTTCTCATGTTCCTTTATAATTTTAAAGCAATTTTTCTTTTCCTGGTCACTAATTGCAATCTTATCTTCTATATCTGAGATTCTGTCCTCACAGTGGCTCATTCTGCTGTGTAAACTTTCAGTGGAGGGTATCATGTCCTGGACATCTATTTGCTTCTGTTTTATGGATTCCATTTGTTTCCTATGTTGGGATTCCATTATGTTCCTGAGCTCCTCTCTAGATTTATTAATCATGTCTTGCACTAGGGGCACAATTTCTCCTGTTATCTGAGAAATTGTTTCTGATTTCATTTTTTCCAGATCCCCTTTTGTTGCCAGTTCAGTGGGCCCAGGTGGTTGAGTATCAGAGTGTTCCATCTCATTTCCCTTTGGGGTTGCTGTAGGTGGTCTGGAAGTCTGGTTTTGAGACTTATTTACATGTTTTCTCATTTTGACTGGGGTGGGGCTGTTGGCGCCTGCCTGGATTACCTCCTCTGAGCTGGGAGAGGTGGGCCAGGGGCCAGGGGCAGCAGTAGGGATGGTGGACCAAAAGCCCTTTCCTTTGGGCTGGGAGCAGCAGGAGGTATGGTGACCGGGAAGCCCCTTCCTCTGGTCCAGGAGCAGTGAGATGGCGGCTCAGAAGCCCCTTCCTCTGGGCCAGGAGCGACGGGACAGAAGGTGGCCCAAAAGCCCTTTCCTCTGGGCTGGGAGCAGGGGGAGGGATGGTGGCCTGGAAGCCCCTTCCTCTGGGCCAGGAGCGGTGGGACAGAAGGTGCCCCAAAAGCCCTTTCCTGTGGGCTGGGAGCAGCAGGAGGGATGGTGGCCAAGAAGCCCCTTCCTCTGGACCAGGAGCAGTGGGACAGTGGCTCAGAAGCCCCTACCTCTGGGCCTGGAGCAGTGGGACTCAGTACTGTCGTCTGGTGGTCTGATGTCCTCTGCATCTTTGTAGTGTGGAACCAGGTGGCTGTACAGAGGAGCAGGGGGTGGGTGGGGGGGTCCCGTGGATTGTTGCCGGGGCGTGGGCTGATTTGGCATCTTCTGCGCAACTCAGGACCTCAGTAGGGCGTACGCAGACCTGCCTGTCTGCAGCGGGCTGATTTGGCGTCTCCTTTGAATGTTCTTTGTTGTGGTGGTGGTGGTGTTGGTGCTGGGGATCAAACCCAGGGCCTTTTGTATACTATACCACTGAGCCACAACCCCAGCCCAGAACAGTCTTTGGAAATGTGATTCTGCCTTTTTAGCCATTCTCTCTCTCTCATAGATATATAGATATATACACATGTATGTATGTATGTAATATATATTACATATACATGTATATGTATATATGTAATTGTAATGACTATCTACAAATATCCAAATAAGTTCAATATTGCTGGTTCATGCCTAATGAATTTGTCCCAGTTATATGCAGTTTATGATATTCCTAGTATCCACATTTTCCTTTTTGATATTTATAAAATAGTAAGCACTACAATAAAATATTCAAATTGATTGGTACCCAATATAATATTGGAATGTAATTAGGATGTTTTGTGTTTATATTATTATGGTTATGATTCAATTCGTTTTACTAATTAGCCATCAGTGCACCAATTTATAAATAATTTTTATAATGAGAATTTTTAACATTTTACTGAATGATTTCTAACACCATTATGTATGTTAAAGATATTGATATTTGCCTTCTGTTTTTCCAATGCAAATATATTTCCCAGTTTACCACTTGATTTTCTATCATTTCAACTTTATCTATAACATCTCTTCCATATTTAAGGAATTGTCAATTTTTCATGGACTAAAATCTGTATTTTCTTTTGTGTTTTCTGCATTTGGAAGTATGTTCTGAAAGATCATTCCTACTGGTTTTGTCTTATTTTCTGATAATTTTGGTACTATCATCTGTGTCCATTCTACCTTTGAAACCTTATTTTCCCTAATATCAATCATTTAATAAACATTCTGATAAGGCAGTGTTATCCTTGCTCTGAGAGTAACATATGATTATCATTGGCTTCATGAAAAGCCACATCCTTGTCTAACTTTCAGTTCCATTCTATACTCCACATTCTCCCAGAATCATTCGCTGATCCCCAGTCATCTTTGCTGATACCTCTCTAAACTTCAAGTGTCTAGAAGAATATGGTACACAAAGTAAGAGGGAGTTGTAAACACTCTTGCCACTGTAGGTGTAAGGATCCAAGCAGGAGGAAGCGTGTAGGTGAGGAACCACAGATCCAACCTGATCCTGCCCCAGTAGTGGCTCCATAAGAAACTGATTTCATTTTATAGTAAGTAGAGGTCTTCGCTGTCATCCAATACATTAGCTGTCCCTTCAAGGCTTAGTGGATCTTAGGGGGAGCTGTATGCACTCTGCATTCAGAGTAAGCATCTCAGGGATAAACAGATAAAGAGAATACAGACTGAAGTCAAAGAAATGACAATATTTTGTCCAAAATACTAAGCACCTAGAGAGTACTAGAAAAGAGAAGTTAGACCTCATTCTCCACGGAAAGTGGCAAAGGGAAAAATTGAGGAGCATTTTGGTAATAAATGATACTTCAGATCCAGAGAGGATAAAGGAGTGAGAGTTGGTTGAATTAAGGAACAATTTCTTCAGCTCCCCTACACAGGACATATAACAGGGCCATTTAGGTGACGATATCTGCCTGTGATTCCCAGATTTAACTGTTATGTGCTACCTGCAGGCATCGAATCTCAGTCTTTGTAAGCTGCTGTTTCCCATTGTGGGTTAGCCTGCCTCCCCATGTGATAGGAACGAGAGCCAGTGCCTGTCATTTATAGAGTATTCTTTGTTTGCTGCACTCCGGGTGAAGCACTGTACAAGAGTTATTTCATGTAACCCTCCAGGCATACTAAAGTTCAGAGAGGTCCATGCTCCCCCAGCTATGGGGAAAGCAGGAACTTAAACTCAGATCTAGCCATCTGACTGAAACATCAACACAAAGCAGGTGTTCTTATTCCTATTTTACGGTTGAATAAACTGAGATTGAACTGTAAACTCCTTAAAAGCACAGACAGTTTCATAAACTTCCTTTTTCTCCCAGTAGTTTGTATTGGTTGACAGACCACAAATGCATAATGATGGAGCTAATATACTGCTCTGGGTTTAAACAATCCAGATTTTATGTATGTATATATATATATATATGTATATATATATATGATAGATAGATATTCTTTCCTTTGCATTTTCTATAGTTAGGTGCTGGGAAATGGGACTGAACATATGAAAAAGGTACCAAAAAAAATTTTTTTTCAGAGTATTTGAAAGCTGCCATATAAAAGTCATTAGGAATAACAACATTAAAAAAGACAGCTATACATTGCACATGCATTTTAGATTCTATGTTGTGACTCGTTTATGGTTTTATCACCTCCAAAAACTGTACTGCCTTATTTCTGAGAGATTATCACCATTGTTTTTTAGGACACAGCAGGCCAGGAAAGATACAGGACCATCACCACAGCCTATTATCGTGGCGCTATGGGCTTCATTTTAATGTATGACATCACAAATGAAGAATCCTTCAATGCCGTACAAGACTGGTAAGTTGGAGCTGATACTCACATCACTAATGATAGTTTTCTATTTCACTCTTTCTCCCCAAAGCAGTGACCACACTGCAACGTCACATGTGTGTTTATCATATGGTGCAACCCCACTCGTGCTTCATAAGCCAAAGAAATGGCTGAGAACCATTGTTAAGAGATTGATAGGAAGTCATTTTGGTGAATTGTCTTCATTTTCTTGATTTCAGTGCATGGATCCTGTCATTTTTACTTCTGTAGAGACGAGTACACTGCTGTTAATTTTCAAAGGAATAAATAATAATGCTGATCTAAAATAGGCATCTAGAAATGAAGGCCCGTGGGCCAAATTTGGCCCACCACTTGTTCTGTAAATAAAGCTTCATTGGCACACAGCCAGGCTCATTTGTTTATTATCTATGAGGCTTTCATACCACCACAGCAGAGTTTCAGGAGCTGCAACAGAAACCATATGGTCTGTGAAGCCTAAAACATCTTCTGTCTGGCCATTTACAGAAATTGGTTGGCTCTTTGTCTAAAAGATTTGTTAAATAGGTTATTCAAACAGAAAAGATAAAGGATTGTGGTGAAGGGACAAAAGAAATCTAAACCCTTGTGACGCATAGCTATATCAAAGCATCTGAAAAGACCTCTGCCACAGCGAGTGTGATTTGCATTGGAGGTGGGGGAACTTGTGGTTGCAGCGGTGGCTTCCTTCAGCCTGTCCCACCAGCACCTTGGGAGGAGGCAAAGGAGCCAAGGGTAATAGTAATGAAGTCCAGCAGCAGGGCTGTGAAGGGCAGCTTTTCTATGGAAACAGCCAGAATCTGTGTCTGGCTTTGTGAAATATTAGGAGGGAAACGGTGGCGATTGAGGCTGAATGCATTTTGTCTCTAAATAGTCACAGCCCATCTTATGTAAGCACGCATTGGATTGGCAATATACAGCCAAAGCAAACAGCATTCTTTTTTCTCTTTTCCATAACAATATTATCCAAAATATTTTTTACATGCATATCATTAGCTCTATGAGGGTCAGATGTATTTAGTTGTTTCTTTTAAATGTTAATTGTTCATCTAGGAAGACACGCACTTATAATGTATGAAATAATACCATTGCCAATAGCTACTCAAAAGATGAAGATCTATAAACTGAAAGGATAGGTGCAGAACCTATATGAAAAATAATTACCTTTGACAGGAGACACAGAAGAAAGGTTAAGAAACCTTCCTTGTGATAAGCTGAATACAGTATTGTAAAAATGCAAGCTGTTCTCAAATTAATGCATAAATTCAAGGCAATCCTAATTAAATGCCAACAGATTTGATATAAAATCAAGTGAAATAGAAAGTCCAGAGATAGGGAGATTCAGTTTATGATAAAATTAGCATTCAAATTAGCACTAAAAAGGAACATTCAGGTAATAGTGTTGTTATAGCTAGTTAATTGCCCCACACAGCTGTGGCACACATATTTTCATGCAAAATGGTATCCTTAACCAACTTGACTCTTTTGCCTCTGGAAATGTTGACATCAGCACTTCCAGGCAGGTTCCTGAAGGAGATTTTAGATTCCAGAGTTCCAAAGGACATTTACACTCATAGTTCTTCTTGCCCCATTGTTTCAGTGAGTTATTTGACTACTGGGAATGAAAAGATTACCTTGAGCTCATTAAAATCATAGGGCTGTGATCCCAAGAGCCACGCCCACCAGTGCCCCTGACTCTAGCATCAAACACGACAAGGAAATATGCAGCTTCTTTGTGCCTCCCCACACCTTTCCTCTGAAACCCCAGTTGGTCTGGCTTCAATCCCCCAACACCTACACCTACACCTCTGCATGTGTCAGCAGACCCATGTGCCCCATCTCAGTTTTTCTCCACCTCAAATTCTCTAACTCTATTTATATATACTCCCTCTTTCCTTTTGAAGCTCTGATTCTTGTCTTCTGAAAGGTGTATTTTTCCAGATAATTCTTGTCTCTCTCTACTCCTCTTCCTCTTTCCCTTCCATTTCCCCACCTCCTCCCCTAGCTGAGGTCAAGGAAGCCCAGTGACTTTTTTGTGACTGCATTTTGTGTCTTTGACTGTCTATCCACCCCACAACTTCTACCAGGTGGCTCCCAAATGTCTGTAAACTGTTATGTTGTTGGGCCGGGGATTTAGCTCAGTGGTTTTGCCGCCTGCTGCGCAAGCACAAGGACCAGAGTTCAATCCCCGGTACCAAAACAAAAAACAAAAACAAAAAAAAAACTGTTATGTTGCATTTCCAGGTGCCTAAAATATTTCTCCACCTGGTTGTCCTTCTGGTTCCTCAAAATCAGTTCTCTTCACCTAAAACTGCTTGTTTTGCTGGCATTGTTGTTTCTGTTTATTGCACTGACATACTCCACTGCCCAGCATGTACTATGAATCCAGATTTCTCAGCCATCTCTGTATGGGGCAGCTCATGCATACTAATTTGTTCAGAATATCCTTTGAATCTGCTCCTGCCTTTTCATTCCTCTTTGATCGTCTTTGTTTAATTTCTTCTAATTATCTTTTGCTTCTACCCTGATTCGAGCCTTCTAACTGATCTTCTTCACTTAAGACTGCCTTCTGTCCCAATCCATCCCTTCTGACTGCTGCTCTAAGATTCTCCCAGAAGAACACAGTAATGAAGATGATGTAAGCTCCCCACCCAAAACTCACCTCTTACCTTACATTTCCTCCTGAATTAATTAAAACTTTCTTTGGACCACCATTCAGAAACACTGCATTATGGCGACACTACATCTTCACAGCTTCATCTCTCACTGTTTTAGAGGCAAATGAACCATTTATTGTTTCTGGAACCAAGACCAAACTTTCCAGATTTTGTGATTTTTCTTTTTTCTTTTATGCCACCCTCAGCTTTGAATATATTTTTCTACAATCTCCTACTCAACTTATCCCCAGACATCTAAATTTATTGCAAACCAACAAAACTCATGCTATTAATCAAAACCTAACCACTTATTGTTTTCATTCACCATTATGTGATAATTGGCTTAATAGATTTATTTTTAATTTATTCAGCAAAAATTTGTTGAGCACTTACTGTTCGACAGCCCATTTTCCAGACATTGTGTTTAGTACCTTGAAGAGCATTTATTATCTTGGTGGTTGCACCATCACCCAGTTTTCTGAGTAAGGTTTGATTTCTCCCTCTTTCACCTTTCACATCTCATTAACCATCAGGTGCAGTCATTTTGACTTTCTGACCTCCTCTCTAATCTGTTCCTTTCCATTCTCCTTATTGCTACTGTGTTACTTCAGACTATCATTTTGGAACATTGTATCTTCACTCTTTCCCTTTCTTTTCAAAATACAGTTGTAGCTTGGTACTCAATTACTTTGACACTTGTCAAATTTGATACTCAACACATTTTTATAGGAAAATTTTGTTCTGATATTCGTCATTGATTGGTACTGGCCACTCAAGCTAGAACTTGCCTATGTCAATTGCCTCTTGACCCATTATCCTTTCAACCCAAAATAATTTGTTTGCTACTCATCATTTTTGGCACTCATTGCACCTTACAGAACTAATTAAAGACCAGTACTGAGGTACCACTGTAAAATTTTTAGTAATGTCTTATGAGCTATGGTAGTTATTCTGGAAACAAATGTGACTCACACGTGTAAGTTTGGCTAAATATGTGAACCCAGGCTTCAAACTGGACCTACTAAACTAAATGTCCCATGAGATTATGGACAAATGTATTTTTTCAGAACTCCACGAATGACTCTGAAACCCATGTCTGCCTCAGACCATTGATTTAGAAAGAAATCCCAACTCTACCATGGTGGGCAATGTACCTCCACACATCTACGTCTTTGGCATCATCTCCTACCCCGCTCCTTCACTGGCTCTATGTTTCAACCAGGCAGAACTTCCCTCAAGAGAAATGAGCAGAGAAACATGCAGAAGAGCACAGCACATTCTTTAAATTATGAGACTCTAACCAAAGTCCTATCCTTCTTCTACATCTCTTTCTTCTACCTAGAATCCTTCTCAGTCACCATTCCAAATCTTTATTCACCTTCTAATCTGAGGTCAGTTGTCAACTCTTCCATGAAGTTGTAAAACACACCTCTACCCTTCTCCAGACCCCCTCTCTGTTCACAGGTTACAGGGCTGCTTACACTTTCATCTGTGCCCCAGTGTTACCAATAGTGCTTTCTGCATGCCACAGAAAGAACCTAGCTAGCACACTCTTGTAGTTATTTGATTACATTTTGTCTTTTTATTGATTCGTGTTTCCATCAATCATTTTCTGCAGTACTGGGTACAGTACAACCTAATATGTTGTTTTTCTACCTTTTTATTGTGGGAAAATACATATAAAGCTTACCACCCTAACAGTTTTCCAGTATATAGTTCAGTGAAACTTGTAACATCATCCCCTAGACACAGGAGGACGAGGCTGGTGTGTTGATACTTTATCCAGAAGAAAGACAGAATTGGGGTAGCAAGAGATGTCTGTTCAGTACTTCAGAAGCTGCAGCGAGGCTTTCAGTGCTCTTTTGATTTGACTGAAACTGTGCTGAAAATGTGTGTAAACATGGCCATTAGGTTCATTGGGCAGATCCTCACTTGTTTTCACCATGAGTTTATTCAAGAGAAAATTGCATGAAGTTCCAGAGGAAGGAACAGCCAGCTATGGCTCCACGGTCTTGGAGAAATAGAGGCTACTCCTCTTTTGAAAGCAAAGAATTCTGTGCTTTGACTCTTCCAAGGAGATTTTATTTAAAAAATAAATTAATAAGTGATTTATTACAGGAACAGATCTCAAGCAGGTTAATAGTTATGGAAATATGAAATGACCACTAAAATTCTCCCCCTCCTTTGAAGTGTTTTTCAGATGATTGTACCAGAGAGTTTATTGAGTTATGGTTGAAATCAGACATCAAGTATGTGGAACTGGGATCAACCATCTAGGTTCCTTCTGAAAGTCTACCTCTATGACTCAGAATGTCTGCACATGTTGTAGTACATTCTACTTTGACTTAGAATCTTCCCCTTCAAGGACTCTAAGGTCTTTCTGTTCTAAGTACACAGGACCCCCAGCTACTGCATTTCCTGTTGGGGAATGACATTGGCTTATACCTCCCATCTTATTTATTTACTTTCTGCCTTTATGACACAATGAAGAACTATAAATATGAGTTCTTTTTAAGTAGGAAATCTGGTGAGCAGATTGATGTGTTTTTTTGAACCATCAAAGTGAATATAAAAGTCTAACACCATCTTCCCACCAGTTTTAAATAATTCATTTCAGTGACATTCCAGGCACCACTGCAGATGTCCTGGAATTAGAATGAAATTTCACCTTCAAATATTCTCCTCCTCTGCAGTTTTCTCCTCCTCTTTCCCCTCCAAAAATATAGAGCAGTCTTAAGGTGACCTCACATAAAATATAAGAGAATGTTAGTCTGGTAATATCAACCAAGATAAGATGAGCACTTGTTAAGCTTTGGCTTAGAGCTTCCTACTCTTCTGAAAGCCTCCTGTCAACTGTTTCGTCAGCTCTGTCACAGTTCAGAAGGGACAGTGGTAAGATGATGACAAGATGTTGACCCCAGGTTTTCACCACCACCACACTGCACCTCAAGAGTCTGTTCTCTTTCCCTACCTGATAATGAATACATTTGTTATTGTTTTTCTAACCCAGCCACAAAACAGCTGTCTTGTACAGAAAATCCAACATGAAACCAGCTTATACTCAGGAGGCAGGTGGCCCCTAATCCATGGCCCCTTCCAAAGACATGGTTCCTCCTTTGTCTTTTCCATCGTAGTAAGTAACACCCCTGTGAAGTTTGAAGTTACTCTTAATTACTCACTTTCTCAGACCTCACATCTGTCTTTCCCAAAATACTGTTGTTTCTCTGATCTAATTTAAAAATACGGTCTATTCTCTTTATTCATGGCAGCAAAGTTGCTCCAAACACTAAATTAGTCAATACTGAATCATCGTCCCATAACAGAAATACAGTGTTAGTCTCTAGTCATAACATTTTGCCAACTGATTAATACATCAGCATATTTTATATGTGAATATATACATATGTATATATGTAATTAACATTGAACTCATGACCAACAGTGCTATTTCTCATGCCTGGAAGAAGCTTATCTAATATATGTATCTTCTCTGTGAGACACATCAGTCTTCTTGTGCTTAGAAACACCAGCCAGCTCTTCAGTCCCATGCAGAAGGGCTGCTTTAAAAGGGGAAATAACTAAAAGCAGTCAATCAAATGTATAAAACTGAAGAATATGGCACCAAACAGATTGTGAAACAGGTACGAGGTTACAGTATGAGAGTTGAAACAAGAAGACAGAACATGACCTGTTCAGCCTCAGCTGGGAACTTGTGTGTTGGGCCTTTCAGATATTTCACTATTCAGAGCATGTGTGCCACTATGTCTGAAAGCACTATGACTATTGACTTTGAGGTTACAAATATATTTTAGCAAGATGGTGAATTCACAAATACTGAATCCACAAGTAAAGAAAATGAACTGGATTTTCATGGTCCTACCACTTGTAGCCATTTCCATTAGTTTACTAACATTTTGTAACAAAGCAACACCAACTGGATATCTTAAATAACAAAAATATATTGTCTCCCACTCCAAAGGCTAGATGTTAAAGACTAAATTGTTGGCAAGTTTGATTCTTTCTGAAGTTTGTATGAAAGAGAATCTGTTCCATGCTTCTCCCATATCTTCTGGTAGCTTTGGACATTCCTTGACTTGTGAAAGACATTCACCCAGTGTCTCCACATCTCTCCCTGTCTCCATCCCCATCTTTGTCTCTGTCTCTGTCTCTGTCTCTGTCTCTTTATGTCTATCTCCCCAGTTGTTGTCTTCTTTGTGAAAAGACACAGTCATATTGGGTTGGGGCCCATCCTAATGAGCTCATCTTAACTTGATCATCCAAAAAGACCTTCTTTCCAAAAGAATAATGTAGTCACATTCATAGGTACGGGGTGTTAAAGCTTCTTCATCTTGGGGATATAATTCAACCCAAAACACATTGCTGTCACCTGTTATCCCACCCTCATTTCCTGTCAGGATTGTTAGAATATCCTACTGGGCTTCTTGCTTACCTTATACCACTGCCTCAAGTCTTCAGAATCTTCCCAGGACAGTAACCCAAGTGATTTTTTCAAAGCATAAATCAAATTGTTTAAACTCTGATCCAGCACTCCACAGCATCTCATATGTCTTGGACTAAACACAAAGCTCTTATAAGAGCCCACAAAACTTTATTCAATTTACCCACTGCTTCTCCAACCTCCCCTTCTGCTGCTCTTCCCCTCTGCATGCTGGTCTAGCCACAGCAACATATTTGCTGTTTCTGGAACAAACAAGGCACAACACTGTCTCAGAGCATTTGCATCTACTATGCCATTGATGGAAGTGTCTACCACAGAGAGCCTTATGGTCTCCCTTTGCCTCCTTCACATCTTCAGCGTCCTGTCCCTTCTCAGGGAGGCCTTCCTGTCTCCCCCACCAGATTTCATGTTGCAGCTCTCTGCAGCCCTCCCTGTTCCCTCCCTCTTCTTTGTGTTTTTTCCATAGCCTTGGTCACTTTCTGATATATTTATAATTTATTTCCTCATCTTGCTTATTGCCTATCTTTCCAACAACACAAGCTTCATGGGACAAGGATCTCGGTCCCTTTTATGCATTTAGAATAGTTCCTGGCTCAGAAATAATTGCCTAATGAATGAGTGTATGAAATGTTTTCAACAAAAAATTGATGACTTATGGCTGAAATATTTGACTATTTCAGAAAGCAAATCAGTGCCCTCAATTCAAATTGACTATTTTACCAAAAATTTGCTTATTCTTTATAATGAGATGCCTTCGCAGTAAGAGGGAGAGGATATGGGAGTAAGATTCATAAAGAGAAATCAAACTTATATATTGGGCAATGTGACTTCAAGTTATCTGGTTACTTACTATAGCAGATTCCATCCCTAAAACAGTTTTTTTTTAAATTATTGGTACATTTTAGGTATACAATATGTTTACATTTATCATTGGGTGCTTGTACCTGTACATGATGTGTCTTAGTTCTTAATTTTTTCCCCATTACCTGTGCCTAAAATAGTTTTGTTTTGTCTAGGTGTGGGGTGGTATATGTGTAGCATCTAAAAGGAGCCAGAAATGTCACCAACCCAATGGGAAGTGTCTGCTCAGGCCTCATGGCCTCAGTTCATAGTTTCTCTTACTGTTTCTATCCAGTCTGCCAAATTTCTGCCTTTGGCTTCTGGTTTTGCTGGTTGCGTTGTTACTCTATTTACTATATTTTGTACTGGCTTCTCCCAGTGAATTCTCTACCCTGGACTCTGAATAATGCAGCTATGTTTGAAAATGAAATGCTTAAAGATGTCTTCATTAAGCATTTCACTTACCCACTATCACCCCAGAATGGAGAAACAAACCTGGTTTTACGTTCTGTCCACAGAGAATTGTGGTGTGTGTGTGTGTGTGTGTGTATGTGTGTGTGTGTGTGTTTAATCCAAAAAAATAGCAAATGCTTAAAGACTGAAGTATATATCAGCAGTTAATGTGTTGATGATGTGCGCAGGAGGAGATGGGGAGATGAGCAGTGACATTCACCCTGTATGACTTTGTGTTTTGGTATATAACTAACCTCAGTGTACTTTGGAAATGTTAATATTCCATAAATACTACCACTAAAGTGAAGATAGTAACTAAACTCTAGTAAATGAAGCTTTATCTCAGTCAGGAGATTTCAAGATTACATAAAAGACCTGTATTCTTTTATTTATTTATTTATTTATTTATTTATTTGTACTGGGGATCAAACTCTGGATCTTGTGCTTGCAAGGCAGGTGGAAGAACTACTGAGCTAAATCCAGCCCAAGACCTGTATTCTTTACTAAAAGGTCTCATGTGAATAGGATTGCTGTTTGTTCTGCTTCACTTGCACTCTGAAAAGATACTTTATGGCAGGTCCTAATGTGCAATTTTACATCACGATATTCATTGTAAATATCAGTACTCTCTAACAGAATTTCATTGGTCTCCATTACAATATATTCTCTTTTCTTGGAAATTAGTTACTGGGTGTTTAAGGCATAGATTTGTCTTGAAGGACAATAATTATGCTTGTCACATAACCCCTCAGGGAAAGAGTTGTGATAAAAGTTCATTTTCCAATAGTAGATATTCAGCTTGTTTCCTGTATGGTAATGATTATTTAAAAAGCAAAGCTGGGCCGGGGATTTCGCTCAGTGGTTTGGCGCCTGCCTCACAAGCTCAAGGTCCCAAGTTCGATCCCTGGTACAAAAAAATAAAAATAAAAATAAACAAATAAAAGCAAAGCTGATTGTTGAAGAACCTGTTTAGAAAACAGAATTTTAGGTTTTAAAAATGGTTACAATCATCAGTATACAAAAGTGATTTGAAAATATGGTGAATGTTTAAATTGAAACAAAGTTGTTACACTAAAATACACATTGCTATTAATCCCCCTCAAAATATTCCCTTTCATTTTGAACACACTTATTTCTTCATTGTCCTTGACATTTTCTGAAGCAGTTCTGGAAGTCCTCTTTTGTGAGAGTTTTCAGTTGTGCTGTTGTGGCTGCCTCTATGTCAGTGATGGTGAACCTTTTAGGGTTTTCAATGATACAAACAGCCTACTGTGGCGCGCGTGCCATAGGTTTGCCACCACGGCTCTATGTCCTTAATTGATTCAAAATGTTTACCTTTCATGGTCCTTGTGACTTTGAAGAAAAGTGAGAAGTTACATGGTGCCAAATCCAGTGAATAAAGTTGCTGAGAACGTATCATAATGTTTTTATTTCACAGAAATTGCCATAAACATTTAGTCAACAGGAGGTGATAAAAAATATGGTGAATGTTTAAATTTTTAAAAATTCATTTCCATGAAAGATACATTCCTATTAATCCCCCTCAAAATAATCAAAATACTCTCTCTTGCTTTGAACACATTTATCTCATTGTTCTTAGCAATGTGTCTTTTACTGCAGTTAAGTTTGTTTTTTTTAATTTAAACATTCATGATATCTTCAGGTCACCCTTTGTATTCAGGTCCACTGGGAACATACCTTCTACTCTGCTGTGCTTCCTAACCTCAGCGAATATGTTTAGGCTTTCCTGATATATACTGCACTATAGGTCCTTATTTTGTTTTTCTCAATCACCAAATAAATATGCACTCAGTCATGAATTTTTAAATGAGTATAAAGATCATATCTTGCACAGCCCTTGTCCAGTCTCCACCCATTTCCAATCTGTGTCACTATTTGTTGAATGCAGGGTTCTTTACCTGGGAAATTCTGGAGTCCTATTTGTTCTCATACCATTGGAGGGGGCTTGGTTGTTTATCTTTGCAGTTTAGTGAATTAAGATAATTATTCTAATTACCTATTGTAAACCAACCTCCCAACACAGTCCTCAAAGAGAATGAAAATGGAGGAAAATTATTCAAGAGACAAAATTAATGTAATAGTACCACGGTAGTCATGGGAGGATTACATTTCGTCACCAGAGAATGTTAGTCCTAGTGTACGAGGCCTGTTACCATTAATTTTAGATAGAGTCCATGTTAGTATTCTCTCATGCTTTCCCCATTCCAAATCATCAATTTTCAAAGCAAGAGTGAAAATCTCAGTGTATGTATGAGACCTTGCCAACAGCCCACCATATGCTTCAGTCTCTCTGACCCCATCTCATCATGTTCTGTGCTCAGAAAATAACATCTATAACAATTCTTATGTCAAGTTTATTGTATCATATAACCTAACTTTATTTACAAATATCAAACGAGTTTTTAAATAGTTTTTCCCTCTCATAGTATAGTGAAGGCAACCGTTAGAGGATGGCAGGAGAAAGAAAAGATCTCACAAGGCCTGAATTGTTTCCTAGGTGATTTCCGAATGTGTTGAAACTGCATCACCTTAGCAACTAAAATGTTTTTGAATGGTCATGCCAGTATCTATCTACTCAGAATTCACTATACTCAAGGCTAAAGAGACAATTCTCCATGAGCTTAGTCTGATTCCAGATACCAGATACAAGTGTTGCGTCCCCAAGGCCACTCTCACTTCCGACCGCCTGGCTACATGGGTTTCTTTTCGCTATTCTTAGGTTCATAACTGACAAGACTGACTCACAGAATTCAGGCAAGTGCTGTACTTATAATTACATTTTGTTTATAACGAACAAGTAATAATAAATAGCACCAGCCTAAGAGAGAGAAGCATACTGAGATCTGGAAGAGTTCCAAACAGTAAGATTCTGAGGCCCTCAGGATCATGTTACCATCCTGGTACACTGATATGTGACAATATGTAGATTACGGATACTAAGGAAGATCAACCAAGGTGCACCTAATACCACATGACTCAAAAGTCTAAACATTTAATCACATTTTTGTTCTTTCTGGCAGGCCAGTTTCTGTACTGATCCACTTCATTACCATAAACTGAGTTTTTCTTCAAAGAGCCCACCATGAAAATTGGAGACAGTCTAATCACCAGGAATTTCCGACGGCTCAGAGATTACCTCCCAGGAATAGAGAAGAAAGGCCAGCCCAATTATGACACTATGTCTATTTAATTCTTCATAAATAATAGTTGCCTGACACTGTGTGTATCTATAATGCAAATTACAAAACACCTAAAAGTAGATCTCCAAAGAGTAAAATTAAACATAGGGTTTATTTAAAAATAAATAAAAACTAGAAAGTATTGCTTTCTAGCATGCTTCTCAAAGACAACTTTGTAGAAACTACACTAAATAACCCCACCAAGGAGCCCAGTGAGGCTGAAAAAAACACTGCACATCAGCTACAGTGACCTTAGCCTGTCTCAGAGGCTAAGAGGCCCTCTTAAAACTGTTGTTTGCATCTCACTTTTCCCTACTTTCCCCTACTCTTGCATCTCTTTTTCCTACTCTTGCCCTTGTTGGTGCCCAAATTTTACTATTCAAATCAGTGGCTTCAATGGCACAGAAGTAAAACACAATGATAGAGCCAGTATGACAGGGTCATTATAATACACCTCTTATCAAAATGCCCGTGTCAAAATGGTCTTTTCATATTAACAAATAATAGAACAACTAATATTTTGACCTCTATCTTGTCCATAACCCCATCTCCAATCAGACTCTTTCTCTCCACTTCATACCCTCTGAATCCCACAATTCTTGAGTCTAAACAGGACACTTTCTTTAGATTTTCCCCCCAGCATTCAAGGAGATAAATAAAATGAAAACTAGCTATGCCTCCTGCCCCAAACCCAACCCTTCCTAAGTGCATGTCAAATATTTAAGCAACTTGGAAATATAGAGACTTTGCTGTAATCAAAATTATGTCCTTATCATTCTATTTTTGATCAACTGTGAATTTTAGATATGTGTATTAATATGATAATTTATGTAAATCTTTGCCTTAGCATTTTGTATTCAGGATATGAGTCCTTTCTAAATTGATGGAACAGAGTTTTATATTCTATGACCATAAAATTCGTATATTGAAAAGTACCAGATATGATTTAATTTATGCAGCTAGATAAAGCAGCTTAGGAAAAATTTCCTTAACCCAAGAAAAACTGTTCTTTTTCTCTCTCACACTCTCTCTCTCCCTCTTCTTCCCTCTGTCTCTCTCTCCCTCCCTCCCTTCCTTCCTTTCTTCTTTCCTTCCTTTTCCTGAATTTAAACCACACAGAGATAGAGATCTGAGGAGGAGATAAGAAGGGCAGAGAGAAGGAAGTCCTTGTGAGAGCAAGGTTATAGTTAAAACTATTTTGATCTGGGACGGAAGCAAACAGCAAACAGCCTGGGGATTCAGGAGCTGGTGAGGAGAACTGCGAAGATGCTGCAAACCTCTAATTGAAGATT
This sequence comes from Heterocephalus glaber, assembly GCF_053883595.1. Lineage (NCBI taxonomy): Eukaryota > Metazoa > Chordata > Mammalia > Rodentia > Bathyergidae > Heterocephalus > Heterocephalus glaber. Next base: position 40,233,920 of record NW_028258333.1, read on the forward strand.
CTTGCCTTCAAGTTAGAGAAAGCTAATGGGCCCAGATACTATGTAACCTTGGGAACTGACAGACCTGAGCCTTCCCAGCCTCATTTGACTAAATTAAAAGCAAGGTAAAAATTCCCGCCTTACAAAATAGCAGTGAGGAACAGAGAAAAATCTAATGTAGCACTAAAGTGTGTTTTCCCTTAGATTTGTATCAGACAATAGTTCTCAATCTGGACTGCATAATAGAATCCCCAGAAGATGTTTCGAAGGTATATCTATCCTCTTTCAATTTAGTCATAATCTCTGCCATTGGAACTCCAGGATCGGGGTATTTTAAAAATCTTCCAAAGTGAATGTAATGTGAAGTCACATTGAAAAATGTGAGCATCTCTCAAGGCAGTATTTTTTGGACACATATTATTGGAATTGGATTCTCAGGTATTTTAAAAACATCCTGGAAAAACACAAACATATCTTACCTAGTTTCTTAGACTTTTGTATAGCCAAAAATTTGCAGAATTATTTTTTATCTGCCTTCCTCTATAACCAATACATTAAAATTTGGACTGAAATTTAATGCTGATTTCTAGTATGCTTCAGATAGTCTATGATCTGATAGGCATTTAACACAGAGTTTGGGTATTCAAACCAAAGTATTTAGGTCACTGTTCATTGTCAGGAAACACAGGGCCAGTAGCAGAGCTAGCAGCTTTCTCAAACAAGGGAACCTGCTAAACTTTCTTCCAACACGAGAAAGATAGACTTGAACCCATGGGCTAAGTCAAGTTTCCCCTTGGAAGGGGTAAGAGATGCAATGATGAGAAGAAAGTTGTTTCTTTCAAAGACTTGAAAGAATGCTACATCTGCAAAGGTTGCCAGGCCCCATAGAATGTCTTAGTAATGGAATAATAGAGGTAGACAAAGGAGGAATGATGTAGAGAAAGCTTCAGCAGGCATGGGATTGGGCCCATCAAACATGCTGTAGTCAACGTGGTTCACTAGCAATGTGTGGCATCTCCAGCTAACTCAGCCTCAGGCTGATTCTCACAGTCATCAACACACCTGGTAGCTCATTTAAAATGCACAGGCAGGTGTGTATTGTACTACTTGTGCTTTCATTTTTGTCTCTGATGAGAGAATTATATAAAAAAGAGATGAGGCTGGTTTCTGAACTTTGGAGGCATGGGGGTATGGTCACATTTGTGGCTGTCTAAATGTTGTATTTTTTAAAATTTTAATATGAAGCCTAGAGTATATTGAGTATAGTATACAAGATTCCATTCAACCCAGGAGGGTTTGTTTTTTTCAGTGGAGGAAGGAAGCATACCAAAATTAATCACATCTTGTGCACTTGGGCTTCAGAACCTTTCAGGGGAAATAAGGCACGTAGTGCCCATGTCATCAGGCCAGGATTGCAGAATGATTGCCTTACATCTCTCAACCCTGTCTTCACTTTTACCCTTCCTTGTTGCTAGCACTTTTGTGTGACACTCTGATTTTCAAAGTGCCCATCCTTCCAGGCCCACAGGTCAGGAAGTAGCTAGTGTGTAATGGCCCCATGAACTTTTCTTCACTCTGATCACACCAGACCAAAAGCCGTCGCTGAAAGGTGTTTTGCTCCCTGCTGCCTCTGTTGTTCCATCAGGGCCAGGAGCTCCTATCCTTACTGCTGTCCTCTGCAGCCCTCAACGTTCTCTACTGCTCACCTGAAGTGCACTTTCTTCCCTGGAAGGCCTGGCATAAAGTTCAGACTGAGCCCAGCCATGAAGCAGGTATTCCTTAAATGCCCTCCTTTTCTCTCAGTTGCTCCTTTGGGACTGCCTTAACACTGTTCCTTATATATCTCACAAGTGCTTATTTCATGCTGCTTTATATGATCAGTTTGTTTTTCTGTTTCTATTTCTTCTACTATGCTATAATATTCTTGATGGTTAAACATGAGTTAGATTTATTCCGATATCACTCAAGGATTTCAAAAAATTTAACACTTAGTAGAAGTGGCTTAATAATCAGTTGATAAATGAATGAATGAGTAGGTGAGAAAATCAGTGCCCATGTCTGTTCTTACTCTATATAATCCCTCTTCTCCAGGACTTTCTCCTTACCTAAAGAACTATTTTTTGCTGATTGTTTTGACATTTTCCAAGGACTAATTAAATTAAAGCAACTCACAGAATATATACTGTGACAACTGATTTGATAAGTAGATAGGAACATTTGCACTTTAAAATGAGAGGGTTATATTTCTAAACTAATCTTCAATTTCAGAAGGATTTACAATGAGTATAAACAGTATGGTCTTTTTTAAAAATTTTCTTTGCTGAGGCTAGGGAAAAAGCAAAACAAAATACCTATTTTAGCCCAGCTGCCATTTTTCCCTGGATCTAGTCTGTCAAGCAGTAAACACAAGGAGGAGCATTATTTTGTGACATTCCTGGGCAGTCTACCCCTTGTCACCACCTTCTCAAATCTTTGCAATATGTGGGATTTAAGAGAAACAAAGACAACACTTTAAGAGAAAGGTAGGATTCTATGCTGAATATTTTAACTGGGAATCAGGAAGCAGTTAATGAAGAGGTTTGCTGCACATATATACACACACGTAGCCACCCTTCTGATATTTCAAGAGAACTACATGTGATAGCGTGAGCTGAACATTAAAGATTTTGATTTATGACTCCTCATTAGCAGCCACTGCACATAGACATGATTCAGTACCATCCTGCATAATAATTAACTCATCCATAAAGTACGTGTTTGACAGCCAGAATGGAAAGCAATATTTATTGTGTTCTACCTCTGCATCTGCAGAGGGAATTCACAATTTTTCTAAAATCAAGAATCTTGTGTGATTCTTGCTGAACTAAGAAGGTATTTCTTTAAGTTGCTTCTCAAATCAAATGTGCTCACAGATTCTGAAAAGGTTTCACAAATGCAACCCTCTTGGAGATGTAGAGATATTTATTGTTTTAATAATTGCTGTTGATGTTTATCTCATTGACTAGTATTTCTAGATCAGAAAGCTATTTAACTGGTTCCTTGTCCTAAGGTGTCTTTTAGAAAACTCAGACCAGTAGCTAGAAGACAGTGGAAAGGAGCAGTGAAGCAGTGACTTTTAACATTCTTAATTGTTCTGGCAGAAACTTCAAGTCATGGATTTCATCCCAAGAATAAAAAATACTCTGAGTAACCCAGGCATGGTGCCCCATGCCTGTAATCCCAGCACTCAGGTAGCTGAGGCAGGAGGATTGCTACTAATTAGCGGCCAGCCTAGGATAGATAGTGAGTTTGAGGCCAGCTTGAACTACATAGTGGGACCCTGTCTCTAAATAAGTAAATAAATATAATTTTTTAAAATCCACTCTGAGTAGATACAGCCACCATTGATCCCACACTGATAACAAAACCATCTACATGCTTTTTACCATTGTTTTTGACCAAATCTGTTCTAACTGCAATTTATAGGCAATAATATACACAGGTTATGATAATACATGGAGGTTCTTTATTAGGACTTTCAATAGAGATGCCAGCTATAGCAAATGAACATACAAACTATCTAGTTAAATGTGAATTTCATATAAATAATGACTGTTTCAGTATACATATTCCTGTGCTATATTTGGGAAATACTTTTATAAGAAATCATTGTTCATCTGAAATCCAAACATAACTGGGCATTCTATATTTTATTTGGTAATGCTAGTTTTTAGAAATCTGTAGACAACCTGAGTATAGTAGAAAAAAATTAAAAACACTCACATTCTAAGATTTCTCTATTAAACTTCCCTTTTCCTTCTTGCCATCTGCCTCCTATTTTCTGGAGGTTACAGCTGGTAACCAAAAACGTGCTATTAGTTAGTCAAAATATTTATTATTTCTGGCAAATGCATGTGAGCTTTCAGAGTTGGCAGTGGGAAGCCATCAGAAAGATTCCTGTTCTCCCTCTCCCTCCCGCTCTCTCCCTCCCTCTCTCTCTCCTTCCCTCTCTCTCTTCCTCTCTCTCTCTCTCCCTCTCTCTCTCCCCCCCTCTCTAACGCCTTCTTCTCTCCATCTCTCCCTCACCTCTACTTCCTTCTCATAGACATACACACATACTTATAAATCACTTTATTATCTGTATTTACATATCCTTTTAATTAATTAATACAATTTTAAAAGTCTTCTAAGATAATAAAGTAAAACTATAACTCTAATAATACTCAGCACTGTCATTTATTTTGTATTTATTTTAAATAATAGCAAGTATTACAATCAAACTCTTGAAAATAGTCCCTTAGTCTCATTACTGTCAATGAGCTTTGACATTTTCCATGGCCAATCCTCCTCTATATTTAATAAACCTTTAAATTCTTTCAGGCATATAAACAGTAGATTTACAGCCATATTTGGCAGGGGGAGGGGAGCCTACACTTCCACTCCATGTGGCCATAATGAATTACAGAATGGAACAACAAAAGCAAAACATGTGTAAGAGATGTGAAGAACATTACTATTCTCTTTCCTACCACAACCTTTGTGCCTGTTGCTGCCTATAGTGGAGATGAGGGAATTCTTTAAAAGCAAAATGAGCTATTCCACACTGATCAGAAGGAACTGAAGGGAAAATGATCTATCAGTCTAGAGAGAATGCTGGGAAACACTATGATCAAGAAAGATAATCAACACGTTGAAGAATTAAAATCTGCATATGTTTTTACTGTCTCTATCCTTGATATTATAATTACCTGCTTTTGTGTTCCCTTCTCCACTAGGCTGAGAACCCCCAAGACCTCATAAGAACCCTGCCTCATTTTTGTGTGTTCTTTTTGTGTAGCATAATGTGTCATTCATAATGTGAGCAATGATTATTCCAAAACGTCTAAGAAGCATTGCTGTAAAGTAGAATGTAATTAAATTTAGATATAAGCAAAATTTCCTCACTCTGATTTAGGGAAGAATCTTACCTTTAAATTTTGTTCATTTGTTTGACACCTCAATCTTATATTTCTCAAAGACCATAAGTGGTGTGTATATGTATGTCTATCTTCCAAAACTTAGATATACATGTGAAACAATATGTCCTAAATATCCATTTAGGAATCATGTCGAAGGTGTAGGAAATCATAATGAAGTAGGATATCCAACTCTCCATCAAGTTTATGCTTCTCCTTCTGTAACATAGTTATTGACAAGTTACCGGTTACAACATGGACTCCATGTTTCAGTATCTCTTGAACCTAGGTGGACCATGTGATTCCTCCTCATTAACAGAAAGTTAAAAAGTAATTTGCTTTCTCCATCACTGTTTTCATTCTTTAATGGGCTTCATGCAAAATCCTGTGGTGGGGGGCAATTTAGCAAAGATGCTAGAGGCAGAAAATAAAAGGAGCCTCGGTTTCTAGAATCTAGAAAGAGAGACCCACTCCTCTTATCAATCAAAAACATTCATTTTGGGCGTTAGGTACACAGAGATTAAACTTCCATCATGTTTAAGCCATAGGCTTGTTTGCTCCAGAAAATAGCCTCCTCCTGCTAATATACTTTATAAGGTGAATCTTGCTTTGTACCTATTCACTTTTCTCTATTCTGTCCTCCTAAAAGCAGCCCAGACTATGTATTTTATAGTTTGTCCTTTCCCATCTTTCTTTCCCAGTACTGAGAAAGTGCTCTAATTGAGGAATTGTGATTCTTAAAGGATATCAAAGTTCTTGCTTCTGAATAACTTTTCTCCTCACTTAAAGAACATTTATCTAGCACCTATTCTGCGGAGCACACATCCTGCTAGGCCTTGGGAATAAAATGATTACTTGATGGCAGATAAAGGATAAATGACAAGGGAATGCAATAAGAAATGTTACAGCAATAGGAATAAGTATCTTTACTTGAAGCAGAAATAAAAAAGGCTTCATAGGGAAGGTGACATTGACTTAGATGCTAGAGGATAAATAAGAGGTTTGTCAAAAGATATGAATCACTTTTTGCAACTTTAACCATTTGTATGTGGCAACAGGATATTGCTTTTTTTCTAGTTGTGGGAATTGGATCATGGATGTTATGGGTGGTAAGCAAGTGCTCTAGCACTGAGTTACATGCACCAGGTTAGATATTGCTTTGACGTTACTGTATTGGTTTGCCATAGGAAAGTTTGTCATACTTATTAGGAGCAATTTTCCATTGTTGTATTCTAAAAACTGTTTTATTAATATATATTTGCAAGGCATAGTAATTACATTCATTGTGGGGGAGTTGATACATACACACAACACGCCTTAGTTCCTTCTTTATCCACTTCCTCGCTTTATACCCCTTCCCCCTCCTTCTATCTCTTGGTTCCCTGCCCTTCTGCAAAAGCTCTGTCTCCCTGTATTATACTGAACAACGATTTCAGTTATTAACTCTGTCACTAATAATTTACCCTTTATTTCAATACTAATATTTCATTCATAATTTTTTTAATTTGAAAGTTTTAAAAAAAGTAATTCTTTCCTCCATCTGGAATTTGTGATTATGTCTGAAAAAATATTTCATTTTTTATGAATCTATACTTATTGGTTATTACTTATTTGTCCATTTTTTATTACTAACTATAATTTATTAAACTTATACACATAGATACATTCCAAAGATCTCTGTTTTGCTCCATTATTCCAGTCTTCTATTTTTAACATGTATCACACAATTTTGACAATTGGCACTTTATAATCTATTTTTATAGATGATAGGGAAAGCTCATCACCATTAGTCTTCCTTCTCATTCTTCTCAATTTCATACAGTGTTCTCTCCGGCAAGAGACACATTCCCAAAAGTCAGGAGTTTAGAAAGTGATCAAGTGATAAGAAGCAATTGAGAGGCTTAGGCAAAAAGAAATAAATAAGATCTATAGTTGGTGCTTCTTCTTGCTATAGTAAGTGCTTCAAGGACAGTAATCTCATTATTCTTCATAATTCTGTGTAAGACTTTGGAAAATAGATGCATTATAGATGCATAGAACTGAATCACTGCCTGGCATTGGCTCATTTCTTTGCATGCTAGTAACTCTAAGAATGAATTAGGAAAGAGTTACAGTTAGCAGCTACTGGTAATAGTTATAGAAACTCTGATAAATATTTATTAGAAAACATTGAAACTCTTAGGTTTAAAAGGTTTTGAAAAAGAAGAAAAGAAATTAGGTCTCTGACTCTCTTGAAAGTGATTGAGTATGAGGATTCTTTTAATATATATGGTAATTATTCCCAGTAAGCAGTCTTTTTAATCAGATTGGAATTCTTTCACTTATTACCCTATGCAGTTTATTAAAAGCTCATGTCTTCATTTTAAAAGAAATATTTGAATTAGGTTAGATGAGGAAAGGATGCTATTTTTAAAAATAAAAAAGCATCATCGTGTACAGAACTCAGTTATTATGGTGTTTGTGGGTCTGCTACTAGAACCATGAATAACAAAAAAATAAAATAAGATGGGATCATAGCTGACACAGGAATCCAAAGGTAGAATGAGGAATGTCGATGGTGTTCACTTCCATCTGTCTAGTACCAGAACTGTGCATGGAGACTCATGGTAGGCACTCAGTAAACATTTGTCCAGTAGTTGAAGTGGTGTCAAGCTGAGTCACAGCCAGCAAAGAAGCTCTTGGAAGGATAATCATGGTCCAGTTCAGGAAGACTGAGAGGAAGTCAGAAAATGGAACATAAGCTAGATTAAAGTAAGAGGCTTGGACAGATGCCAGGAAAGTTGGTATGAGAGGGAAAGGGAAATTGACTTTCTAGCTTTAGTGTGGCCGTATAACATCTGCTTATGAAGTACAAAGAATATTTGCAATTTCATCATTCCTTCTGTTGTCCTGTAGTTTAAGCACATTTTTGAAAGCACTTGGAAGTGCTAAAAGTAATGAGCTCTAGTCATTTTAGTTATATGATACTCTGAATGAAGAGTTCATTTTGCTAACTTGACCTTGTATCTGGTGATATAAAGTATTTACCATTTGTAAGAATTAAAGCTACTATTTCAGTATTTTTAAAGTTGTGGGTTAATGATGCAAACATAGGTCAGAGAAGTAGTTTTTTATTTTCCTTAATTTGAAGCCTGGCAAACATTGCCTTTTCAGCTATACATCAGAACAAAAGGGCAGAACTAAGAGCATTAAAGTGCGAAAATGGACATAGAAATCAACTTTCAGGCTCAGCCTGATTTTTCTACACTCAGGAAGTTACTAAATGTATTTGAAATTGTAGACTTTTCTTAAACTGGTAATAAAATTATTGTAGAGATATATTTTTTTAAATTCAATCTATGATACATAAAAGCTAAATTGCAGATAGCTACATACTGAAAATCATGTCTTAAACCTACTTAGTAACTTTCAATTTCCTGAACTCTGTAAATATTTGGTAACGAATCCATCAATAAACAATCAATATCCCTCTTTAAAAAAATACCAGCCTTGGGCCGGGGATTTAGCTCAGTGGTTCCGCCACCTGCCTCGCAAGCACAAGGTCCTGAGTTCAATCCCCCATACAAAAAGAAAAAAAAAGACCAGCCACAATTCACAAAACTTGATAATAAAACTGAAATTCTGTTCTTGAAAAAAACCAAGATATCAGCCCCTGATGGTAAATAAGGGATTTAGGAACTCAGCCAAACAAGAAAGCTCCCAACAGGAATAATCTCAAAGGAATATTCCTAACAAGCAGTTCTGGGTTGACATTGGGCAGAGCAGATGGAGAACCACAGTGCAGAAAACCCATTCAATGGACCACAGAGATTTGCAAAGGAAAAAGCATGTTCTGTTTTGAACACTTGCATATGTTTATCTCGAACTCTTACTTTTAAGGTTTTGTGATTTATTACTAGCTATTCCAATGACTGACGATTCTTAATAATTGTCATTGTGCTTGAGTATAAATAGTAATGTGATTGCAGATGGACTTTCTTCAGCTATGAAGTGAAATGCCAAAATGAAACAGCTGTTACATCTCTGGGGGAAATCATAAGCCTCTGACATGCCTGTACCCTACTTTGCTCTATTTTATTACTTTTCATTTACCACCTAAAATGCAGATTTATTCATCAGTTTAAAATATAGTAAGCTATTTGAATAATATAATCATATACCGGCTTGCCAAAAGATTAAATTATGGAAATTCACTTTCAATCTGAAAATAGTTATTGATGATCTAACTACTAGTAAAGGAGTTGACAAAACACTTTGATAGTTGCAAGGAGAGCCACCATTTCAGGTTGTCAGTCAGGCAAGGTCAGTTTTAATGAGGGCCTTAAAGAATTATAAGAACTAAAGCAACCACCACCATAACAACAAAAAGAAAAACCCCTACATTGCTATTGTAAAAGTGGGTAATAGGAGCCAAGGATTTAGCTCAGTGGTTTCGCCGCCTGCCTCGAAAGTGCAAGGCCCCGAGTTTGATCCCCAGTACCAAAAAATAAAAATAAAAGTGGCTAATAGGACATTTGGAGCCTGTTTAAAACTTTCTCCAAGGTTATTAATATTCTTTGAATAAATTTGGTATTTGAAGCTTGTTGTTTTGGTGCCGGTGGAAAATCATCTATGGGCTCAGGTGGGTTTCCTCTCTGGAGATTGCATGTATTTTGAAATGTGTAAAAGAGACCAGTGAGGATCACTAGTTTGATTGTTCTCTATGCAGAGGCATCTTTTAGCTGAACTATGGAGCTAACTTTCTGTGACTCACAAAAGCAAGAATGAAAAAGAGAGAGAAAGAGTTCTCAAAGAGACACATGCTGTCTCCTAACTTCCTGAATTGCTGTTCTTAATGAGCCACCATTAGTTTTCAGAAATGCACACTAAAGTCTCACTCATTTTATACAGTAATCCTTCAGCTATCCAGAACCTAGTTCTTCAAAATACCCAGCTCCCTCAGATTGTGCAGATCTGGAGGAAATCCTGTACCACCCCAGTCATCCTTCAGGGCAAAGAGAAACTCCTGAGCATCTGTGTGAGAATGGTGGTCACCTGGAAGATGGTGGGGAAAGAGAGCCCTCACTGGCCAGCTCTGTCCAAGAAAGGCACAAAGGCAAGATGGACTGAAGTGAAAGGGAAAAGAACCCAACAGAGGGAGTGAAGCAACAGGAAAGCAGTGTGCTCTAAGCTGGTTATATTCAGAATGAAAGGCACATCCTGGGCTGATGGGCAGCTCTGCATGAGAAGACACAGGGCAGAACAGCTCAGCCCCAGAGCAGGACCCAGTGCTTCCCACATCCAAACTGTAGCCCTTTAAATATTTCAACTTTAAAAGGAGGGAAGGGAAAGAATAATTGCTTGCTGACCATACTGAGCCAAGACTTGTCCCTCCCCTTGTGAGGAGTTGGAGAGTGGACTCTGGAGGGATGAGTGGGCATTTCTTCAATTTGAGAAAAGAGGGACGGACAGGGACAAGACATTTTAGGAAGCTTCTCATCACAAAAGGCTTAAATTCTAGTACCTAAAGGGTTACCTCTCATCTGTATGTTATGCAAAGTAAACTGTAAAATAAAATCTTTTCTCCCTAGTTGAGACTTGCATTTCCAAACCCAATTATTATTGTCAAAGATGTTTAGAAATTGCCTCTAAGTAATTGATAAAACCTAAACTATACATTTGTGGTGATCTAGATATCATCACAGAAGCAACCTCCATATGGTAAACTAAATCTTGTTTTTATTTCTAGTTCAGCTTGTCTTACTCTGAGTATCATGGCCATCTACAGTGCTAGATAAATGCTTGCCAACATGAAAAGAGGTCATAGTCAACATGATTCTCATCAAGGCAACCCAGGACCCAGGGCCAATTTTGTAAAGAAAACACTATGGAGAGGTGCTTTTTGCTTTTGGGATGCAACATCTACTTTCCACTGTAAATGGTAATTACCCCAGACCAAGTATAGACAGGACAAAAGTTTTCACAACTGTACTAGGCACAAAGAGCCACAGCAACAAACAGGAACCATAAATAAATGTTTCTATCATGTTCAGTCTATTAACACCTTTTTGAAATATAGTGAACAGAGCTGCAAGAAACAAGAATAAATGGCACAAATGGTATCCTATGAAGTATTTATTAAAAGAAGCACCTTCTTGTGGTCACCCCCATAGTGGGTCACCCAGTATCATTCATCAAGGAATATACCAAATCTCTTATTTGTTTTTCTTCCTTGGCTTGTTCTGTTCTTATCCTCCACAAATCAATGAAGTCTTTTCTTTCAGTCTAAGCTAAATTCCAAGAACATAGGCAAGGAAACCAAAAAGAGACAAAAACATCAGATTAGCTTTAAGATGCTGAATTTAAGACAAGCAGTTGGAGCTGAGAGCTGACACATTATCAACTGGAAATCACTGTCTGATCACTTCCACAACAATCCCAGAAGAATAACAGCCATACCAGGCTTGTGACAAGAGAGCTATATTCATAAGGAGGAAGCACACAGGCAGATAATTTTCAGAAAGAACTGAGTGACAGTGATAGTTTCTGATTTCTTATTCCAGACCAATGCCTTTGATGTCCTGGTTTAATGCAGTTGTAAGCCCAAACTAATCTAATGTAATAAATCCTTAATGGGCAAATTCCAATTAACATTTACCTTTAATCTAGAAATTTGTTTTTACCTGACATAGATTTCTTAGCAGGATATGCTTGTGTGTATTACATATCGTGAAATGATGTTACTGTTGGGGTAAAATTACAAAGTGTAAGTCACTCCTAATAATCACATATCTGAATATGAAACTGAGTGTATAACTACTTGGGGTACTGTAGAGAGTCTCAAAGGCTGGACCAAGCTCATATGAAGATAGTAGGCAGTCAGGACCAGGCAGGAGTTGCTGAGGGCATTTTGGAGGCTGCAGCATTGAAAAAGAGAAATGCTGGGGTTTGTGCTGCAGGAAGAGGCCTGCTTCTCCTTCGTGATGGTGTTGTCTAGGCAGGGCAGCTGGAAGTCTCTCCATTCTAAAAACTTCCCACTGGCCGGAGTTTTGGAACCCAAAGAACTGCTATGTGTGGGGGTTACTGAGTACTATGCCATAGTTTCCCAACTTTCATGCAATCACTGACTTAATTTTACTTACCTTTGAATTAAAACCAATTTTTAGGATGCAAAATTAGGCAGTGTTGCAATGTATAGTACAAAAAAAAGATATAAAGAATCATATGACATATTAAAATTATTTTTAACAAAATAATCTTATGATTGTTGATACATCTGACAAATATTTGATATATTTTCCCTTTTTTAGTTTTTTTATTTTGAATTAATTTTTTTTTTTTTTGGTACCGGGGATCGAACTCGGGTCCTTGCGCTTGCGCAGCAGGTGGCAAAATCACTGAGCTAAATCCCCGGCCTATTTTGAATTAATTTTGATGTGGATAAGTTGCAAATTTATCTTTTGCCCAGAATCACTGACCATTACCATGTCATATAATTACCTTTGAGATTCATTTCTCCCCCACCCCATTCTTTCTCTCCATAGGTATTATATGCATATTATTGTACAGGTATTTTTCAAACACAGTAAGGATGTCACATACATCATACCCCAAACTTCACGGCATATTTCCTACAAATGTTGATATTCTCTTAGCCGTAGTAGAGTTAGCAACTTTAATATATTTAATATTTATAAAATACATTTATTTAATCTTTCTTTATATTTCAATATTGATCTAGTGATGTCTTTCATAGTATTTTTTTCCATTAAGTTTATTGGTACATTTTAGGTATAAAATACAGTTACATTCATCATTAGGATCTTGTACCTTTACATGATGTATCTTGGTTCTCATTTTTCCCCTTCCCCTCCCCTCCCTTCACCCCCTCCACCCTTCCCTATTTGGAAAGACTTTGTTTCCGTTTTTTTTTTCTTTTCTCATATTTTTTCTTTTCCTTCTTTCCTTTCCCCTACCCTTCCCAATACCCCTGCTTCTTTAGACCTTTACTTCCTATTACACAACATCAATTATACATTTTTTAAATTACAATATCAAGATCTAGAAGACATTACCACAGATTTTACAGAATTTAAAAGGATATAGAAAGCATATTACAAAAATCTGTTTTGAAATAACAATACAATAATCTGTTTTGACAACTTCAAAGAAGTACCTTGGAAGACAAATTAATGAAACTAACTCTAGAGGAAATATAAAATTTGAATAGCACCTATTAAAGAAAGTATATTCCTAGCTTGAAAACCTACCTATATGATTTTCATAGTATTTTACTCTCTGCTACAAGATACAGTCTGTGGTCAGGTATTATATATAATTGCCATGTCTTTTTAGCCTCATTCAGTACAGATATTTCTATAGCCTTTCTTTGACTTTTCTCACACTGACATTTTGGAAGTACAGAGTACCAGCACCCTTCCATTTGGTGACAGTATTGGGGCTTGAACTCAGAACTTTGGCACAGAGCTACACCTCTGGCACCTTATTTATCTGTTTATTTATTTACTTCTGAGACAGTCTTCTAAGTTACTAAGTTGCCCAAGTTAGGCTCAAACTTGCAATCCCCCTGCCTCAGCCCCCAAAGTGTGGGAATTACAGGTCTTGCCACCCAGGCTCAATTCTTCTCACTTTTTTTTCTAATAGAACATTTATTGTTTAGTGTTTCTCTGATAGTCCCTCGTGACTACCTTCAGGTTATGCATTCTCTGTTGGAATGTTGCAGAAGTGGCATTGTGTTCTGTGCATATCATATCTCGATGCACATGGTGTCTGTTGGTCCCTCGCTGGTGTTGTTATCTTTAATTACCCAGTCCATAGTTTCCTGATTTCCCCACTAGGTAATTACTGTGCAGTTTTATCCCCTGAAACTAATAAATAGTCTGTGGGAGACACTTTGAAGCCATGTTAGTGTCTATTGACTCATCAAGATTGCCCTCTAGATCTAGCCTCTACTGCTGAATCTTGTCTCATTCAATCATTGATAAAACACTTGCAAAATTAAGATTTTCCAGTTCCAACCCTTCCTTCACATCTGCCATCACCTCTCACAATTATAGTCAAGCAAAACTCCATTTATTTGTTTGTTATTCACCCATATGGATCTATGAATTTTTTCAGTATTTCATAATTTTTAGCAGAATTTTAATTGAATGCTTTATTTACTCATTTACTCAATAAATATTCATTGTGTGCTCACCACATGCTTGATACTCTAGTATCTTCTGGAGATACAACTGTAAGTGAAAGTACAGAATGAAGACATATTATTTAGATACTTAGGTGCAGAGATGTGAAGACTGCTATCTTTTAAAAACATGCATTGCACTTCTTGGCCTTGCCCACGATCTTACTCCATCTAGTTGCAGCGGCCTCCTGCCTAGGAGAACTCAAGGGCCATCTCTGCCCTCATGGGTCCTGCCTTGGGATTGAACTATGCCAGCCCGGTGGCTACATGCAAGTTACCTCTACAACAAGATGCAAAAGATAAAATAGCCAAACAAAAGGACTTTATACTAAACCAAATCTTCCTTATCCAATTATAATAATATGCACTGTGGGCCAGGATATGGGAAACAATGGTGGATAGGAGACACAGTACATCTTCTCATTGGAATGGATATTTCCAAAAGGGTAAAATAATTAGGCAAGAAGAGTGATGTGTATCACCAGGGTGGTTAGCGCAAGGTTCTGAGGGAGATTGTTCTAGGGGATTCTAACTCAGACAAGGAGGCAAGCTGTTCTGCACATTCAGATGCAGCATGTACAAAGTCACAAAGGAAGTAGGCACATATATCCAGATTTCCTAATTCGCCACTGTATTCCCAGTGTCTGATACATAGTTGACACTCAATAAATACCTTGCAAATAGTAAGTGGGTACACGCCTAAGCGATATTTTGTTCAAGATAACCTCGACAAAGTTCTTTATAATATTTAGTGTATAAGGTTGACTTTCTGTGCTGTTAACTTTATATCTATACTGTAGCTTTAATTGCGTGTTCAAGAGGATGGAGTATCTTAGAGACTGCTGGCATTAATATATTTTTGCTAATGGATTTAAATAGACGAGTTGTAAAGCACATTATTTATACCCAGAGAACTGCCTTCTCTCACCCATTTGAGTTCTCCCAATTAATTGAAAGCCAGGTTGACTTGGCTTGGGTTCACTCTTAACAGTTAAAATTTAGCATCGTAGATATGGATTAATTAGTGATGAGTCATGTAGCTTATAAAAGCATCAACTACATGATGGCAAATTTAGAGGATGAAAATTAGGTCACAGGCTAGAAAAGTATTCAAGTGCTGTCCTTATTAAAAATGTCACTCCCAGTCTGTAGCTAATACAAGCAGCAGAAAAAAACAAAGGCAAGTGTTTCTTCCTTTCTCTTCTCTCTTTTATCTAGATAAGAAACCTTATCCAATCCTAGCTCCCAGCTCTCTTTGCCTTTATTTGATACCCTCTTGCTTGAAGACCATTGCCATTCACTAGATTGTCATAGATTTGACCCAGGAAATGGCAACATAATGAGTAGGATAAATGTGTGATGGATTTTTGTTTCAATAGGATTCAGGTATTGTTATGGCTTAGATTTAGAATGACCCCTCAAACTCTCCTGTGCTCACAGGTAAGTGGGTAACTAGAAGGTGACTGGATCATTGGGGCACTGTACTCATCCATGGATTGATCCACAGATGAGTTCAGAGCTAAATGTGTTGTTAGCAGATGAGGCCTGGTTATATGTGGATCACTGGGGGCTTGACCTGGAAGGGCATATCTCCCTCCTTTGTTCTCTGCTCTCTGGCCACCATGAGGTGAGAAGCTTTCCACTGCCACATGCTTCTACCATGTTATTCCTGCCTTATAGCTAGCAGACCATGGACTAAAAACATTAGCCAAAACAAACCTCTCCTCCTTTAAGTTGTGAGTGTTAGGTATTGTGTTCCAGAATCAAGAAAAATGACTATGACAGATGTCTCTTTGCATGAAAAATTTAACCTGTTACTTGTTATCTACCATGACCATATGGAAAAGTTGTGGATGTTTTGGAATATAAGCTCCCTAGTGTAACATGAGAGTATGAGTTTTGAAGTCAGATGCCTATGCTCAGTTCCAGGTACTACTGCTTCATGCTTTAAGTGTATGTGATTCTTCCACTGTAAAATGTGGATTTTAAAAACACCTATTCCACAGGATCATTTTGAAGATTAAATAAGTTCACCTATGTAAAGCATTTAGCATGGTAACTCAATGACCCTCTAAGCCTCATTGAAGCATTGTTAATTCTCAAATTCGGGATTTCCAGGAGCCCATACTTGACTGAATATTATCCCTGATAGGACATACCATCTAGGTGAGCTGTTTTTATTAACAAGGAAGACTATGCTCCCTTCCTGTGTTGTATTCAGGACCCAGACATTCTGTTTATATACACTGGACAATCTTGGACAATCAGTTAATAAGCACTGATTAAAAAACAAGAAATGCTGATTCCTGAGAAAGTATTTTTGAGAGGTCCCCATGGTCAAATTTCTCTACAAATTCCTGTGGTTCACTTCAGTAAGACTTGACTTCTGCCTTCAAAGAAGTTAAGTCTGGCATATGGAGACATGTCTAGCAACATCAGCAGAGCAAGTCGAATAATGAGCAGGAGAGACAGCAGAGGCTGTCTTCGGAGGTCAAGACTCCCAGTTAGATGTGTGTGTTGCAGACATTTTAATTTTCCAAAGGAAGAAAGGAGCCATGTTGTGTTACAGTGGTTGTAAGAACAGCAAGTGTTTTGCTCCCTGCAGGCATGTCTGACCAAGGAACTAGAGGAAGGGTGCGAGCCAGGCTACTTCATTGTTTCATTCCTTAGACTATTGACTGGTTGAGTTTGTTTTTACAGTAGGCATTTCATATTCTTTAATAAGAAAAAATGATGGAATAATTTATTTTAGTAAATTGTTTTGAAGATAATTCCCTGAAAAAAAGCCAATTGTTTTCATATTAGTGACTTTTTACCTGATAGTTATATAATTTGTTATTTCATTTAAAATTATTAAGTTAATTAAGATAAGCATTTGCTATATCCATCAATACTTTTTTACTTAATTTTTGGATGATAAATACCTTAAATCTGTAAGTTACTTGCTCTCCAAAAAAAATAGGTCAATTTCCAGGATCTTGTTTGATATCACAATTGAAACTGTTTCCAAGGTAACCAATAATATCTCCAGAAAGCTTAGCTAAGCTTGTGACTCTTTCTTCATATGAATGGTCAGCTATTTCCATTTCCTTATGGAAACCTTGAACTTTCACATACACACATGCTTGTGTGCACACACACACACACTCCTCTTTGCTTTCCATCAAGGACAAAAGGTAAATGATACAACAAAACTAAATACATGCATATTGATCTTTATACTGTTTAACGCAGCTCTTTCATTGTCTTTTCTATCTTTATATGCAATAACGATGACAACCAAATCCTTTATTATTCATACAAGGAAGCATATTAATTTTATATGAGCTCCCAGACAATTGATTTTTAATTTGTGACCTTTGTTCTTGTTTGTTTTGTTTTTCTTCAGCATAGATATTGAAAACCAAGAAAATATTAATAATGTTTAGTGAATTGATATTAAATATTTTTTCTTAATTTTCTGAAGCAGCCCTGTTCAATAAAAATATAATATGTAACATTTGATTCCTTAGTTGCTACATATAAAAAAAGAGAAATAGGTAAAATTAATTTTAAATGTTTTATTTAACTTGGTTTATCTAAAATATCATTCCAACATGTAATCAATATAAAAATCAATAAAATATTTTACATCCTTTTTATACTACATGTTGAAAATCTGCTGTGCACTTCATATCTGCAGCATATGTCAACTGGACTCACTACAGTGCAAATTACCAATAGTATATATGTAGCTGCATGTGACCACGTAGAAAAATAGAGATCCAGAAAAGAGTTCTTACTTCCTTAAAACTGATCATATCATTTTATTACTGGGATATTTAAAATGTAAGGTATAATTTTGAAAGATTTTCTTGCTTTCCTGAAATTTAGTTTATCAAGAAGTCAACAGTTAAGTTGACTTCCTTAATAGAAAATTTTTTTTCACATTTCATAAGAATTTATTCATAGTTTTGATGAATTTTTCCAACCAATAACCAGCGATCCAAGGAAACTATAATTTAAGTACTTTTCATTTAGTGTCTCATAAAATATAATTTTCATACAGACATAAAATGAATGTATAGTAAAAATTATTTATGGAAAATTGTGACTTTCATACAGATATAAAAAATATATGGTAAAAAATTCATTTATAAAATATGAGAGAACCAGGCAGCTGTTAAGGTCAAAGAAAAGTCAAAATGGTATAAATTTATATGGAGTAGAGCAATACAGAGAGGAACTGCATATAATGACACAATTGCTTTTTCTTTCCAGAGGAAAGAAGTCAATTAAATTACAACCACACTGTGCTCGCTTCAGCAGCACATATACTAAAGTACAACCACATAGAATAGAACTTACATAGCTATCAATTACTTGTAACTGATACAGAGTGTTGCAAAATAGCTCAAAAACAGTAAGTGGTGCTAGAATTCCTTAACCTAAGGTTACTATAAATGATGAATGAACTTTCATTGAAACACAAAGTTTTTATACATAGTCTGATACTCAATTTAAAGCCATCTCACCATCAGGTCCTAGCTTTGTCTCAAAATTATAGAATAATCTTGAGTAAGTCAGAAAGATAAACCCAGGAATGAAATTTCGTATTCACCAAGCCTCTTTCTAGTCATAGGACCTTTTGAAAGGAGTATCTCCAAAAGGATATGTTCACCTAATCACTCCTTCCCTAGATACCAAAACAACAGGAAGCAGAGCCCGGCATTTAGCTCAATGGTGCCCCTGCCTTCCTCACAGGAGCAAGATCCTCAGTTTGATCCTGGTACCAAAAAAACAAACAAAAAAACAGGAAGTAGAGCAAGCTCCCTCCAGAAATCAATCTCCTGACACTAGATAAATAAGTCTGGCTCTCTCCAAGCTGCCTCTCCATCCTCTGGAGTTGTCATTGAACACATATTGTGGGAGTTTACAGATTCACAAAAGAACAGGATGACCAACCTCTTCATACATTACAGTGCCAATATGCTTTGTTTCCACTCCCAGCAAAGAGGTCTCCACCTCCGTGGCTTACAAAACAGAAACACAGTAATAATATTTGCCTTCCCCAAACTTAGAAAAGAAATGCATATGATTTAGGATAAGACACCATTTGTTTTCATTCTAGCAAGCAGAAAATGTAATAGAGCACTATGGATATCCTAATCAGAAATAGCTGATAGCATCATGCAAGAGCATATTGAGAAATTCCTTTTATTACAGGCTGCTATAGTGGAAGGGCCATGGATTGGAAGTCAGGAGCCTCCAGATCTGCACCAGGTTTGCTGTTTTAATTTTGGGGGGAAGCCTCTTAGCTTGCCCTAAATAAAGTCATGTCCTGTGATTAGAGAAGTTTTATTTGCATTTCCTTTAAAAGTAAAAAGAAAACCATGCAGGCATCATTTCAATGAGTGTGATTCTTTTGGCACCTGTCAAATTTTGGAATGTCTTTATAAAACACAACTCACATCAGGGCTGAAAGGATGCAGAAATACAAAATCAGATTTCAGCAAGAGGCGCAGTTTCCTCCAATTGTTCCCTCAGGTAAACATTGGGAGACTCACCTTCCTACACATCTACAAAGGACTATCCCTGAGGATGTTTCTGAATCTAAGCTCCATGACATGGAGCGCCCATGCCCACAGCCTTTAGAGCCTAACAACTGCAGTGTGCTGGACTTGGCCTTGACATTTGGAGATTAGCTCTTCTGTGTGGACAGAGCCTTGCGCTGGAGGGAAGGAAGCAACAGGGTCCCTGTAGACCTCCCAACTGTCCATATGGCAGATAACTCTACTGGAAGCCCTGGAGGTCTTGATTTCTTCAGAGTGGTAATGAGAGACATCACTGCAAGTCCACGAGCCATTTCCATTAAACAAACCATTAAAATGGCATCCAGAAAACTCCTTGGCAGTAAATGTTAAAGATTCACTGGAACTAGGAAACTCTTCAGAGTGAACAAGTAATAACTTCCAGGCTTCACATGAAGGTACAATTTATTTTTTCAGCCACAGTAACACTCAATCCTTTCTCTTAGACTGTAGTGGCTTTAAAAACAATCTGCTCAGAATGACTTAACTCATTTGCGTCTTTTTTCTCTTACTTTAGAAAAGTAGCTTTTATCTAGGATTATCTGTATGGAGACTTTCAAACTGCACTGCTTCCTATTATCTATTATGATCTTTCTCCAAACAGAAGAAAACATTAAGGAGCATACTGGCCTTCAGATTTCCCTTTTGGCCACACATATCATAGCTAATATTTTCAAGTACTTATTTTAAAATGAAAGAGGGAACTTCTTACAAAAAAAGAAGGAAAGAATAATCTAACCAAACAACTGAGAGTCATGCACTATTTAAGAAAAGTAAGGTTAATAGAGAAGATACTACTGTCAAGCCAGCACTTCTTGCTCCTAAGTGGGACAGGCCTAGAAGCCCGGTGTGTCTTTAGAAGGTTAAGCTATGATTGGCCTATGATCTTCCATTTCTTCCTCTTTTGGCTTATATTTTTCTTCTACCTCCTTCATACATGAGGGAAAAAATGGCCGTGTAGTGCGTCCTTACTATAAGGCTTTTTAAATTTTCCTCTTTTTAATTGGGTTGCCTACTCATAAAAATAGTACTTTATTTTATAAAATGTAACAAATGCATCACGAAGAAAGTCCAAGTATACTTAATCTTACCCTATTCAATAGTTGTTTACCAATGTTCCATGCTTCTTTGTGTATGTAGATATATATCTGATGTGAATGGAATCATGTTAAGTATATTGCTTTAAAATATTGTATTGTTCTGCAAAATATATCATGAAGCTATTTCCATGTCAATGCAATCATACGTCATCTTTTAATGGCCATATAATATTCCATTGTGTGGACACATCATCTATCATTTATCTAGTCACATTTTTAAATATGAGATGAGATAATACTGTAATAAAGTTCAGAAATTAGACTACAAGCCACAGAAAAAGCCCAGAGATAAAGAAAGATGACAATTTGAAAAGTGATGTTAAATTCCTTGAGTTCACCAAATGGCTAAGTGAAGAAATGGAATACTCAGAAGTTCTGGTGTTAATAAAAGAAGGAATGTGTTGGCAAGACTATGATAATGAAGCTCGGGCATGATCCAGAGGTCACCAGTTGGGTTCAGAGTCTAAACAGTCAACAGACCTCAGCTAAAGGGAGAGCCTTCAGACTAAATAAAAAGATAAGACCTCTCGGTTTAAGTACAGATTAATGAAGGTGAGGATTGTCAGCCTGGCATACAAAGGCCACAGCAGCCAGAAGACATCAGACAAGAGTTGACTCTAAAACTCCAGGTGAGGGGTCAAGGTACCATGGGGTTGATGTAGGAAATGGGAAATAGACTCCAGGAGAGTTGGGATAGTATCTTTGTGTAAAGCACCAGTGTGGGCTCACAAGTTCATAGAGCCAGAAAAGGGACCGAAGGCAGAGGCTCTTAGAAGTTATATATGTTAGTGCTTGGAAATCATCACCTCTGCCATGCAGATCTTCACCCTGTGCCCAGACAAGGTTCCAGTTCCTGTACCTTGGTTCCCAGAGTCAACACAATTCTGCTGATGTGGCTAATTTAAGAGAAAACTGAGTTACCTGTGGAGTCTTCACAGTTCTACAGCAGCCCAACACTTTCTAACAAGGGCAGGCAGTGTTTTTGATGAGTTGAAATGATACTGGCAATCATACTTCAGAAAGTAGGCCAAAATAATTCACTTGATAATTCTTACCTTTGGAAGGTAGGCTAGGACATTGCCAAGTACTCCAGTTTTATTCCATTATATTTCTGGCAGGCAACCAGTAACTACATCCTTAACTTTATTCTAAACACTCATTTCATTTATTCATTCATCCCTTCAATAAATATTTGTTAAACATCTGTTATGTGCCAGACACTCAGTTTTGTGCTGCAGAGAGAAAAATAAGATAGTCTTTGTTTATTTCAAATAAGAAAATAACTAACATTTAGCTGTCATAGCAGTAGAAAAAGATTATAGAGATATTCAGGATAAAAGTGAAACATTTTCCTTTTCATTTTGGCAAAGAAAGATCAACAACATTTTACAAATCACCAAAAGCCTTTGGGGTTAGAGGAGATAAAAAGTCTGATGATATTTCAGCTGGTACTTTTTACATAGTGTATTCAAAGCAGTAAAATAGAAAAATGTGATATTCATACCCATCCAGTATTTATTAATGACTTATGGGAAATAATAGGGAACAAGAGAGTCATTGAAATGTATAGCCAAGTAGCAGGGGAAGAAGATAGACAAGAAAAACATGGAGCAAAAAGAGGTATATGGAACGAGAATATATATAAAGTGATAATGTTGTGATAAAGTAACTAAGAGGCTAGTAGTCACCCGTGACTAGATGGTCATGGGTGACATCTCCGAGAGATTGACATTTAAGCTGAACTCTGAATGACAACAGCGGGCCAGCCTAGGGGACAGAGGATCTCAGCTCTCAGTTTGTACAAGACCCCCAGGGCTAGACCACATGCAGTGAACATGCAGCACAGCAAGAAAGGCCAGGAGGAAGTTAAAGAGACAGAGTGGGAGGCAGGGACCTGCTATGAGCATGCTGACTTTGAAATACATGTGGGACATAAGGAGCCAGGGAATGAGCAGGGGCCACTGACCATCAACTACATGCTCAAAACAAAAGGAAGAATGACTTGATCTCAGTGCCAGTCTCCCCACAATAATCACACTAGCACCAAGCGAGGACAGTTTGAATTATACTTTGTCCAAATTTGATTCATAAATTGGTTTGCCATATTTCTATATGGTTAGGTGGATCTATCACCTATTTAACAAAGATTTCCAAGTACCTACTGTCCACTAGTCACAAAAAAATCTAGCTGCAAAAACAGAAAAC
Organism: Heterocephalus glaber; assembly: GCF_053883595.1. Classification (NCBI taxonomy): domain Eukaryota; kingdom Metazoa; phylum Chordata; class Mammalia; order Rodentia; family Bathyergidae; genus Heterocephalus; species Heterocephalus glaber. The sequence goes on from NW_028258333.1 coordinate 40,256,892, forward strand.
AAATGATACAAATAAAAATGAATAAATAATAAAGCAGCAAGTGGTGCTATGTTAGAAAGAAATGCAGACTGAGCAAAGGATATGGTCCAGGAACTCGCAGATGCTTGGAAGAGTGACACTGGGGCAGAAGTGAGAATGATGAGAAGTTGTCAGCCATGAGAAGATTGAGGGTAACAGGAGGAGCATCCCAGGGGGAGGAGACAGCCGTGCAACAACTACAAGAGCTTGCTGAGCCCACGGAGCTGCAAGGACACCAGAGCAGTTGGTAGATAGAGAGCAAGGGCACGAGTGTCTGAGGAGCAATGGCTTGATCAGTGGGTGTGGAGAGGGGGACCTTCAGTCATGATATTCTGTGTGTCATGAGCAGCCATGTATTTTAGTCCATTTTCTGATGCTATAACTGAATACTTGAGACTGGATAATTTATTATGAAATTTGTTCAATTTGTGAACAAAAATGTATTGGCTTACAGTTTTGGAAGCTGAGAGGTCAAAGATCAAGGAACCAGCAACTGGGAGGGGCTTCTTGGTGCATTATCATATGGTGAAAGGCAGAAAGCCAAGAGGACCAAAGAGGAAACTCACTCCTGCAAGCCCTTCTTACAGTGGCCTTAATAATATTTTTCAGCGTGGGACCAACCATTAGGCTCCACCTCCAATGGTATCATATGGGGATTAATTTTCCAGCACATAAATTATGGAGGACACATTCAAACCACTATACCACTGGACTGCCATAACCTTTGGACTTTGATAAGATTACTCCCACTGCTGTTTGGGCATCATACTAAGGGAATCCAAGAAAGAGAAGCAGGGGCTTTAACCCTGCTTGTGCAAAATGTGATGGTAGCTGGGCCAAGGCACCAGCATCAGGGGAAAGGAGATATCGTTTAATGCAGGCTACCTGTGGAAAGTAAATCCACAGCCCTGATGTGACAGGAAACAGGATGGAGTTTCTGGGCAGTTTCTGAGTTTCTGGAGAGCTAATGGCAGCAGTAGTGGGTGGGAAAGGGTAGAGGAGAAGCAGCGTGGGTTGGGATGTCAGTGGGGGTCAGGGATGACTGTAGAAGTTAGCAGTATGTGGGTTCTACCTTGGAAAGCTCACGTTTGCAATTTTAATTGAGTGTTCATCTGAGATACTGAGTTTACAGGTCAGTATTTGAATGTGTCACTCAGAGGAGAAGTCAATATAATGGAATAAATGTAGAGTACTTGGCAATGTCTTAGCCCACCTTTAATCAGCATGAAAGTATGAGCACACTGGTACTTCCCATTGGCATAGATGTGTTAGGGTATATGCCCTTTTTCCATCACGGTCATTCTTACCTGGGAGTGTGCATGATATTAGAAAAAACTACATCTGCCTGAAGAAAAAAAATCTCAATCCTGAAAACCATATATTTAGCAGAAAAAGAAAAGTAGCATTGTCAGAATTTGATTTGATTTGATGAAGCTTCTGAAATTCTGACTTAACCTCCTATCAGTGCATTGTTTATTTCTGCTTTTATGAACTTGCTGTTCAATTGCATCATCATATACAACAGCTAGCAGGAAGTGAAATAGCTTATGTACCATCCCTTAAGAGAAATTTAATCATCTGCAAGATTCTTCAAGATATGAATTTACATTTAATATTCTCCATTAGGGAATACTAGTAATATGAAATGTTTTGATCAGATTATTTCTGGTAAAATATGAATCTCTAAAGAGTTTTAATAAAAAATTGCATCTAAGTCACCTGTAAAAATGTTCCTACACCTTAAAATCACATTCCATGACAATTATTCTACACATCTAGTTTAGAAAAGTATTGTATACAATGATGTCACAATGCATCCCATCATGATAATTGGAATTATCTTTACTGGGTTCTTTCTGTGTAATTTAATTATTCACTTCAACACAGAATAATATTATTAAAGAATGAGGATGGTAATTATTAATATGTTTTACCCTAGGGTGAGAGTCAGATGTTTAATTAATGAACCAATCTCTCTCCTGCTTTAAGTATGACTCACTGATATGATGGGTGTAATACAGCGAGGCTGTTCAATATTCTGTCTTGCGAATGCATTATCTATTCTTTTTCAACTAGAGTGAAAAATAGTCACTGTCTATAATCCAGAAATGATATTGGCAAAGAAACTAAATAATCATGGAACAGCTTGGAATCCTCTTCATTCTGGACCACTGTCAAAATGCAGAGGAAAAATATGGCTCTTCGGGGCATGAGCAAAGCTGAATCCAGCTCAGGTTTTCCTCGAAATGGCCTAATCTCTTGCCTTCGGATCTTTCTTGTTTTTGAGCATTTCTTGAAGACAAAGTTTCCTCAACCTGGAAATATCAGGAAATATCAGGAAATATCCTTAATAAATGGCATTTTATTATAGTTCTTTAAAGACTTTGGAACCTTTTCAATCCTTCAGCAGGAAGAAGTGAAATTTGAAAAGCTATCACAAATTTTATAGTACTCTACAGTCTAGCCAAAATATGCTCCATAATATTAATTATCAAAATTAAGTATAACCATTTTTTTGGTACCGGGGATCGAACTCAGGACCTTGTACTTGCAAAGCAGGCGGCGGAACCACTGAGCTAAATTCCCGGCCCAACCATTATTTTTATTCTAAATATATCATTTTATAACTTCTGAGGATTTGTGAAATTCATAGGAAGCAGTTAAAGCAAAACCCAATAGTTTAGAAATGTACTGGATTCCAAAGCCCAAACATATACACTCACATACATGTCAACATAAACTTCACAGGACAATTAATAAATCCACACTTTTGAATTAAGAAACAGCTAAAAATTATTTAAACAATATTTTGAGACAAACTCAAAATATTTATCTGTTTGCTTGTTTTTTGAGATAATGTCTCACTATGAGATTCATGGTGACCTTGAACTCACTTCATAGCCCAGGCTGGCCTCAAAATTGCATTGATCCTCTTGCCTCAAACTCCTGAGTGCTGAGTTACAGGCCTGCAGCACCATACCCATCTTAAATCTTTTAAAACTCTTGATTTAAAGAAAGAATCCATCAGAGTCATTGGCTCATTTTCCCTTCTGGGTAAAAGAAAAAGTAGAAAGTTAAGAAAAGTTTCCTCTTTTTGGCAGCTTAAAATTTTTAAGTACTTACACTCTTAAATATTACTTAACAACAAAGTAATCTTCAAAGAAAGTAAACATTGAAAGTTTCAGAAGTTACAGTTCAAATTTCCATGACATAACAATGATTTGTAGAGTGTAAGCGTTGTCAACATTTTTATAAATAACACTTTCCCAAAGACAGACTTTAAAAGGAGCAGAATTTAGAAAAGACCACATGGGACCATAAATTAAGTGTGATACTATTGTGAATATATAAAGTTCTAAATTCTTCCTTATGAAATAAAATAGTTTTGAATATCTGTGTCTTTAGGAAAAGTATAAATATCTTTACTTTTTTTCTTCTGGGCTTCTTTTTCTTGGCAGATATTAAAGGGAGAGTCAACCTTGTAAGGCTGAGCAATATAATTCCTTTGTTAGTACCAAGAGAAAACAGAAGGCTTGGGAAATTTAAACCCTTAGTATGGAAATAGAAAAGAGCAGTAACGAAACCCTATTTGAACAAGCAGGGGAGATGTGATGGATGGCTGGATTGGTAACCCCAGCAAGCAGTGCCTCCTAGTATTCACTATAATCCACACTGGCTCTGGGCTTGCGATATGGAGCATGCTGGCTAATGGGGCATGAGCTACCGGGATGCAAACAGAGGTTTGATAAGGACAACCTGGAATGGCAGGATCAGGAAAAGTAGTTCTACAGTTGGCCTTCATGGATCCATGAGTTCTACATCCACAGATTCAACCAATCTCAGTTGGGAAATGTCATGTTGCTGCTGTGTACTAGATAGGCCTATCATGGTTGCGTCTGTACTGAAGATGTACAGAATTCTTTCTCTTATGTACATTACCTAAATAATACAGTATAATAATGGTCTGTGTTGCATGTACATTGTATTAGGTGTTAGAAATAATCTAGAGATGATTTGCATGCATCGTTTGATTAATATTGATCCAGAAGTCTACCTAAAGAGATCAACCCAAAAGAGCAGTATACTCACATTATACCTCTTGGAGAAGAGAGATCAGAGTATATTAAGAGTGCTGAGTCAACAGTGGGACAAGCTAACCTGGCAAAATTTACTGACATTTTCTAAGCCAGTCACACAGAGAAGTTGAGATAGGTGAGTCTAGGGCCGGAAGACTAATCACCTATAGATATGGCTCAGAGTGGAGTACATATAGGTCCTAATTAGTATCCAAAATTATTGTAATGAACACTTGTATAGAGAAAGAGGTGTAAGAATCTTCCCTCCATTGGTAGCAGTGTATCCTTGAAAATCCACAAAGGAGCTGTAAACGAACTTAGAGTTGTACTAGAGTCATTTTCTCTCAAAACACAACCACTACCTATGGACACAAAACAGTACAAATGTACCACAAATAAGCCAGAAATGTCTTTTGGATAAAAAGAGTCAGTTTTAAATAAGTCATTGTATAGAAGTTAGGTAGGTTCTTTCTGGATAATTCATGGGAAGTGAGGAGAGAGGAACCCAAAGACTGTTTATCAACATTTCTGATATTCAAAGTCTGTGAGTCGATTAATATTGGATCAGTTGAGGCCAGTACTGATTCAAGAGCTCTGGGGGAAGGAGGCACAGCTGTCAGTTGGTGACACCCTCCATCAGGTGAGCAGCATCAAGGTGGAGATGGAGTGGTTTAGGGGCTTATCAGTTGACCCCCCGTCCCCTGGTCCTCCCAAACATCCTCACGTTGCATCTGCAGGACCAATTTATTCCAACCATCTGCTTGTCTCTGCTTTCTGCTCCCAGGCTGTAAATGCTGCTGGAGAAAATCAGATACCTGTGCCAACTGGCACCACAAAAACCTCAGCTGGGCCCATTACACTACTCAGCAGTCTTTTCACGTGTCCTAACCGCTTTCCATTTCCAGTATCCAGAGAAGCTGTTCCAAATTCCTTCTACTCTCCACATGGTTCCTGTAGCGCCTTTCTCCTCTTATTCCCAGCTTCTGACCTTGCTTGTGCCTTAGAGAGAAAAATAGAAGACATCACCTTTACACCCCTGGCTGGGGTCTAATCAGCCAGTCAATTCACCAATCAATGTGTTATCGAGTGTAATTTATAAGTACCAGTTTCTTTTCTGTTCTGCCCCAGTATTAGGACCTACCTTTGCTTCCTTCACACCTACCCATGAGAGAGAATTCTCTTCCTCCCTTGAAAAGGCCATCTCTGCATAAACTCTCCATTTGATCTGCTTCCCTCTCTAGCAGAATCAAGGTCTGTTCTTTATGTGCTCAATCTTCTGTATCTCTCTTTCCATCATCTACATTTTAATACACACATGTACTTAAGTCATCAGAAGTCAGGTCTTGAAGAAGGAAGGGAATGGCTCCCCACTTCCTTGGTCCCTATTCTTTGTATCCTTGATGAAAGAATTCAGTCAAATCCCATAGGCTGTGCAGAAGCACAGGTAGAATTTATTATAAAGTATATCTGAGAGAATTATGCCTTCGAGTGAGGAGGTAGACAGTGCCCCAAAGGCATCTGCACCAAGGGAGAGTTTGTATACATTTATATGCATCCAAGAGTTTCTCTTGGTATTGGGGAACTAGGCTAATTATGATGCTTCTCAGCATTTTATTTAGAAGTCACTTTGGAATTGCAAAAAGTCCTTCTGTCCAGTTTAAATGGTAAGTGTTTCTCAGAGGCTTCAATCATGCAAGAAACTTATGAAAGATAAGTTTCTTAATTTAAGCCAGGCCGCTGCTGAAGGCAGGAGGGTCTTTAAAGAACATTTCCTTCCATGATATCATTAGTTTGCAAGCTATGGCAGCCAGGACTGCTGTGTGGATAGTTTTCGAATTGGACAGCCAGGTATTGGAGGGACTATGCACAATGTGAAACATTAAAATGTCATTGTTCTTTGTGGTATTAATTTAGGTTTGAGACCAAACAAATGATTAGGAATGTATACACTGATGTGTTTTGATTTGTTTTTTTTAACTGGCAACACGTGCCATTTGTCCCTCAGGCCAGCTAATATCCACTGCCTAACACAACTTTTCTGCTTCCTCCACCTAGTACATGCTAAGCACTACTCTCAGCACTATGGGTAAAAAAATATATATATATAAAACTTCTGCCCTTTAGTGGAGGAGAGGGAGATGATATCCTAAAAGGAGAAGAGAATTTAAAATGAGTATGTATAAACGCCTTAGGAGAAACATAAGCAGGGAATGGGAGGGGGCAGAGTATTCTAGGGAGGAGTGGGAGAGCTACTTTCTACAGAACAGCCAAGGTAGGTGACATTTAAGCCAAGAGCTGAAGGAAATAAAGGAGTAAGGGCCAGGGATTTAGCTCAGCAGTCCCACTGGCTGTCTTGCAAGCACGAGGACCCAAGTTTGATCCCCAATACCAAAAAAAATGGAAATAAAGGAGTAAGCCAGGTGGAAAATCCATGTTCAGAGCAGAGTGAACAGCCAATGTTCAGGTCCTTTAGCAGTACACAGTGATATCAGTATGAGTTAAAGAGCAACAAGAAAGCCCACTTGAGGCTGGAGCTGAGTGAGGAGTAGAACTGCAGTTGGATATGAGGCCAGAGGACCAGGCCAGGAACTTTGCCTTCGACTTGGGAAACTGGGAAGCTCATGGGAAGGTTTTATGTAGAGACATGACCTGATGTGATCTATTTAAGAGCACCACTCTGGCTGCTGTGCTATGAAGTGAGAAATGGGGGCAAAAGAAGTAGCAGGAAGCCTGTACGGAGGGGATTACAGTCTCGTGTCCTCGTGTACCAACGTGTTTGTCAGAGGGTGCTTTCACTTATTGCTCCTGGGCTCTGCATCCTCATTTAGTCCCATCTGGTTTATTTCTCAACTGCTCTAAAAATGCTCTCGGCTAAGGTCACAAATAACCAAAGCACCAAATGTCATACCCAGGGGCTTCTGTTAAGTATCTGGGGCTCCTTTCTGATTCCTCAGGGCTAGAGTGAGCCCAACTGTGTCCTGACCTATTAATGGTCACACTGAGTAGGACGACTCCACCTGGCAGGGTCCCTCAGGTCATGGTGGCTGCAGAGGCATGTGTCCCTTTCTGGTTTGCTCTGAGCACAGTCTGAAAAATGAAATCCAGCAAGGCTAGTGGTCATAGGAGTAACCAAAGGCACGTGGCAACAGCACTCTCTGAGGTGTGGATCCTTTTCACAGCCACATGATTGGTGTCAAAAGATGGGTCAGAGCTACCAGATCTAATTATTTAAGACAATCCTGAAATCTGGAGTGCTATGTAAAGGGTCTCCATTTTAAAATTTGAAAAATTTTTCTTAAAACTACCTATAGGCCAAACAAAATACATCAGTGAGACATCCATAAGCAGCAAGTCACCAGTTTTCAAATCTTAGAGAAACTGCTGAAGATTGTGATGCAGATCTCAGGTTCTGACCTGCCCCTGGCTGAGTATCTGTAAGGGCTGAGTAAATGATGATGGGAAGTGTTGCTCATTATTCCTCTCACCGACCCCCAAACTCCTGCATGCAACCCCACTCAAGGTTTTGACACTGCCCTTACTCAAATCTTGTTTTCTCTTTGAGATCTGGACATTCCTTTGTCTGCTCAGTGTCTCTGGATATTAAAGTACACACTGACTTTTCTGCCTACTGTTCACCAGCTGACTCTCTTCCACCTCAGTTCTGATCAGTTCTCTCTCCTGATAAATCAGATTCTTTCCTGGTTCTCTCTGCACCACCTCACTCCCTTGGCCACTGAATAAATTCTTTCTAATATTCTGGAGCAGTTAGATCTAGACACAAATCCATATGCTCTGGTTTACATGATATATAAGCTTAAGGATGTCATAAGCTTCTCTGGGCCTTCCTAATTCCTATCTTGGGAAGTATCTATGTTATTGAGTTTTCAAGAATTATTTCTCATAAGTTTATATAAAAGGATTATTTCTCATAAGTTATAACAAGAAGTAACTAACTTAAATAAAAAGACATTTCTTTCCCTTTTCTCCTCTACCACAATCCATCACTCTTCCCCAAACTCTTTCATGATTTTTTTTATCTTCTCCCCACACGTTAAATATTGTTGCTGCCCCCAGAGATCTGCATTTGTGTTCTCATCTCAGGCTCTATGCATCAAGAGTGGCTCCCTTTGCTTCTTTAACTTCAAAGAATGTTAGTATTCCGAAGGCTTCTAAGTATAACAAGGCTCATATTTTAAGCTCTGAACTCATTTTTCTACTGATCTTCTGGGATCTTGGCTACTTCTGCACTTTTCTCAAATTCAACCTAAGTAAAACTAGCCCCATTGTTTTTTTTACTAAATTTTCTGCGTTATTCACATTACTCTTCTTTGTCCCCTTCAATATTGCTCACAATAGTAACACTCACTGCTGAAACAGTTCAAACCACAAAATCTTAATGTTGTACCACAATAGAGCCTGATTGCTTACCCCTACCTGTCAGCTGTCACCATCCCTGTCGGTCCAACAAAGGTGCTGTATAGGGTCATTCTACTCCATGCACGTGCTAGAGCCAAACTCCTCTTGTCTTATGATGCTGCTATCTTTAACACCTTACCTAGAAGATTTCTTTTCTTTATTAATTTTATCAGTACATTTTAGGTATACAATATAATGACATTCATCATTGGAAATTTGCACCTTTACATAATCTCTCTTGGTTCTTATTTTGTTCCCATTCCCCTGCCCTCCCTTAACCCCTCCACCCCTCCCTATTTATAAAGACTTTGTTTCCATTTTTTCATTTTCTCATATTAATTCCATTCCCTTCTTTTCTTTCTCCTACCCCGCCCACTTTCCCTTCCCCTTTGCCCCTTTTCTTCCTGTTTCACATTATCTGTTATACCTTTTAGTCCTTATTTATACTTTCAGTTTCTCATACTAAAGAAAGTATTTGGTATTTACACATGTGTGTCCTATTTATTTCCCTTAAGAGTATCACCTCAATGTGCATCCGATTACCTATAAATATCTCTAATTTCTTGTTTTATATGGCTGAATAGTACTCTATTTTATAAAAAAAATAAAAAAAATTTTAAAAACCCCACCTTTTCTTTATCCAGTCTCCAGTTGATGGGCAATTGGGCTGCTTCCAAGTTTTAGCTATTACAAATTGTGTTTCTGTGAATATGGGTGCACATATATCACCAATATCACTGTGGTATGATTCTTTTAATTCTTGGGGGAAGATACTCACCAGGGGAATAGCTGGGTCAAATTCGACTTCCAGACCTAGTCCTTTGAGGAATCTCCCTACTGATTTCCACAGTGGTTGCACCAGTCTACACTCCCACCAGCAGTGGAGCAGGGTTCCGTTTTCCACACACCCCCGCCAGCATTTGATATTGGTTGATTTCATGATAGCAGCCATTATCCCAGCATTTTCATTTGCATCTCTAGAATGACCAGTGATGTTGAACATTTTTTCATATATTTATTTGCTGTTTCTACTTCTTTGTCTGAAAAATGTTTGTTCATTTCAGATGCCCATTTTTGGATTGGGTCTTTAAATTTTGGAAGTCTGATTTTTTTTAAGTTCTGTATAGATTCGAGATAGTAGACCTTTGTCTGAAGATTTTTTCCCACATTGTGTGTTTTCTCTTCACACTGTTGGTGGTTTCTCATGCTGTGCAGAAGCTTTTTAATAAGAAGAGATCCTACTTGTTGATTGTTTGTGCTAGTTCACGGGCAACTGAGGTTTTATTCATAAAATCTTTTCCTACACCAATGTCTTCAAGAGTTCTACCTAACCTCTGTTCCAGCCGATTCAACATTTCTGTTCTAATATTTAGATCTTTAATCCGTTTTTATTTTAGTTTAGTGCATGGTGAGAGATATATTTTAATCTTTGGCAAGTTAAAACACAGTTTTTCCAGCACCATTTATTAAAGAGGCTATCTTTCCTCCAATGAGGGTGTTTGGCTCCTTTGTCAAAGATGAGGTGGCTGTGTGTGGCTGGAGCTGTTTCTGCATCTTCTAGTCTGTTCCACTGGTCTTCAGGTCTGTTTCTTTGCCAGTACCATGCTATTTTTATCACAGTAGCTTTGTACTACAGTTTCAAGTTGGGTATTGTGATACCCCCTTCCTTGTCTTTATTGCCTAGTATTGCTTTTGTTATTCTAGGTCATTTCTTGTTCCAAATGAATTTTTGGATTGTTTTCTCCAGGTCTGTGAAGTATGCTGCTGGGATTTCAATTGGGATTCCATTGAATCTATATAGCAGTTTTGGAAGTATGGCCATTTTCACTATGTTGATTCTTCCTACCCAGGAGCAAGGGATGTCTTTCCATTTACTGATACCGTCTTCAAGCTCTCTTTTCAGAGTGCTACAGCTTTCAGAGAAGAGGTCTTTGATTTCTTTTGTTAAGTTAATTCCTAGGTATTTCAGTTTTTTGGATGCTATTATGAAAGGAATTGTTTGCCCTATTTCTCTCTCAGTGAGTCTGTTGTTCGTGTAGAGGAAGGCTATTGACTTTTGTGTGTTGACCTTGTATCCAACTACTTTACTAAATTTGGTTATTAAATCTAGACGACTTTTGGTTGAGTTCTTGGAGTCTCCTACATAGAGTATCATGTCATCTGCAAATAATGACAATTTGACTTCTTCATTTCCTATCTTTATTCCTTTTATTCCTTTCCTTTGTCTAATTGCTGTGGCTAATGTTTCCAAAACTATATTGAACAGGAGTGGTGGGAGTGGACATCCTTGTCTTGTTCCTGATTTTAGTGTGAAGGATTTCAGTTTTTGACCATTTAGTATGATATTGGCTGCTGGTTTTTCATAGATGGTTTTATCACATTGAGGTAGAGACATCTATTCCAAGTTTTTGTAGGGATTTTATCATAAATGTGTGTTGGATTTTGTCAAATGCTTTTTCTGCATCTCTAGAGATGAACATATGGTTTTTGTCCTTGGCTCTATTAATATAGTGTATTACATTTATTCATTTGCGTATGTCCAACCATCCCTGCATCCCTGGGATGAATCCCACTTGGTCAGCATGTATGATCTTCTTGATGATCTTCTGCATTCTATTTGCCACTATCTTATTAAGGATTTTTGCATCTATGTTCATTAGTGACATTGGCCTATAGTTCTCTTTTTTTGGTTGGATTTTTCTCTGCTTTGGGGATCAAGGTGATGCTTGCTTCCAGGAATGAATTTGGGACTATTGCTTCCCTTTCAATTTCATTGAAGAGTTTAAACAGTAGTGGCAGTAGTTCCTCTCTAAATGTCTTGTAGAATTCAACAGTGAAGCCATCAGGACATGGGCTTTTCTTATTGGTAAGTTTTTAATTACATTTTCAATTTCATTGATTAATATTGGGTTGTTTAGAATTTTTAGGTCTTCTTCGTTCAACTTTCGTAATTCATACGTATCTAGGAATCTGTCCATTTCTTCTGCGTTTTCCATCTTATGGGCGTATAGGTTCTCAAAGTAGGTAGTGATGATCATCTGGATTTCTGCTGGGTCCATTGTAATTTCATTTGTTTCATTTCTACTTGCATGGATTTGGGCCTTTTCTTTACTTTTTCTATAAGGTTGGTTAAGGGTTTGTCAATTTTGTTTATTCTTTCAAAGAACCAGCTCTTTGCTTCATTGATTTTTTTTCTATCATTCTCTTAGTCTCCATTGCATTGATTTCTGCTCTTTATAGTTCCTCCCTTCTATGAGCTTTGGGTTTTTTCTGCTCTTCTTTTTCTAGAATCTTGAGGTTCAGCATCAGGTTGTTTAATTGGACTCACTCTGTTTTCATACTAAGAGTATTCATTGCTATGAATTTCCCTCATAAGACTGCTTTCATTGTGTCCCGTAGATCCCAATATGTTGTATTGCCATAGGCATTTAACTGTCAAAACTGTCTAATTTCTTCTTTAATATCCTCTGTGATCCATTAGTCATTCAGAAGTGTGTTGTGCAGTTTCCATGTTTTTATGAAATTCTTGCAGTTTCTTTTGCTATTGGTCTCAAATTTCATTGCACCATGGTCTGATAATATACAGGGGATAACTTCACTTCCTTTGGATTGACTTAAACATGTTCTATGAGCAAGTATGTGGCCTATTTTGGAGAACAACCCATGTACAGCTGAAAAGAATGTGTGTTCTGATTTTATGAGGTGGAGCACTCTGTAAACATCTGTTAAGTTCATTTGTTTAACAGTTTGAGTTCTAATATTTTGTTGCTTATTTTTTGTCTAGTTGATCTATCTATTCGTAACATTGGGGTATTGAGGTCTCGCACTACTATTGTATTAGGGCTTATTTTATTTTTCATATCCATTAGTATTTCTTTTATATAATTGGGCGCACTAGTGTTTGGGATATATATTTATGATTGTCATCTCTTCCTCTTGGATTGTTCCCTTTACAAGGATGTAGTGTCCTTCTTTGTCTCTCTTAATCACTGTTGGTTTGAAATTCACTTGATCTGGAAAGAGGACAGCTACTCTTGCTTTTTTTCAGGATCCTGTCACATGGAGTATTGTTTTCCACCCTTTAACTTGAGTTTCTTTTTGAATTATGTTTCTTGTATGCAGCATATTGTTGGATCTTGCTTCTTGACCCACTCTATTTGTTTTGATTGGTAAATTGAGACCATTAACATTGATGCTTATAACTGGTAAGTATTGACTTATTGTCGTGACTTTTTCCTTTCGTTGAATTCTCCCCCTTTGCGTTTAATTTCTTGTTGTGCCTGATGGATTCATTCTGCTGGACTTCCTGGGGTTGTGATCCTCGTTGTCTTTTGCTAGGATTTTGTCTAAAATTTTTTGGAGTGCTCGTTTGATATTCATGAAGTTCCTAAGGTGTTCTTTGTCATGAAAGTATCTTATTTCTCCGTCAATTTTGAAAGAGAGTTTCGCAGGGTACATCAATGTGCATTGGAGGCTGTTTTCCTTTAGAGCTTGAAATACATCCCTCCAAGCTCTTCTTGCCTTGAGGGTTTGCATTGAGAAGTCTGCTGTGATTCTGATGTGCTTTGCTTTGTATGTGATTTGTTTCTGTTCTCTAACTTTTTGTAGAATTTTGTTCTTCTGTTGGGTTTCTGGAATCTTAACTGTTATATGCCTATGTGTAGATTTTTTTTTGATCAAGGCTAGCTGGAGTCCTATATGCCTCACTTATCTGTATGTCAAGTTCTTTTCCCCTCCTTGGGAAGTTTTCTGCCATCACTTCTGTGAACAGTTTTTTTTATGTTGTCTGCACTCTCTCCTGTTTCTTCCTTGACTCGATCAGTCTTTTTTTATTCTTCTTTGCATGGTCTAGCAGCTGCTGGATTGATTTCTTGTGGTCCCTTACTAGTTTAAAGAAATTTTTTTTCCTGGTCACTAATTATAATCTTATCTTCTATATCTGAAATTCTGTCCTCACATTGGCTCATTCTGCTGTGTAAATTTTCAATGGAGTTTTTAATCTCCTGGAAATCTGTTTGCATCTGTTTTATGGATTCCATTTGTTTCCTATGTTGGGATTCCATCATGTTCCTCAGCTCCTCTATTTTTTTATGTGTCCTCTAGATTTATTAATCATGTCTTGCACTATGGGCATGATCTCTGCTGCTATTTGAGAAATTATTTCTGATTTCATTTTTTTTAGGTCCTCTTTCGTTGCCAGTTCAGAGAGTCCAGGTAGTTGAGTATCAGATTGTTCCATCCCTTTGGGGATGCTTTAGGTGATGTGGAAGTCTGGTTTTGAGACTTGTTTATGTGTCTTCTCATTTCAATGGGGTGGGGGTAGGGGAGCTGGGTGGGGGGAGTGCTGTGTGCTGTTGGTGCCTGCACGGCTCACCTCCTGGGTGCTGGGGGCAGTGATATGGCAGCCCAGAAGACTCCTCCTAGGCACTGGGGGTGGTTCTGCTCCTCAGTGCTCTATCTGGAAGATTTCTGCAGGTGGAGAATAGGGAGAATCCATAGGCTGAGAGGTGGTGTGTGTGTGTCACTTCTGTCCACAGTCTCTTGGGCAAAACTCAGATACTATGACCCCAAATAACAGCAAACGTTGGAGAAATGAAACTGAGCTCTGCCTCCAGAGAAAAAAGAAGAGATATAAATAATAGCTATTTCAAGGGTTTTCTGCCCTGTTCTTCAATCATCCAAGACTGAATCTGAAAATCTACTTCTACTTCACAGTCACTCACTCTTCACTAGCTTCCTACTGCTTGATCAAGGATAAGGGTCAGCTCACACCTTTCGAGTTCTCTTCTTCAATTCCTTCTGCAACTCACTTGATGCTACATGCCAATCTTCCTTCTTCCTCTGAATAATTAGCTGCCCAGCTCTGAGTGTATGCCAGAAGGGTTCCTTTATCTATAGTGCTCAGCCCTGCCTCAATCACCTCAAAAATATTCTTAGGATGTGAAGAACCATCTTGAATATCACTTTTTTCTTAGAAGATTGCCCACATTCCTTAGTCAAAATTAATATGTCTGTATATCCATAGCAAATTAGATAAACTATAGCATTTTAGCACATTCAATTATAGCTAAATTTACATGTCTATATCTCACATCAGAATGGGAACTTCTTGAAGGAATGACTATGTGTTATGTATAATTCCATTGATCAGATTTAGTATTCCTAAATCTTGTTTAAAGCTTCTAAACTGTAGGCACTTGCTTAATGTTTGATGAATAAATGAATGAAATAAGTGAATGCAAATTAAAACTTTATTTCTATTCTTAGAAAAAAATTTAGCCCACATTTTTTTGCATTTCAGAGTTTTATCATTTATGCTCTAGAAGCTGATAGCTTCAAATCTCATAGGAGATTATAAGGAGAGATTATTAAAAGCTGCATTTTTCATTAGTTAAATTAGCAAATTTTTCTCTGAAGATTACATAGAATATTGCAATAAGTCTTGAAATATGCCTCAACAAGAGGGGTGGAAGTTTCTAGTATTTTACCCTTGTGGTGCAATCAGTTTTACAAATTGTCAATCTTAGAATCACTAAAGATCTACTAAAGGAAAGCAGTCATTTATTGACTATGCAGGAGCTACTTCCTTCCACCACTTCCTCTTACTTAGAGTTGTGCTCAGCAAAAAAAGAGGACTGAAGGCAGAGCAAAGCTGTGGCTCTCACTTAATACAGTTCTGCTCAGTTCAAAGCATGGACAAAGGCTAGAATACACTCTGGCACTGCCTACTAATTTCATACCGCCTTGCTTTTCCAGTCCTATTTATCATAAATAATTAGTAATGAGCCCCATCATTAAATGAATTATGCCAAGAATGCTATCTTGTTTGCTAGGTTCTCTACCTTTCGTATCCAACTAGAGTGTCAAAGTCATGAATCAAAATTATTTATACCTATGGACTCATCAATAATTTCTATGCAAGTGACTCTCAAACATGTCTTACATTGAGACTTCTCTTCCATGTGTCTTGTATCAGATTGACTCAGTCACTCAGATGACCCACAAGAATTTCTAATTCAGCATGTTAAAAGCTGAATTAATCACCCTCAATTCTAAGCTCAGTGCAACTCCTCTTCTCCTTTACTCAGTTAATACCATCATTCTCCCAGTCAGGCTGGATAAAAACACAGGGTCATCTTTGACAGCTCATACATCCCATCAGTGACCAATTTTTAAGCCACATTCATCCTCTCTCTACTGAACCAGCTGTGGTAAAGTCTCAATGCTACTCTTTCTGGAGAAAACCCTTCAAATACAGGCAGCTTGGGGCTATGCACTTTATAATGTCATTCTCAAAAAGGAGTATCCAGTTCAGTGCTGACAAAGCAGAGTCACAAAGACAAACTGACCTCCTCCAGCCATTGTTCAGGCTCTTGACACCTGTGTTACTATGGTGACCACCAGGTCCAAGTATTTATATAACCTCGACTGAAAGACACGCTGGAAGGTTTTGTGAAGTCAACAACAACTATAAAGAACAAACTTTTGGACTTGTCAAGAGGGAACCCATTATAGATAGTTGGAATGATAGATATGTAAGATTTAGAGGAGTCAGAACGGAATCATTGGAGTAGATTATATGTACTGGGCCATCCAGCTTCCTAAGTATTACAGTGTGTCTGGGAGAAGTGAAGCATTATGAAATATTTGAAAAATACTAAAAAACATGCTTAGCCACACTTTTAAAGTTACATAGTCTAATAAGCAATGTAGACAATAACTTGAATGTAACTCAAAGTTAGGATCAGATATCTAGAAAGATCTATATTTGCATAGAGAAAGGGAGACACTATGGAAAAAAGGAAAACACTATGACATTCAGGGGCCAACATCTCTGGCATGGCAACCCCCTTTTAAATGATGGGTCATGAACACCAGAAAGGTATTTCCTGATGGCCTAGGGAGAAAAGCATTGAGGAGTAAAGGGATAGAGGAGGTCAGTGGTATCACTGGGCTGCTATTGGCAGCAAATTATGGGCAACAATGGTCAGAGAGTAAAAAGAGAATAAGGCCCATGGATTCAAACAAGTTGAGAATGTTGACTGAGAAAGATACAGGAGCTCTGACTGAATGAGTCAGTCCCCTCTCCTGGAAGGAGAATGAATTTCTAGAATAAATGATTTAGACAGAGGCTCCAAATTTGCTTTCCTGGGAACCAAAGCCTTGTGATTTGAAAGAAGTCCGCAAGATAATGCATTTGCACTCACCAATGGGAGAGGCTGGGGATTAACACCTTGTGTAGGTAAACATAAAAAATTATTTAAAACACTTCTCAAATATCAATATCTCTCCAACCCCTCCTCTCTGGGGATGTAACACTGGTCTGGATTCTTCTTTGTAACTTGCATAGGATCCCTGTTCCCGTATCATCTAAGTCTGGGTATCTTGCTCTTCTATCCAGGCTTGCTAGTACCTAAGTTTTGCTATTTGCTTGTGCACTTGCTCTTGGTAGTGCCTTTATGAACTGAGTGCAAAAGTGTGTGTGTGTGTGTGTGTGTGTGTGTGTATATATATATATATATGCGCACACACACTTTTGGCTAGGATGTAGCTCAGTGGTAGGTAGCTGCTCTATGTATGAGGCCCTGGGTTTAATCCCAAGCACTGAAAAAAACAAAAAAGAGACAGAGACAGAAGAGGGAAGCAATATGTGTATATGTCTGCATATGGGTATGTGTACTTAAATGGTATTAGACTGAATTCTTAATTGAAAAAGGGAGAAGAATGGAAACTCTCCCTAGGTTAACTTTCTTAAATTATTCCTTTCTTCATCTTATTACCCTGCTCAAAATCTATCACTGGCTCCCTAGTACCTTAATTTAATCCCTTAGCATGTGGGGCCCCTATAGTCTCAATTGACACTATATCTCTTCTCCTCTGGCCTGGCCACTGGGCCTCTCTAGCTCTCCAGCCCACCCTGAGCAGAAGCAGAAGGCCTTCCTCCAACCCTCTCCCTTCCCACTACCCCAGTCCCTGACTCCCATGTCTGTCTGTCTCCTTTCACTCATTCAAGGCCAAGCCCAGATACCACTTTCTACATGAAATTGCTCCTGAACTCTCCCTTCTAACTAATCTGTATCAGATATTACTCTTCTAAATTTTGTGGCATCTTTCACTACCTTTTATTGAATGCCTACTTTATCATGTCCTCTGACCTGAAATCTTCCTGAGAGAGAAAAATTGTTATAAATATGTTTTGCACCACTTGTCCCCATGATGAAAAGGTGCTGTTCCAATACAGATTTGGTGAGCGAATGAATAGAAATTGGAGTCTCTTGCCCATTGCTCCCTGCTGCATCATAGGTTCAAATTTTAGCTGGTTAAACAAGCTGGACATGGAAGAAAAGAGCATCCTTGGAATAAGTGAGCCTCCTCTCTCCTCATGCTTGCATATCACATAAGATGACATGATGCCAGAAACTCACTGAAAATCTGTGTGCCTCCTACTTCCTTTAATAGCCCAAGCCCAAATCTTTTATCATAGGCTGTGCCTAGAACTCCTCAGTGCCTGCTGCAATACCTTCTGAACAGTGTTTAAGTAGAAACTCCAAATGTGAACACTCATTATGCCCACAGTTATTATATATGTAATTGCTAGTCATTGGTAGTGACTGTTAAATATTTATTCCTGTACTTAAACATTATGGATTCCTTTTTAGTGACTGTTACAAATTACTTTCTTTTAAATCCACCCAAACATGAAAACTAAGCTTTAATTTTCCTGTTCAGACATCATTTTGGTAATACTAACCCTTTTAAACTTTGTATTTCTAAAGTATGTCATATTTGAGAATTCTAAAGTATTGTTGGAATATAAGTCATGCAAAGGTTTGAATCAGTCAGCATTTCACTAGGAATAACAGGTTTATATCCAGAAAGCATTCAGAGCGTTCAGCACCGGAACAAAAGATAGAAGGATGTGAATTATTTCTCAAGAGCCAGGTTCCACATTTGCCTTTCAAATTTAAAAAATGTGAAGCCTTCTTTTCCTTGTAGCAGCCCTTGATTGTATTATGCCCTGTAATGTTATTTATTTCAATTGCTTCTGTTCTTTCCTGGTAGAATACCACATAATCCCTCTTGATTTCCAAGAAACTTGGGATGTGGACCTGTAACACTACATATTCATAACTATCCCCTTTTGCTTCAGACTTTTTTTGCACCAGTGTAATATTGGCATGTCTGAATGTGTTTTCCTGCCCTTATTCCATCCCATCTTTGTTAGAAATTAAATTTAGTGAGAGCTTGACACATATGTATAGACGCTTATAAAGCACAGATACTCCCCAAACCCTATTCTAATAGAGACAGATTTTTAAGAAAATTTTCTATGAGACAATCATCAAAGGAACTGTTTAAAAGTCAAAACTATCTTCACCTCAAGCTTGGCAGAGTAAAAAGTATATTATCTTATTTTTATTGTGAGAAAATTTTATATTTTGATCATTCGGAATAATGGATATCTGAAGCACAGGAATAATGACACAGTATGTGAATTTTTTAAAACAAAAAGACTCCCTGTAACCAGTACACCAAAAATGAGTTTATATCATCTTCCAACGGGTCATAATCTATTTAAGGTATATTTTGAATAAGTAATTTGTGCTTTGTGTTAACTATATTTTAAATAGTTCTCCACAAAGTACTAAGGGTATAAAAGCAAAGTGCTTTCTGTACAGAGCTTGCTTTGGGTCAAATACTTCTAGAGTAAATATATTAATAATCGCACTGTAATCTCATGCATGGGCTTATTCTATGGGAAGTTTGGGCCAGGCATAGCCTGGGAGTGCATTGGGGAATTATTCAAACATCAACATATTCTTTGTTCTTCTCTCCTTTCTCTTTACTTCTAATGGAAATTCCCTTTATATTTTCTAAGCAAACCAGGAACCTTAACAGGTTATTGCTTTTGACTTAATTCTTTAAATCCTTTCATGATAAACAGAGAAGTTTCATGCTGTCTTAAACAAAATAAAATTTGTTAGGAGTCCAAAAAGTAGAAATGGGAACCATATTCAGTTGTGAGTCAGGAGTCTATGGGACTCCTGGCATGTGAGAACATGTAAAAAGTACCCTTATTAGTAGCCCTGGGATATGGTGCCCAGTTCTTATCTGGAGTCAAGGTGTGACTGTTAAACTGGGTTGTCAATTTAACTGGCTTAAGAGCTCTCAAGGGATTGGTGGAGCAAACTTCTGGGAGTGTCTGAGTGGCTTACAGAGGTGTGACCTGGGTACTGTATCCAGTCCCTGGCTCCTGGCACTGTTCCCCTACTCTCCTTCCCAGCCACCAAGAACTAAGCATCTTTGCTCTGCCATGCCTTTCTGCCATGATCTTTCTGCTTGGACTAAACCCTCTGAGGCCATGAACCAAAATAAGCCTCTCTTTCTTAAATTGTGAGTGTCAAAGAATAGCAACAGGAAAGCTGAGGTTTTCAACAAGACCTCTACCCAGCCATTCTTGACTGAGTGAAAGTCTATCTGCCCCTGTCTTATGTGAAAACATTTTTTAAAAACAAATGGGACAGACAGCCTTACCCACATCAAAATGAGGGATGCAAGATGATCCTAATATGCAGGACAATTTTGCACCCTCTTCATGAATTTTTCCAAACAATTTATCCTCTCTGAGTCCCAGTTTTTCATTTTGGTTTTCTATTGCATATTCTTTTGTAAAATATTCAAGCGTCCACAATTTGAAATGTTCTCATTAGTACAGAGGAATCAATCACCTGAGGATCTTGTTAAGGTGAAGGCTCTGATTCACTACCTCCGGGAGGAGGCTCGAGAATTTTCATTTCTACAAGCTCCTGGGTGACAGTGAGACTCCTGGCCCTGGACTACACGTTCAGTAGTGGGAGAGAACATGGAAGAATGGAAAGGATTGCTCAAAATAACTTCCTCTTTCCTTTAGAGATCAGTGGACACATCAAAGTTTCATTAAGGGAAACAAGAAGGGATGTAGGTGAAGACACAATGAGTATAAACCTCAGCTCCCCACCCCAGGATTTTGAACCTCCAACCCTACTTTCAAGTTTGGGTCCAGTTCTGGAATCCAGACTTTACAGGTGCATTGGGAGGGGCCCATTGACCTATCATCCTTTTCCCTAGCAGCCCATCCATAGATGGGGTAGGCAGCTCCCCAGCGGAGAGAAGGGGAGCACAGCCCCACTCTTTCCCTTTCCCTCTTCCTCAGTCCACAGCCCAGAAGAATCTCATTTATTTCATTTCTTCTCTGCCTGTGGTTCTTCAGAGCTTTCTGTGTATTTCTTCATGAATTCCCTAAATTCTCCCAAAGGTTTAGGCTTTTGAAAACAAAGCTCAGGCAAATACTTTCTTCTGGGCAACATGGCTCCCCTGAGGCTCTCAGCTCAGTTGGCACCACAACAAAGGGGGAGAGGAGAGGGCAGGAAAAGGTAACAAACAGGCCAATCTCAGAAGAGAAGGACATGAGTCCGTGTGTCAAAATATGGACTTATGTGAGAAGTGAACACAATTAGATTCATTTTATGTACCTTCCCTCAAATACCCAAGTTGCTACTGCTAAATATAAGTGTGCCACATCTGCCTAGAATAGAGCTAGAAAGGCACCTGGTTTTTTGAGCATACTGGCTGTAATCTGAAAGGAAATGAAACAATTTAGAGGCAGGAGGTCAGCTTACAAATAAGACAGCCAGAGAGAGAAGCTCAGTGCATCATTTCCAGAAACTAGACTTTCTCTACTGTCATGAGAGTGAAACAGATGACCGCTACTTTCCACCTTACACATCAGCTAATAGATCCAAGCTCCTTGTCCCCGTGGGCTCCCCACCTGTGCCACTCAGAAGCCTGGAGTGTTCAGAGTTAAAAACACGGGTGCATGGAGCTGTGGCCAGGTGGGTTCTGGCTTCCTTTCTGAGCCTTACACCTGGGTTCCTTACAATTCCCACAGCAGGGACCAGATATGTACTCTCCATGTAAACTATAAGCAGTTTTCTATGAATTTCAGTTATAGTGACTTTGCAGTTACTATCTAGTAGATTATAATAAAATCCAGTTTTATTAGAAGCGATCTAAGGCACAAAGGTACTGCATAAAGAGTCTTTTGAGAAGAAATGTATAGAAAAGTGCTGGTAGTGATCAACTGGGGAGTGGAGACATGGGTAATTTGGTTGTTTTCATATGTTCATCTATATTTTTCTAATTTTCTAAGAGAATATGTTTTGCTTATATAATTTTTAAAGTAAGGTTTTAATTATTTAAAATTATGGAGAATTTGAACTCTTGGGCTTAGACTCAAAGTAGTAAGAGTTGAGAGTATTCCATCTACAAGCAGGCCCAGAGAAAATGCCACCCTCACTGAACTGAGACAAGAATCAGCATTAGATATTGTTAGGGTGTGGATCTTAAGTGCCCCTCAAGGCCATGTGCTATAGGGTTGGCTGCCAACCTGAGGTGTTAGGTGATGGGACCTCAGAGGTGAGGTCCCTGGGGGTGTGCCCTTGAGGTGACATGGGGAATCAGTCCCTCTTCCTCACTAGTACTCCTGCCGTCAGGAAGGGAGCAGCCTCCTCCACCTTGGAGTCCCTTCCGTGATGGCCCTGCTCACCAAGGCCCCAAAACAACACTTCCAAATGACCCTAAACTGAAACCTGTGAAAGTAAGCCAAAAGAAATCTTTCCCCTTTCAAGTTGAGCTCTCCCATGTATGCTGTCACAGCAATAGAAGTCTGACTGATATCCATGCCATGAATAATAAATGCAATAATAGCAACACTAATGACACCAGGTACTTTTTGTGTACTTTGGTGTGTGTGGCTATATTTGCATTTAAGGACTGTTGAGGGTTGGTTTTCTCTTGTTTTGTTGTGTTTTTGTGGTACTAAAGATAAAACCCAGGGCCTTCACACCAAGTTATATCCCCATCCTCCCTCTCTCTTTCTTTCTTTCTTTCTTTCTCTTTCTTTCTTTCTTTCTTTCTTTCTTTCTCTCTGTTATTTTGAGACAGGATCTCACTAAATTATCCAGCCTAGGCTCAAACTCCTGACCCTCCTGCCTCAGCCTCTCAAAGTGCTGGGATTATAGGCAAGGGCAACCACACCCAGCTTCCTTCCTCATTCTTCCAATGTTATTCAGTGCAATTAAATTCCGAGTTCTGATTTTTTTTCCCCGGGGTATTGAACACTGCCCTCTTCTATTTTTGATCAGACTCCAGACCAAATGGGGATTAAAGCGTTTTCTTTCTTCCTTTTTTTTTTTTTTTTGTAAGAATAGGTGCTATAGGCAAATCCCCAAATAAATAGGAAACTGCAAGAGAAATGAAGGTTGATGGAGAGAGCCAGAGGGCAAGAGCTGCTCTCATCTGGCTTCTGCCAGCCCTATGTCATCAGGTCACTGATTATTTCTTCACCAAGCCAGCTATTAGCAGTAGGCCAGAAAGCTTTGAACTTAACTGATGTACATAAAGCAAGCTGTTCACTTAATCTGCACATTTAATTCAGCTCGTTCTGCATGCTGCTCCGGCCTGGCTTCCTTCCATATAAGGAGTCGAGGTATCTTTCTGTGGCACCCCCTGCCTCTGTCTTGAAAACCCGCCAAGGATGGCTTTGTTTAATGCATGTGCTGGAGGCTGCAAACCCCAGCAGCTCAGACCCCTCACTGCCTTCCACCCCAGCCAGGTAAGTCTGGTGCATGCCATTGCTCTTGCCCACTCAGATAGGAACCTACTGAATTCGGTTATTTTGAGTGTAACATGAATGAGTAAAAAGGAAATCAATTTTAATTTTACGTGTCTGTCAGATTATATCAGGAACAAATGCACCTATGTGTGTATGATTTTCTGTTTGTGAAAGCGTAGCTGGACTCTGCTTTCGTGCACCTTAAGTCGGATTTGGTAAAAGCTTTCAGCATGCTTTTCAGTGGAGCATACATTTTGAATGCATTAATAAGGTGCATACTTTGAGTGATAGGTGGTGGGGGACAGGTTTTTTGTCACATGTTATAATATTCTCTACCAAATAAGTAATGTCAAAGTCTGTGGATGATAATGGTGTTATTGAAATGTGCCATGAGGTTAAATAGATGATTGCATTTTAGTATTCTCACAAATAAGAAATGCTTGCTACGGAAATCTCAGATTTTGGATAATGGTATGTAAATGGCCCTTTTCCCTAAGCGCCTTCTCTGGTTTAATGCCTGTCAAGGTTTTGTGAAATATCTTCAAAACCAGATGATGCCCCTGGAGTGAAGGGAAGTTAGGAGATTAAGAAATAGAGGCCAGTTTATGCACTGAGGCTCATAGGCCCCGGTGTGGCGGGGGAGGGGCGGGAAAGCACCTAGCCCAGGGAGAAGCAGCAGTGATTAAAACGCATGACAGAAGGAAATAAATGTATTAGAAATAGGAAATTTGGAGAATGAAATTTAAATGCTTAGCCATGTGTAAATACCGAATAGTTTCTCTAGTGTGAGAAACTGAAAGTGTAAATAAGGTCTAAAAGGTATAACAGATAATGTGAAATAGGAAGAAAAGGGGCAAAGGGGAAGGGGAAGTGGGAGGGGTAGGGGAAAGGAAAGAAGGGAATGGAATTAATATGAGAAAATGAAAAAATGGAAAAAAAGTCTTTGTAAATAGGGAGGGGTAGAGCGGTTGAAGGGAGGGCAGGGGAATGGGGAAAAAAATAAGAACCAAGAGAGATTATGTAAAGGTGCAAATTTCCAATGATGAATGTCATTATATTGTATACCTAAAATGCTTAGCCAAGCCTTGTCGGGAAAAAGCAAGGGTCTGCCCACTTGTTTGTTATGCCTTATCACCACAGCTCGGCTGTGGACACCAGCTGCCTCATTTAGGATCCATTCTTCTCACATTAACCAAGGTGAAAATATTATAAAACCCTGACAGTGGGTAACAGAGGCTTGAGATACAGTGTGTGATCTACTTGGGGATTGCTGTAGACCCCAAGCCAAAGACCCGTAAGACTATTATCTGAAGAATGACAAATTTACCTGTGTAATTGTGCAGGTGACTATGCATCTTTTTTAATAGTTAATATCAGTATATTCAACCGCTAGGAAGTGGCCTTATGTTTGGTGTTTTATTTGAATTGTTTATTTCCCACAGTCTTCAGAAAGCTAGTTCTACTCCCATTGTTGCTAATAAGAAAAATTAAGACTCAAGGAAATTCAATGTCTCCACCAGGGCCACACAGTTAACTAACAGAGGAGGCAAGATTTGAACTCAGATCCCCCTGAGAACATCCCTGTTCTTTCCATTTTTATGCACCTCCTCTATTTAATTTGATAATGTTACTTAACAATAAGGTAGGAATAATTTGGAATAGATATATACAAAGTAAATCATTTTCTTGGGAAATTGGAACCACAGCTTAAGTCAATAATTAAATCCTAACATGTTTTGATTTGCTGCCTGAATTTTCCAGTAGTTCAAATATTAGCCAGACATACTGGGGCATTATTTCTCAATATTGATTGTGCAGTGTGGCAACTTAAGGGACTTTAAAACACAGTGATACCTGTTCTCCACTCCTAGAGCTTCTAATTAATTTGGGCTCAAATGTGGCCTGAACATCATAGGTTTTTAAAGCTCCCCAGGTGACCTTACTGTGTAGACAAATGGGTATATTCCCTTACAGCCTATCCGAAAGTCTAAACCTATTAATTCAACTAATTCCTAGCTATATCTGCCTTAGTATCTCTCAGGCATCTCAAATTCAATATGTCTAAAACAGAACTTTCTGTCATTTCACTTAAACTGGAACTTCCTCTTCCTACATGTCTTTTTTTTAATTAGTTATATGTTTGTGATACATAATTACTACATTAGTTTTGGCAAATTGGTTATATGATCAAGAATATATATATACTTTTTAATGTAAAACACTAGTTATGATATTGATTAAATAAATTTCTTATTCTAAGTTGCTCTTTTTTTTTTAACTCGTACCTGGAAAAAAAAAAAAAGGCATGCTTAATCATTGGATGGTTACGTTATAAATTCATAGTTCTGCTGTAGAATTTTCAAAGCTTAGCAAATTCAAGCACCCATTAGTATTACACGTGTTGTGATAGCTTTCTTCTGAATGCCCAAGAAAGAAAATGCTCAAATTAAATTTTGTATCTCGGGAAGTTAATTGAAATGAATATATGGGTTTTAATGTCCACAAAAGTGAGTAGACCCATTAAATTTCAAATAAGTATTAGTGGATTTTTTATTTTTCCAAAGAATGGCATTTATGGAGTTGGAAACACCAAAAGAATGTCAGGTTCTGTTTGGTGGGGAAGCAAAGATCCCCGTACAGCCCTCTCTCTGTCTTCAAACACTCCCTACTGAATCAAAGGGATCAGTATTATTTCTCTGGTGAAAACGATACATGTCACTGAATGGTACACGGTGTACCAGAAGAACAAATGAATGTCTCTATGGTAGCGGGGTCTATTGCTATTTTAATCATTTAGTGGAAAACCTAACTCAATTTTCCTGAAGGGAAAAATAAAATAAAACCATGGGGCTCAAATAGCTGAAGAGTCCAGAGGTAGCCTATCATGAGGCATAAGTGAATTCACAAGTTCAATTACGACCACAAAGGTCTCTGTCTCCTTGGATTTGTTTTCTGATCTCCCTGCCCATGGTTTGCTCTGCCTCAAAGCTAGTTTTATTCTTGGTCAAATCTTTCTGCATGGCAGCTCTGACAAATACGGATTTCAATCCCTCAGCTCTTGAGTCCACTAGTCATTTTCTCTCTTACAGCAGCTTTCCAGGAGCCTTGTGTTTGAAGCTCATTGAATCCACCCCTGTCACTGTGCCCAAGGGGACTAGATTGACTAAGCTTTTACCACAGGTTCACCCTGGAATTGAGGGCAAGCCGGCCACTCACATGACTTGGGACTCCAAACAGGAGGACAGGGTCACTGAAAACATGGGGAAACAGAGCTCCATGCTGGCCTGAACAAAGTCAGAAATTGCTGGTCAGTCTATCTGTGCAGATAGAAAGATATCTGCTTTCTCTGTAGATTGAAAGATATTTCATTCATCTGGGGAGCTAAGAGTACTTTCAAGAAGGTGCAGCTTTGAATGAATCTTGGAGGATGGACTAGGTAGGAGAAGATATGACTTTTAAGAATTTAATTTCCAATGATAATAGTTTTCTCTAAACATAATTCACAATCACTGCTACCTTCCTCACTATATGACTCTAAGAAGCTACTTAATCTTCTGATGCATAAATAAAAATGTTTCGATTCCCTAAGCAAACATCTGATTTATAATGAAAGTCACCATAATTTCAAGTATTCAGACAATCAGATTTCTATCACCAGATTGTATCTTTTAAAATGAAAACCTCTCAAATATTAATGTTTTTGTTTTTTCACATAAGCATGGAAATGTTTTCAAGAAACTATCAAGTGAGAGTTTATTTATAGAGTTTAAATCTAGTGTTTCATGAGCTCTTTCTTCCAAATTATAAACCTCTCCAGTGCAAAGACCGTCCCTTTTGTGTGATTTCTTTGTCTTTCTCCAACTACAAAATCAGAATGAAAATGAATATTCACTATGTTTTTCTTACCAGTGAATCAGATCTTTCTTGCTATAATATAATGAAAAGAAACTTTATAATGGCACAGAGGAGCAGTTTGAAACTGGGAAAAAATTTCTTTCTGCCACTAGCCTTCCCTGTAATTTTGAGCAAGTCATTTAAAGGGTTTACTCCTTTCTAAAATGGAGATAATGTTGGCCAGTAATAACAATGCCTGATAATAAGAATGTTATAAATAGCAAAAGGAATCGTGAATGGAATAGCTTTGTAAATAGCAAGGACTATACAAATAATGGTGAGAGTGTTACTGTACACTTTTCAAAGTAATATATGAGGAAATTAGATGATGATGTGAGTTCTTTTTTTCATTATTGCAAGCTACCTCCACTTTATGTTCATTAAATTCACCAGCAGAGCTCATTGTAATAATTTAGCATTACTGGTAAAGTTCTGTAACTGTTTACTTTGGAAATATATGAGGTCTGTGACTTCTACATCTGGAATAGTCTCAGGAATTAAAGACAAGGCAGGAAGGAACAATTCCTAAGCAGCTAGCAATAGTGGCCTCAGGGCAGTAGCAGCCTTGGAGCCATCAAGGGCAAAAGGGTTTCATCCTATGCCCAGCCAAGCAAGTGCCCTGGGGAAGTGAAGAGGTTTCTACTGCAGTTAGCAGTGGTGGTCAGAACCAAGCATCTGATGAAGCTGCGTGCACATTAAAAGCTAGGTATTTTACAAAAGGATAGGGAAAGGGGTTATAGGGGAGAAGAGAAAGGCAAGAACTGTGAGGAGTGGAGTGGAGATTAGACCCAGAGGCAGCAGCTGTGAACCAGGGACAGGATGATTTCCTTGGAGAGGCAGTGGAAGGGAGTAGCAGGGTCCTGGTATGTTTGATCCCACCCCACCCCACCAGAGCAGACTGCTCTCTAACAACCCTTTCTACCTACCATGGAGACATTTTCACTAATTAGGATGTGCACAAAGAATCATAACCGGAAATAAACACAGTTTAATTTCCTTACACTGAATTTCTTGTGTATGTAATGGTGCCGGTACAAAGAATAATAAAGGGAGTATCATCAGCTGAAACAATTTTGGTAACTGGTCATTTGTATACTAACAACTTTATTTTCTTGATGTTTTTGTTTTCAAGCAATCTGAAAAATAAATTTCAATTTTTAAAGATATTTTCAAATTCCACAAAGTATGTATTTTATGTGTGAACTAAAATTTTCACTTACCAAGCAAAAATATTACACCCTGCAGTCCACATTCTGTTTCACTGTTTCTAAATTAAAACATACATTAAAAACTCCAAGAAGATGGTGTGTTCCCATTACAGCACATCTTTAAAGCTCTGTATAGGAGAACAAGCTGAAGGATTTCCACTTCTTTGTAAGCACTGCAGTATTCAGTAAATGTACATATTTATGTGTGTGTAAGCATATGCACAGGTGCCATTAAATCCCCCAACAATTGTTAAAAATTAGACTGACAAGAGATTTTTGAGAGGAAGAATATTTTATTTTTGGCATTGTTTTATATTTGCTGTCACATGGCCATAACAGCAATCATTTAGAAAGTTTTATTGTGTTAAAATTATTGTGTATAATACACCCTCTTATCTTAACTTCTTGTACCTAAAAAAGACCCCTCCCTCCAGGGGAGGATGGTCAGTAGCTCAAACACAAAAAATTTTAGATCACTGTGTAGAGAAGCAATACATACACAACCTCAAATTCCTCAGTGGCTCAAATTCCTACAGGCTTTGCTAAACTTTAGGACCAGACTGAAATGAGCAGTCCGGTTTCCCATTACTTGATCTTTCAAAACCCTATATACATAGTACCAAAAGAGAGATTTCTTTCAGAATTCACTCATAGGGAATATTTTCTTTCTCTCATGTTTCCTGACATAATATTTATGAACTTCGTTTTTGTCTTTTTTTTTTGGCAGAGTTCAGAATAAATGAATATACACATGTATACACATATAGCTATGTGTGGGAATTAATCCCCAAAGTGAGGAACTTTTGAAAGTGTAATTTCTGGACATTGCCTCTGGAGAGGTTGACTCAGTATGCCTGAGATGAGATCAAGAATGTTTGGTGTTAAAATCATTTGCATATTTCTAATGATCACCCAGGTAGAGGAATCAGTATTGATGGATTTGCGTTTTCCTGGGTTTTGTTTTCATAATATTCTATTCCAACTACATTTCTATAATCCTGATTTTATTTCTCTATTTTGTCATTTTATTGTCCTTGTTTCTTTTACACCTTTAAGATCTTCTCAGTATAGAATTGGAATTTAATTCATAAAGGAGGAAAAATCTAATTTCTCCTCTCCTGAAACCATGTTTTTTCCCAAGTGTGTGTGCAGAATGCAAAACTACAGGTTCCAGAGGTCATAAATCAGCTGCAAGTTTCTCAGCAGGGTGTACATTAAAATGTAAGACCTTCCGTTCTTATAATAGACCAGTAAAGAACTTTTCATACCAGCAATGTGGTGAAAATTTCCACAGTGCTTGTCATATCCTCATATACAATATTCTAGATTCTCCATCATATAAAACTGTTAAATGATTCCCCTCCTATTTTCCTTCTTCCTTCCTTCTTTCCTTCCTTCTTTCCTTCCTCTTTCTTTCTCCTTTAGACAAAATTCAAAATTCCTAAGGAAAGAGAAAGGGAAGCACAAAACACAAAACATAACAAGGAGCTTCTTTTTTTTTTTTTTTTTTTGGTACCAGGGATCGAACTCGGGTCCTTGTGCTTGCAAGGCAAGCGACGGAACCACTGAGCTAAATCTCCGGCCCAAGGAGCTTCTTGATGATAACATAACCATTGAATCTTCTAGATGTAGTGTTGTATGAAACAGAAAATAGCAACATAGTAAACTTCCAGGTCCTCTGCTGATGTATGTACCAACTTGTCCAGATTGTTCTGCTCTTAGAAGTCATCATTTGTTGTCTGTCTTTACTAAGTACCAAGTGCTAGTCAACATGAATATTACCTGATCGACTTTATCATGTAAGATCATTGGTTTTAGTTATTTATTTAAAATCACTATTTAAGTGCAAAAATATTCTAGACAAAGAACTAAACGGTGCTTTAATTTTTCTCACACTTCTGTGAAAGGTTTTCTCCCAGTTTGACAGGTGAAAGGCTCAGAGAAATTCAGTAAAAATTATTCAGCTAAAAAATGTGGCTCTTGTGCTTTAGTGTACCAAAAAACCTCCTCTGAGAACCTGTGTCAGATTCTGATGTCTCCCCAGGGCTTCCCCTTCAATAGGTCTGAGAGAGTCTAGAACATTGCACTGGACTCTCAACAAGCAACAAAGTAAGCTTGATACTGGAAGTGCCCAGATCATTTAGAAAGGGTCTATAGTGTGAGTCTCCCTTCTGGACAACAGCTTAGAGTTCAGGACATTGAAGAAAGTCCCCAGCATTGTGCTATTCTATTCTATTACTTTTCCTTTTTTTCTGTTAAGGACTCAGGACATAGGAAGCCACTCCCTAAACTGCCATTCTAGCCTGCTGGGTAACTTTAAATTAGAAATATTCATTTTTTATTATTTAATTGGTATGTTTGCAGTCCATAATAATTACCCAACCAGATACTCTTGACTATAATTTCTTAACTTAAAAAGGAAGTACTAAAAGTATATACTGAACACCACTTAGAACAACGGACCAAATGAATAATGTGAAAATTAATGAGCAAGTGGGAGTTCAGAGAAAAGGCCCAGGAGGAAAAAAGACAGGTGCAGCTCTGTCTCCTGGGTCTTCCATTCCCAGGTACTGGGAATTTCCACTAAGTGCTGCGCACTCACCAGGAACTGAGCCAGCTTTGGGACAAGAGAAATATTCCACACACATACACATCCTTCCTCATATGTTCAAAGAAAACTACATGTTTAGGGTTGGGGAGGCAGCTTGTATTTAGCTGAGAAACCCATTAATGGTTATTTGCCAAGTCCAGTAATTATGCAATCTAAGCATTGCTCTTTTTTCTCTGAAACCTCAGGGTCACTAGTGGCAAGATATATAATCTCTTGAACTCAAATCTTGTCTCAAGATAAATATCCTCCAGCTCCCTAAGTGAGTTCATGTGCATCCCTAAAGTCTTTACTAATTTAATGCCAGTGAGGGGACTTAGCAGCAAGGTTATTGGATTCCTTAAAAGACCAAAATGAAGAAATTTGAAAATGAACCAAAAGTTTACTGTACCTTATGGCTGCCGTGACTCAGCAGTCACTGCTTGTCTCTGAATCCACTTGTTTAGCTAATGGCCTCTCAATAAACTAGAGCTGCCACTCATTTGAAAATCTGAGCCTCTCCTCCCCATCCAGAGGTAGAGAATAGGGTGGTGGTAGTTGCTGGATCTGTGGGTACACGTGTAGCAGGAACCAGCAGTGGAGGTGCTCATTCGTGGGTCTTGAAATGGAGTCAGAGGTCAGAGTGGAACATGAGCAGCTATGAATCATTTGGCTAATCTATAGGCAGTGCTATACCTTGGATATAAAATATACCCCAAGACCAGTGTGTTAAAGGCTTGGTTGCCACCCATGGATCCATTGGGAGGTGGTCAAACCTTTAAGAGCTGTAGCCTAGTGGAAGGAAGATAGGTCACCTGGAAAGGGATATTGGGACTGCAGTCCATTCCTGCTATTTCTATTTGCTGGCTGCCTTGAGGTAAGCAGCTTCTTCTGCTTCACTTCCTACCATGCCACAAGTTCAAAGGCCATGGGACCAAATGACAATGGATAGAATCCTCCAAAATTGTGATAAACCTTTCAGACTTATAAGTTGGCTTGTCTTTGGTACTTCTTGTAGTAATGGAAAGCTGACTAACACAGGTGCCATTTAGACCCATAAGAATGAGGGATGCCTAACCATAGGCCTAGAGAGCACGTGGGAATTCTTGCGTCAGGTAGCCCAATCATTGTTTCTCCTCTGAGCAAGGTAAAATGTGAAGATTAGTTTGCACTCTACTACAACATTAATTTTGACACTGTAGTTTCTGACACGTAGGATAAAATAATTATAAATAATAGCTACTACTTGTCAAATAGTGGTAGTATGCCCCAGGAGTTTTAGATACTTTTGTTCAAATTCTCATAACTCTAACATAGCTTTTATAACATAACACATAAAATTTTCAAAGCAATAATTCATAAGGAAAGTCAAAAGAGGGTGCTCTTCTTTATAGAAGAACATCAGCTAATATAGGAAAAAAGAAAATTAAGATTATAATATCACAAGTTCTTTAATATCCATACAATGAGTATTAAAATATATTAGTTAAAAGGTTTTTAGAGGATAAAAAATTTATACAGTCTCAAAGCATCATTTCACAGTTGCTAATTTCAAAGGAAAGACGTTTTCTTTACAGTGAAAAAATATGACTGACAATACATTATTAACCATTTAAGCCCAGTTAATATCACTGGTAATGAGAAAAACTGAAATTAATGGCTTTATGGTATACATAATGGGAAGTAGTCAATACAGTATATATAGTATTCTTACTAAAATGTTTAACCTGACTCTGGATACAAGAAAACAAATTTAAATTTGTACAATGAGCCATAACAAACTGTTCAAAAATGTCAGTGTCATGAAAAACAAAAGTTAAGGAGAGGAGTCTAAACTAAAATAAACTACAGAGGTAACAGCTAAATGTAATGTTTAAACCTTAACTGGGTCCTTGATCAGAAAAAAATATGAATATTACAGTATTGGGATCAGATTTCTTGGTTGATTTAATCCAACTGTGGTTGTGGAGAAGAGTGTCTTCTGTTCTTCTGAGATACTTATGAAGTATTTAAATCTCATGAAGTCTGCACTTTACTTTCCAATAGCTCAGCCACCACCACAAAGTGTTACGTGAAGAGAGAGAAAGCAAATGAGGCATGCGCTGTCAACAGTTGTGAACTTGGGTGAAAACTAGATGTGTGAGAACTACTTGTCTACATGCTTAAAATTGTTTTTAAAAATAAACAGTGGGGAGGAAAGAGTGGTAATATTAATCACACTTTTTTCAATATGGAAGTTGAGCTTGAGATTACCCAACTAGTACATATTAGAGTAATATTCAAACCCAAATCTTTCTGACTTGACAAACCCCTTCAATAAATACATTCTGGCCCTAGAATAGTTTGTTTGAACACAATCACTGTGAAAGAATCGTTGACAAGAATGTCATTTATTTCTGTGGGTTCCTCATGACAGGACTAGACAGAGACCCCTCACTAAGAGACGGGATTGGGTTTGGTTTTCAGGTGTTCTGCCCCCATCCCCCACTACTCATCCTGGAGGTCATTCCTTCTCTTTTTTTTTGGTACCAGGGATTGAACTCGAGTCCTTGCGCTTGCAGGCCAGGCCTTGGAAACACTGAGCTAAATCCCTAGCCCCTAGGTGATTCCTTCTTCTATGAATATTACAGAAAGTGTTTTGAATTCATTCAATGTCAGTTAGTAGTGCCCTATATAAATTCTTGAGAGATAGTGAGAGCTAAATTAATCTTGAACTTCATCATGGCAGGCAACAGAAGAAAACTTTCAAGACAGTTTTCCTAGCCAGCAGCATCATACACAGTTACTGTGGGCTGATTCACAGTAATAACTCCTGAATGCAAAGTAATGTGAAAAAGGGCATTTCTTCAAACCACTTGGTCCTGCTCTTTTCAAAGAGAGCAGCTATATATTTATGAAAATTGATGCATTTTATCTGGTTCCTTTGAGGCCACAAATCATATAATAACATATTGATTGAATTTGAAAGTATCTCTCTCAGGTAATGCCCATATCATGTCCCTGAATTTGAATAAAACTGCCTAGACTCCCCATTGAGTGGTGTTTGGAAGTTTAAATTTCCTTTTATAGCCCATGTTGCTGCAAAATAACATACTCTTATGGCATTTGAGTAAGATTCTCATTTAAATGTCTTCAGTTGGTATAACCAGGCACAGAGAAAACGTTCTCTGTGGTTATGGGCAACAGCCCTTTTTCTCTGTGTATGGGTGTCCTCTGTTTGTACCCTACATTTAGTATTTGGATTCTGTGAATTGCTGACAGGAGCCAGAGCTTTTTTTGGAAAGTGTTTTGTGCAGAAGGAGGGAAAAGCTCACAGTCAGCTAGTGGTTTCATTAGCAATTTTCTTCTTTTTAGAGCAGGAAAAGATAATCAGGGGTTTTTAGCTATTAATTCTATAGGCTAGCACTTCCCTCCCACTAGGAAACGTTTATTTTCTCCATCCCTGAAGATGGCTGTTTTTTAATGTTTAGGCAAATCCCTGCAGTGTCTTTGTCTCCGTCAGAATAATGAAAAAGCTCTGTTCAGCGCTGCCTGTGGAGAGCACATTGGGCTGCCTTGTGCTGCCTCTCAGCTGTGACACAGGAAGAGCAAAGGGCAGAGAAAATCATATTGTATGGGGGACCTTCTGCATTTTTTTTCTAAAGGAAATTCTTTAGCAAGCTTGAAGACAGGAGAAAAAATAAAGAAAATGTGGAAGACCGGACAGAGTCAGCATGCCAGGAACTAATGACCTTCAAGGAGTGCCTTCATCTCCTTACGGAACTAAAGGCAACTATATGGTTTTCCAGGCTGTTTCAGTCATTCTTAGTGACAATACAGTCTTAACACATCAATTTGGAATCACTTTCTTCCACCTGCAATGATTCTCATTTTTGTCATAGTGTGCATATCTAGCAGATATACCCTCACTTGCATGTACTTGGGTACATTTCCGAGGATTGACATAGACAACACACTATCAGTGCAACTGCAAAAGCCCTTGGAGGAGTCTTTGGAATATACTGTGCCTTGAGGACTGTGGCTGTATGTCTCTTTCCCTTCCCCAGAGCTCTTAGTTCTCTGGACCTGGTACTTCCTGTCTCTTGGACTCTAGAGGAATTCTAGCAAAGAAAGTTCCAAGCTGGTGCTTGAGATAAACAGCAAGGCTAGGAACAGCTGTCTCATCCAGAGTCCCAAGGATAACTTCTCAGCCCTGAGCAAGGCCAAGTTTGCATGAAATGGTG
The DNA here is from genome assembly GCF_053883595.1 of Heterocephalus glaber. NCBI lineage: Eukaryota > Metazoa > Chordata > Mammalia > Rodentia > Bathyergidae > Heterocephalus > Heterocephalus glaber. Next base: position 40,291,967 of record NW_028258333.1, read on the forward strand.
AGTGATGGGATTAGGAATTAGAACAGCATGACTCATTCCTCCATGGCTTAATCCATGAAGCTCATGACACAGGCAGAGGGATGTAGGAGGCAGTAGGTCTTATGACACCCATATAAAATGAGAATCAGTGGGAAACAGCATGGCAGCACCTAGGGACCCTCAGAGGTAAGGTTAAGAGAAAAACCTAGTCAAACACTGAAGATGGGAAAAAAAAAAACAAAAAAAAATACTGAAGATGGGATTCCCAGGAGGATTTTGAAATTCTAAAATCCTGATGTTCTTTCTCATTGATGTGGCATCATCTCACATTCATAGTGTGGATAATTTATAAAAATGAGATTTTAAATTAATTTCTCAATCCCAGAAAGGAAATTTTCTATTTTCTGGCTAGAGATCATCTCTCTGGAGATGAAAAAGAGCACCAGGTCATAGGACCACTATTGGTTTGCCCAAAGCTGAGCTCTCGAAATGGTCCAAGGCAACAACTTGTGATAACAAAGCAGCTTTGGCAGGGATTGGCAAAGACTAGCTGGGGATATGGTGAATTCACTCCACAAGTACATAATGAAAAATGCAATGGCCTCCATGCTTTCAACTTTCTAGCTATCACTCCCTTATCCATTGTTACTGACATTATGTTACAGCAAAGAAAATGTGGAACTGCATTCTTTTTCCTCTTCTCCATAAAACCACCATCTAATCTGCACCAATACAGAATGTGTGAATATTTACCACTCACCTACATTGTTCCTTTTGAGTGAAGCATTAGACAAAATATTTTCCTATGAATCATAGAAATAATATTACAAAGTTAACATAAATTTAGAAGCTATTTTTTAATCCATAAAGTATGGAAAATTACTGTTTTTCAAAGTTGAAAATACTATTTAGTTATACTAAATCAATCTTTTACCCACACCCAGAAACCCCCTCCACCCTCAGTTTTATGAATTCAAGAGCTTTTTTCTTATTTGTAATGGAATTATATTCTTTACTATTGGGCCAGCACACATTAGTTCCAGGTTCTGAGGGATAGCAAAGAGACCCTCTGCCAGGTTTCTTTATTGTTAGTGCTTATGAGAAAATACATTTTTAGGGCAGTGACTGTGTGCATACTCCCAAAGGACAGGAAAATCATGCAGAAACCGCACATGTGGAATATGCAGGAAGAAATGCCAGCTCATACCTAATGGTCACAGCTCCTGAAATAGGAATGATTGGGCCGAGACTGGCGCATTTTAGAAATTGCAGCTGGTCTTAGAATTAAGTAGTCAATTCTTGATTCTATCTGCTGCTGGAAACTGGGCTCTAAAAAGTGTTTTGTAACCTTCTGTGGTGGGCTAAGATTCCACACAAAGAGATATGTCTCAGAGAGGAATACAGCAGTGGGCGGGTGCACATAAGAGTCTATACTGAATTCACAAAGGTTTAGAGAAGAATCTTGTATTAAGTAATGTGAAACCTGAGCTGCTATAACAGCAAGAACCGAAAATATAAATCTAAATATCATAAGGCTGACTAGAAGGACCCAGGAGACCTTCTAGAAAGGCCATCAGGGACACAAGGTATTTGAGCTTGGCAGGTGCTGATCAGACCTGCATAATGGAAGCTGGGTTCTGGCCTCAGCAACATCCTGTAAAATGGGGTATATAAGGGGTTGAGGGCAAGCTCTTACCTTTTAGCCAAGCAAGATAAAAGTTACGCCTTCATTCTACACTCAATTGCATTGATCAGAGATGAGTTACAGCGGTATCCAGCTGTTAGAAGACTGGTATATCTTGTCTGTAGCTTTTAGCCCTGTCCTGAAAACAGAAAAACTGATTTGGAAGAGAGGAACAGCAGGCTACAGTCTGACATGCAATTCTCCCTATCACATCATTAATATTTTCAACTGGGCTTCCGATACCAAAGCATTAAGCAGGAATGGGAAAAGTTTTATGGTGTAAATACCAATTAACTGTATTAGGCTAAACACTTCACTTTTGGGTTTTCTCTGATGAAATTATAAATACCTTTTTATTTTTATTTCAGAGACTGTCAAAGGACATCCACTGAGGTGTGCAGAAATTTATCAGATAAACCTATGCTATTCACTGTCAGAAATAAATCAGTTTTCATACAAAACCAATTCTTTATCTGTAAAACTCAAACAGATTCTGATTGCCTATGTCAGTCCATTTTCCCATGGCTAGCCTGAATCTACAAATGATCCAGGACTTTGCCAGTATCATATCTGCTGCACAGACTTAGGTGGGATGACTTGTTGTGCTGTCATGTTGAAAAGCACAAATGCCCCATGGAAGAGAGCTAAAAGATCAGGAAGATAAATACACAAAGAAAAATGAGCATTTAAAAAAATTCAGTCTTTTTCCAGGCTACTTAAAAATAATGAAATTCTTATAGACTCTTAGAGTCTAGCTAATTGCCCTTTTTCTAAATCTGATTGTCTACCAGAGATTTCTTCAGTAGAAATTGATGGTAACATGTCTAAAGACAATCACCCTTTTCCTTTCATTTTAAGGATGGCTGGCAAAAAGCAGTGACCAGGCATTTTTCTTGTCTTTGTTGGCCATTCAAGTACCAGGAACCCCATGGATTTTAATCAGCTTTTAAAATCAGAATGTTCCCTTTCCTGTGTGCTTTGCATTCCTACTGTCTCCCCCAGGCCTCCGATCTTGCAGAGGCCCCAGGAATTACTGTTTTCTTTGGATTTCTTCCTCCCTGGGCAGGCTCCCGAGCAGGAAGGGGTATGAACCAGCTTCTGAGAACTGAAGTCAAATCATATGAGTTACAGTTACTTTCTTACACCCAAAGCGGTTTTTGTCTTCTTTAGTACCATTGCTAACATATCTTTATCACTTTATTTGCAATATTGGCAAGTTTAGTGAAGAACATTCCGTGAAATTTGGCCGAACTACCACAGGAGAAAAAAAATCACTGTGCACAGTATGTAGGCCTGTGTGTATGTGTGCATATGTTTGCACATAAGAATAAGTGCCAGCAGCCTTTCTTCTGAGCCAAGTCCATACACAAGTGCTCAAACTAGCATCCTTTCTTACTGAACATACTATACTAAGAAAAGCATGCATAAAATACAAGATATGACTCTGCTACCAAAGAATAAATAAAAAATAAACTTTTCCACTTTTTGGTGGTAATAGATGCCTAAAGACAATATTTTTCTTTAGTTATTATCCTATTTTTTCTTTTTTATTGTAATATCCATTGATCTATACTGGATGTTCCATATTTGTATATACTAAAAATTGCTATAATAAAAATGATCAAAATTAGGGAGAAACAAAAATAGAATTTTGATCATACATCATATTTTTATTGTTAGTGTATATTTGCAATACATAATAGTTACACCCATTTTGGGAAGGAATTTTTATCTGGGTTTAATTTATCCAGTTATCTAAGTTCAATTTCATAACTAGAACTGTCCATTTTTACCAAACTGTACTCATTTATTCAGTCATTTACTAAATATTTAAAATTGGAGAACTACTAAATTCTTGGGGGAATACAAAGAAGTTTAAGACACTCTTTCTATTTTCAAAAATCCAACCCCACCACTCAAAAATAAATAGTCATCAGCCAGAGATTTAGCTCAGTGGTTCTGCTGCCCGCCTCGCAAGCACAAGATCCTGAGTTTGATTCCCAGTACCAAATAAATAAATGCTGATATTTAATGCTTTCATAGCAATAAGAAACTAATATTCTACAGAATTAAAAACATTATAGATAGCAGGTGCTATAAGAACTAAGAAGATGGGAAATACCACTTGACAAGGTAGAACTTGAACTGGGGGTTGTGAGCTGGACAGAGTTTGAGTAATGGACAAGAAAAGGATCATATTCCAGGGAGAGAATAGAGAAAGCTATGCCCAGCTGATGAGCTGGGCTTGTCTCAGGAAGCAGGAGTTAGCTGGAGAGCAGAGGAATAACAAGAAATATTCTTAGGAAGGTAATGTGAGCAGTCAGCCTAGAAAAGCAAAGATGAGGAAGAAATGTGTGACCCAGTGCCAAGCCCGCTACCCTAAGAATTTACTCCACTGATGCCACTCTAAGGTATGGAAGTGAGGGTCCATGGTGGGGCAGGGGTGATACACATCCATATATGACTAGGGACCGAACATTTTATGTTTAATTCCATAGCAGAAATACTTGAATTTCTAATAAAAAGTTTATCTATTCTTTTATTTTTCCCTGTCCCTTTAACCGTCCTGATGGTAGATATGTTCTTTGTACTCAGCAGAAATTTTGTAAGAGGAAGGGTGAGAAAGGAAGTATCTAATGTTCTGGACTTAACATTCACATAGAAGTGAAGGGTGCCAGCCCTGGAGCTAAACTCTCTAGAACTGCATCCCACACCTCCATTTATTACCTGTGCCAGCCTGGGCAAGATGCACCCCCTGTATCTCATTTTGTTCAACAGTGAAAGGAAGAAAACTAATTCCATCTGATGGAGTTGAGTATCAAATGAGGGAAAATATGTAAAATTCTTTTTTAAAAACCCTAGCATATATTAATACTCCGTAAATACTAGCTGTTGAGATTATTCTAAGAAGAAAGAAAGAAGCAGGCAATAAATTAGTTTTAGGCTAGGAGGAAGAAGGAGAAACTGAGTGAAAATGTGATTATCTTAGATATACTCAGTGATAAAATGATCTCAAAATCACTGGAAAACTATAGAAATCAGAAAGTTTAAACATATTCCACCCAGATTCTCACTCCTGTGACCCCTGGCAAACAGAGGTTGATATGTTGTTACTTTGGTTTAATTTGAAAATTGCCACTCCCTCCAAAAAAAAAATCTTCCCTCAAAAAAAAAAGCTTTTTTGGTGTGATATTTTGAGTATACATTTTGAATGTTACTTGCCATTTTGTGTTTCTTCAAAGCAATTTAAGTAGCTACCTTGATTTCATTTGAACCAGTCAAACCCTAACATTTCTACTTTGTACAAAAGCAAAGGATAAGCTCCCTGGACACATAATTGTTGAAGCAAAGAAATCCAAGCCAGATATGGTAACACTGCTAACTTGGGAAGCTGAGGCAGGAGGATCACTTAAGCCAGGAGTTTGAGGCCAACCCGGACAACACATTGAGACCCCAAGGAAAGGAAAGAATGGGGGAAGGAGGGAGAGAGGGAGGAAGGAAATAGGGAAGGAGAAAAGAAAGAGAAAGAAGGGAGGGAAAGAGGGGGGGAAGAAAAGAGGAGGGAGGAAGTCCCTTAGTTCTATTAGAAATGGGTTTCTCAATCAGAACACTGTTGATATTTTAGGTCAGATAATTCTTTGTTGAGGAATGGGTGCAGACACCCTGTGAACTGAAAGATATTTAGCAACATTTTTGGCCTCTGTCCAATACATGTCAGTAGCACTTCCTTCTCCCAGTCATGAGAAACAAAAATATTTCCAGATAATGTCAGACGTCAGCTGGAGGACAAACTCATGTCCAGTGAAGAAGCACTATGTCAGAATCCTTGGGTAGAAGCCCATTGCTTATGTTTTTGAAGCAGAAGCTAGTGACAAAAATCGGTTCTGGTACATTTAGCCCATACCCACTCAAATATAAACCAAAGCTTCCTTCTCAGTGGACTCAGTGGTCACAATCCAACCACCTCATGGGCCAGTACTGATGGCAGGTAGGTGGTGGAGGAATTGGAGATGTAGTGATGACTTAGCAAGATTTGAAGCAGAATGGCCTACTAGTACTATCATAACCTCTTTTCTTCTGCAGAATGGGAAAATAAATGGAATAAAGGTTTGGCTTTTAGAGTAGCCATTTTTCATTTAGGAAGGATGACTTTGGTTTTTATATCACATTTTCACAAATAACAGGCATGTGATTCTATTAGATTCTTGCTTCTCCTTTTGCTGGTGTGATATATTTTTTAATATTGAATTTTATTTTTGATTAACATGTATTCATTGTATATATTAATGCATCTCAGCGTAATATTTCAATATATGCACATAGGGTACATGATCAAATGGTGATATGCTTTTTAAGGTGGCAGCAGCAGGGCATTCTGGCCTGCATGGGAAGCAGGGCCTTTCTCACTGAGGGTGATGTGTCTTCACCTAGAAAGATCTCTTATTGTGATCTGTGAACTCCAGAAAGGTCAGTTTTAGCTAAACGAATATGTATCATAAGCTGTGAGAACACTGAAGGCGCATACTATGTTGTAGCTACTCTGCTTTATGTTTTAGGGAGCTCAGGTTGCTAGAACAAAATACTACAGCCTGAGTGACTTACACAACAGGAGTTTATTTCTCTCCGTTTGGAGCCTGGAAAATTCATGACCAAGGTACTTGCAGAGTGCGAGTTCCTAGTGAGGATGCTTTCTGGTTGGAGCAGGATACCTCTGAGCCACCTCACATGGTGGACAGAACATGAGGCAAGTTCTCTCTTGTGTCTCTTCTTATTAGGCCACCAAGCCCATGATGGGGGTGCCCAGTCACATGACTTCATCTAAACCCACTTCCTCCCAAAGGGCTCACATCCATATACCCTCACACGGAGGAGCAGGGCTTCAATATATGAGTTTGGGGGACACAATATTCAGTCCCCAGCATGGTGGGTACTCGCCAATAAAATAAATAAAAAAGGACAGAAAAAAGAAATAAATAATAGTAAATGTAAAAAAATACTGTTAAGCAAAATTAATTTACTCAAAGTTCTAAAACTCTAGAGTTTACTAAGATGTTTGACATCCCTTTTGCTGGCATTAGGCGAAACAAATAAATTGTGAAATAGTAAAACATGATACAGCATTTCTTTAAAATTTGACACAGTGCACACAGGAAATCTGCAGAAAGAATAAATATTCTTATCTTACTCCCAAGTAGAAAATCAAGTGCTCAAAACTGAAATTGAACAAAAAACTGACATTGAACAAAACCTCAGTAGCACAGGAACTAGCAGAAAGAATCAACAACTGGAATTTCATCTTATTAAAAAGCTTCTGCACTGCAAGAGAAACCACCAACAGAGCTAACAGACAACCTACAATGTGGGAAAAAATTTTTAGCAGCTGTACCTCAGGCTACTATCTAGAATCTATAGAGAACTGAAAAAAATCAGACCCACCAAATTCAAAGACCCAGTTCAAAAATGGGCTTCTGAAATGAACAGACATTTCTCAGACAAAGGAGTGAAAGTAGCAAATAAACCTATGAAAAAATGTTCAACATCACTGGTCGTTCAAGAGATGCAGATGAAAACAACACTGAGATTCCACCTCACCCCAGAAAGAATGGCTGCTATCAAGAAATCAACCAATAACAAAAGCTGGCAGGGGTGTGGAGAGAAAGGAACCCTTCTCCATTGCTGGTGGGAGTGCAGACTGGTGCAACCACTGTGGAAATCAGTGTGGAGATACCTCAGACAACTAGGACTGGAGGTCCCATTTGACCCAGCTATTCCCCTGCTGGGTATTTTCCCAAAAGAATTAAAAGAATCATACCACAGAGATATATGTGTACCCATGTTTATAGCGGCACAGTTTGTAATAGCTAAAGATTGGAAACAGCCCAAGTGCCTATCAACTGGAGACTGGATAAAGAAAATATGGGGTTTTTTTTAAATAAAATGGAGTACTACTCAGCCATAAAGAATGAGAAACTAGAGTCATTTATAGCTAAATGGATACATATTGAGGCCATACTCTTTAAGTGAAATAAATAAGACACACATGTGTAAATACCGAATAGTTTCTCTAGTGTGAGAAACTGAGAGTGTAAATAAGGATTAAAAGGATTAATAACTAACAATTGATACTTTGAAATAGGAAAAGGTCCAAAGGGGTAGAGGTGGTGGGAGGAGATGGGGAAAGGGAAGAATGGAAAGGAAAAATTCTGAGAAAAGAAAAAAAATGGAAACAAAGTATGTAAATAGGGAAGGGTGGAGGGGTGAAGGGAGCACAGGGAGTGGGGAAAAAATAAGAACCAAGATGCATCATGTACAGGTACAAGCACCCAATGATAAATGTAAACATACTGTATACATAAAATGTACCAATAAAAGAATTTAAGCCAAAAAAAACCCCTTGAAATTGAAAACAAGAAAATTAGATATTTTCTCAGGAATTAAATGATTCAGTGAAATTACTGAAGTATCCTTGCACCTGATAGGGCATATCTTATGCTGATGGGTAGCTGGCTCAAGTGGTCCCTGAGTTCTTTTCAATTTCCAATTTCTTTGATTTGTAACACAATTAAGTGATTTATAATGAGATGAATAATAGAATTACTTGAGGGAATATTACTTATATATAATTTCTATTTGACTCAGAGTTAAACTTAATCATTTTTGAAGAGTCTTTCCTTCACCAAATTATTTTCTGCCACATTGTAGATACTCTTTTTTACTTATTTGCTATAATAAGACTTTATTTGGACAATTATGATAGTTAAAGCCAAGTGTAGCCATAGCCATGGAGGATGCTACATCTTCCCCTAGTATTAGCAAATAATGTCTCTCCTGCTATCTTGATTTAGCATTTCAAGAATGAGATTCACAATAATTTCACCTACAGAGCACAATCTGACCAATGCTAATCCCATGGGAAAGCTGGAGGGTCCTGGCTTTCTTCTCTCCAGGCTCTTGCATTAATAGGAAAATGTGGTGCCACAAGTTCCTTCTGTACCCAAAGACCTCTACTCTACGGAAGAGCAGGAAAAAGCCCAGCCCGATGCCCGTGTGTGATGCACCCAGGGAGTGCCGATGCTCAGTGTAGCTGGGACATCTGTATGAATAGAAGGGAATATTAAATTCTGTGAGCTAAAAATCACTTATTTTGAGTCACAATATTTTTTGGGGGGGGTACTGAGGATCAAACTCGGGACCTTGAGCTTGCAAAGCAGGCAGTGGCACCACTGAGCTAAATCCCCGGCCCTGAGTTACAATATTTAATCTTCACCAAAAATTGTTTTCTTTTTGAGGACAAAAGAAGCCCTTAGAGGCAGAACTTTGATGAAAGGAAAAAGGGGTTTCTAGTTTTGGAAGCTCATTTTCTCAAGAAAAATACCTAGTAGAAACACAACAAAAAAATGAGAACTATAGAGCCCTGAATCATAGTATTTTGTAAAGTTAATAGTGGTTAGGAAAAAATGTAATAATCTACCGAAAACTCCTTAACTTTATATCTTCTTGACCTTGAAACTTGAAAATGCATTCAGTTCTGTGGGGGACCCCCCATTCATATGTTGACTCTCTAATCCTCAATATGATGCTATGTAGGGGTGAAGCCTTTGAGAGGTGATTAGGTTTAGATGAGGTCCTGTGGGTGACCTGCACCCTGAGGCATTATGGGGTTGGTACCCCAAAAAGAGACACAATAAAAAATCTCTTGTGCTTTCTCCAGCATCTAAAAATACCAGAAGTTTTCCCCTGTCCAGACTGGGAAGGGAGCCCTCACCATGAGCTGAGTCTACAGGCATTTTAATCATATACTTCCCGGGCTTTGGAAATGCATATTGTTTAAGTCATTCAGTCTCTGCTACCCTGTTATAGCAACCTGAACTGCCTATGACATACTTCATAGTAGCTATATTACTATTTAGCTACAATTGATCTTTCTGGATTTGTTAAATTATGAAGAGAGAACCTTTAGTTATGTCAACTTTACTACTTACTGGCCTTCCATTTGAGATTGCCTGTGGCAAATGAAGCCAATAAAGCCTCCACCATAGCTGGAGAAGTAAAGCAGCCTAGTTTTTTTGGTGATGCATTGAGAAAATACTGGAAACAGAAGTGTTTCTATTAGTAGATAAGTCTTCTGTTGTGTGTTTTTTGTTTTAATTGGAGATATGATTATTACTCATTAATATGATCCACAGAAGTAGCAGAGTGATATTGGACAGTTTCTTCTAAGCAATCATAGAAGGGCACACATACACTCCAAGAAATGAGGTTAACGTGTCCAAGAGATGCATCTCATTTAATCAGTGCATTGCTTGTACATATCATTTAGTTGATCAATTGTTTTCACGATGGGAAACTCACTTATGTTAATGGTGGACTTCTAGAACTCCTCCCACCAATATGGCATGACCAAGACTTTGTTTGTCTCTAAGAAATGCAAAGTGAACATGATCAGTCTGGTCCTTCAGAGGAACAGTGAGAGCAGAACTTAATCTGAGCATCTGAGCTGAGCAAAGTGTTCTGTGAGCCACTTCACACTGCGGGATAAAGAGTGTTAGCAAGGTACTCTGGTTTGTATGCACAGCCTGCACTGGATCCTGTACAGGATGCATTATTTGATGTGAGATCTGAAGGACTGAATAGCAATTACCATTTGCAGCCAAGGGCAAATGGCAACTGTCGGCCTTGGCCTTTTGATATTTTCTGCTTTCCTAAGACCAGAGTTCTCTACAATGACACAGCCTTTTTGCTCTGGTTCATTTGAAAACCACTGTCATTTTAAAGGTTAGATGGTGTGTGTGAGTGTGTGTGTGTGCATGTGTGTGTGTGTGTTTGTGTGTGTGTGTGTGAGAGAGAGAGACAGAGAGACAGAGACAGAGAGGAATCATTATCCAGAAATTTTTATGATAGTCCATAGCAAAGCTTTGGAAACATTTAACGGAAGGAGTTACAGATATAAATGTCCTGCTGAAAGAGAACAAATAGTTTTGGCTCTTTCAAGCCCATTTTACCAGAACTCAGTTCCTAAGAAAGAAACAGCAGCCCCCATTCAGGTCCATTATTTGGCCCTGAGCTTAATCTGTCCTTGCTCCATGCCTATCATTTTCCTGTCCTCCTCGTATCCCTCTCCTTTCTTCAAGACACAGAGCACCTATTTTATCTCACAGGTAGAGAAATTCCCTCTTCCTTGGTCCTATCTTAGTATCTTACAAACCTCAGTGTTCAGGCTTTGCCAGGATGTGTATGGAGCGTCTCTGTTCCGCCATTAGCATCAAAAGAGGAAGAAGAAGATTCTGGTAGCTGAGTGAAGGCAGAGCCAATGCTAGATTAGCCAATCCTAAATTCAGCTTCCCTGCAGCAAGCCTTGTCATTAATCAAAAAAGCAAGCATAAGTTGCCAAAATTCCCCCAAAGATAACACAAGCTTGTCAAATTTGAGAAAATTTATTTCTATTAACATGACTTTGGCTTTGTCCCTTGTGAAAGAATAACTCAAGATATTCCTGAGGTGAGGAACATTCACTTAGTCACACTTTCTTAAGCCATTTTCCATTCCTCTCTTTTTGTTGTCCAGAAAACTGAACTTTGCTTCACTACTTCTTGTTTCTTTTTTATTTCCTGCATAAGTGGAGAGGATATCCAAATTGTTCATACCTGCACTTTAAAAAAAATAATTTTATGCAATCAAAATGAGATCAGAAGTTATAAGGGAGGCGTGATGAAATAAGCTAGAAGTTGTGTTTAGAGTAGCAGTGTAGAATCAGATGTGAGCTGGGCAGTTTCGGGACCACATGGAAATAGGAGACTACCTCTTGAGTTCTTGAAATAAATCCCCAGCTTTGCCTGCCAGCCACAGGCTGATTGTAGAGAAGCAAAACAAACAGACCTAGGCACATCCAGTTCTGCTCATTTCCACACATAGCTGAAGGACATTCCTGTATGTATATTCAGAGATTTTTGCTTTCCTCTGAAGATGTTTTTATTTTGAAAAGATAATCAAGTACAGTATTTAGCATATGAATTTATTACAAAGTCTCACAATTGATAAAGTATAGTCACTTTCCCTCCCTGTGAAAACAGACAGCATGTTGTAGAAGACCATGGGCAAGAGCTCTAAGCTCCAGATTGTGGTGACCTTGGAACTTGCATTCATCATTTCGGGCAAGTCACTTCACACCAGGAGTCTCAGCTTCATCATCTACAAAATGAAGGAGTTAAACTTGAGTCCCTATGAAGCAACTGCCTCACAATGTGGAGGTGCTAAGTTGTTCCTGGATATCATCATGACTATTAGCAATGGATCAGGAAGGAAAATGTGTTGCCTCCAGACTGGAATGAATAGCTGGTCTCACAGATGGCCTTTGCAGGTTGCGGAGGGGCCATGGCTTCCCTTTTCTTGCCATGGACACTGCCAAAATATAAAAGACCATACGACAGCTGTGGCCACAACACACCCTGAAGGAAGTACAGAGCGGGCATGTGAGATGTTGATTCTCTTCCCATGCTGTTTTTTAGACTTATATTCTGAATTAACTTCTTAAGCATTTTTGCCACATTCAGTCTGCATTTAATGATTCATTCCATCTCTAATTCAAAGTTACTGTTTATGTACCTACTAAGTGCTGGACACTCTGCTGAGTGGTAGAGACCTAATGGTGAAAAAACAGTTGAAATCATTGGTCTCACAGGAGTGGTAGTCAAGGGAGATGCGGATAAGTGAGACAGTCATGGCGAGTGACCCGTAGGATACCTAATCCAGAGAACACATACAGTGAAACTAGATGCAAGAGGATGAGAGAGCCTGACCTAGAGGTGATCAGTATGTTTGAGGCAGATGGCACGTGATGGCTGCAGGTGGACTTCTTGCAAAGTTATTAAAGGTTAAGTTCACTAATGTACCAGTAAGCTGGATCTTTGTGAAAGGGAAAAAAAGTTTAACAATCAGTGTTTTCAATCCAGTTTCTGACATCTCTAGACCACTGCAAAGGAGTCCCTTTGGACTCCTTACCAAAGGAAACCTCCCCAAAGTGTCTTAATAGGGTTCCCCTGGAAGCAAGCTGTAAGATAGAAATTTGAATTAAAGTGGTCTTTTGGAAAGTGAAAGAAATGCCCATTGGGAGTAGGGAAATGAATTGTGAAAGGGAAAACAGCCAGCAAAATGTGTATTTTCAAGTCAGCCACTATTAGAGGTATCTAGAGGTATCCTGTTTGAAAACACTGGGAATCAGTATGGTAGCAACTGGAGAGAGAGGGAGCAGAGGTATTTACACATCAACTTCTGTCAGTTACTGACTAAGGTCTGTGCCCGAGTGTGCTATTTCCTTGTTCTACTTGGCTTTCCCTGATGGGCAAAATACCCTCCCATTGCTTTGCAGAAAGCTGTAAAGCAGAGATGCAGACACTGGCATTTGGAAGTCAGACACAAAGCACAGAAGTGGAAAGGCCTGTGGGAGAGAGACAGCACCAACAACATCTGGCACAAAATTTTCTGTACCCAATTCTGTATTTGTAATTCCCTTTTTTTTTTTCTTAAATGGGCTGTCAAATCTTTATTAATTTTGGGCCTCACAAACCTAGAAACATCCATAGTGGATGATAGCCCTCACCTGGTCAAAATGCAACCTTTATAGGAAATTCAAAGAAATTAATAAGCTTATGTCAGAGTCGGGGTGGGGAAGAATAGCTAAAGTGAAGGTTGCTGGATAAACTGGGCTTTTCTAGATTTGGTAGAGATTTGTTGACCTCTACAGAACTCATCTGGGCTCTTGCTGGTTTCTCATTTCTAGAACAGGGTGCCAGAACAAACCCTTTCTGGGATGGGCTCTTGCTGTGGTGTTGAGCAAGAGTCCACTGACAGATAAACCAAGCCTTTGCTCCCGGTGGCGCACATCATTTCTTCTTATATTCCACTGGCAAAGTTAAATTTACTTATTCAAGTCCAAAGTTAGTTGGCCATGAAACTATATAGTTCACCCACAGGAAAGTATATAATTACTAAGACTGTCAGTAATATAGTTCATCACTGGATCTTCACTCGGATGTTAATAGTGAAAATAGTGAGATCTTTTATAAATATACTTTTTCCTTTTGCTTTTTTCTACTGTCACAATTTTATGCTAATATAACAATTTTACCAAAAAGTATAAACCTATTCATTTAAATAATAATCATTATATCAAATATTGGAGAATATTTACTTGAAGGTACTTTTAACATTTTTTCTTTTTAAATCTATTAAATGAGTTAATGTACAAATAAAAGGCCCAGGTCACAAGTTCCTACCTATTAGCATTTATAAGAGATGTAAATCACTGGTTTTTATCATGGTCTTAGTTCTGTTTTCTTACTACTACTCTCACTTTAAATTTTCTTTAATTTGCATATATCCTTGTAAACCACCTGCTTTGTAATGCTAGATGGGAAACAAAGAAATAGGCTATTTACAAAGCAAAAAAGGAAAGTGCCAGTGAAGGGAATTATACCAATAATGATCAGCCCTGACTTACATACAAATCACCTGGAGAGAGATTTTTTTTTTTAATCCCTCCAATGAAGTCCCTGGGGTTCTGTTTAATTGTTCTAAATTAGGATAAAAAGTTTTCCGAAGTTTGAGAAAAATTTGAATAAATGAATGATTAAGCCAGGTTAAAAAAAAATAATAGAAGGTCCAATGCTATCCATATGATGATTTAATAGCAGTAGGGGTGTTTTTTGGGAACGTTGAACAGCCAGGCCTTCTAAATATTAAAGAGAATCAGGGCAACAGCTGCAGCGGTGAACTATTAGCTCCCAGAATTAAGAAGGGGCTGCTATTAAGTTCTGACTAAACTTCACTGGGTGAAGAACATAAGTCATATTCTCTCTCATTTTTCCTACTTACAGCCCAAATCAGACTATAGAAGACAGTTGCTTTCTGGAGGGTCACTGGGGTACATTTCCTGGACTGCTTTTCAGGGATTGTGACTAACAGGACCCCTCATCCTGTATGAGAAGTTGTTGAATTCATAGGAAATTACTTAGATAACTAGGAGAGAAGAAATGGAGACGCTATAGGAATTTGGTTGATTTGTTTACATCTCTCTGGACTTAAATAATTTTAGTTCACACAGAGTTCAGCTATTTATGTGTGAAATATCAAAGCCTTTTCATCTCTCTGTGCTCTATCTTATGGTTTTTGCAACTCCACTTTCAGATTTGATAAGGCTGAAATTGAGATAATTAAGTTTCTCTCTCTCTGTCTCTCTCAAGATTACATATAAAAATTGAGAAACCTGGGGTGCTTTTGTATGTTTGGTTTTGTTTTGTTTTAGCTTAATGGAAATTAATAATGAGTATTTTAGTGGCTCTCAGCTATCTGGTACTGGTAAGGTCTGAGTTAACTGCAATTTTCAGAGTAACCATGGTGACTTGCATATGGCTTGATTCTATTAATCTTGTTGAGATTAACAGTAAATCCCCAAGGATCTTTTGCAGTGATCCAGAAATAAATCATCTTTTCACATGTATATTATCGGGTGACAGCCACTCTCTTTCAGTATGTATCTCTACTTAACAAAGAAATTATATAGTCATTCTGTTTAGGTGATTGGAAACTCATTTCCCAAATAAGAACATTTATCTTTTTTTTTTTTTTTTTTTTTGGTACCGGGGATTGAACTCTGGTCCTTGCTCGTGTGAGGCAAGCGGCAGAACCACTAAGCTAAATCCCCAGCCTCCAAATAAGAACATTTATGAAGTATAGCAAATGGCCAAAAAAGTGAATACATATAAATACTACATGAAAGAAAGGTGTATTCAACAAACATCCCACAGTACTGACAGACATACCAGAGGAAGACTATCCTGTTAAAAATGTACTTATGTAGGGACAGGTGTACCTCAGTGGTGAGTATATGCTTATTCTGCACAAGGTCATGGATTCCATCCTTAGCACCTCAAAAATTACTTATGTAGAACCACAGCCTGAAGCTACAAACTGAAAACAAAATTTGAGGTTCATTAATGAAAAAATTCCAATCATTTACATCATTTAGATAATAGGAATTAGAAGAAATAAGTTGAGCTGGACTTGGAAAGAACAATCTGGCTGCCCAAGATGGGACTAAGAATGTATTCTATTTACAAAGAGATATCTACAAGTTAAAAAGTACACTATGGGCCTACCTAAAATCATGTTTTTCCTACAATAGCCCCAGAGTAAGAGCAAAATATGGCAGCCTCATTTCACAGGTGAAGATACTGACATTCAGTATTACAGCCTTCTCTGTAAGGGGTAGGAATTGGCTTAGCCCACGCATTCTTCTGACCTAAATGCATAGTATGATGTAGATAAAATATGCATAACTCTGAGTCTTTCTCAATTCATGAAGTTTCTACTTCCTCATCTCCAAGTTTTTCTGAAATAATCTACACTCCTATTTCAATGTGGATTTTCATAAGAGAAATACAAAAGAGCACAACAGCATCTTACAAAATCTAAGATGTAAACTTTTTCCTTTTTAAATATTTCCTGGCCCTGGAATGTGTCTTATAAATGGCTTGTTGTGATTAATATGCACCAGTACCAAACTTGGATGTCATTCTCTAACATCCACATTCACTAACATGCCATAGGCATTTATATTATCGTCACCTTGATTGAATTATGCAGTTGTTGGTGTGTGAGTAGAAAATTATTTTATATGTAGAAAGGGGTATAAATTTGATGTTGGCAATATGAATTCTGATACCATTATTACTTTTGGAGTAATGACTATAATTTCATATTTTCTTTTTTTTTTAACTTCATATTTTCTTACAAAACAACAACTTAGTGCTCTGTATGACCTAAGAAATGAAAATATCCAAAGGCAGATAAAATGTTACCGTTCATTACTGATATAGGCATGACATGCAACTAAAGGCAAAAAAAATGTTGAATTCCTCACAACACATGAAAGAAAGTTTAAAGCAACCAGAAGTAACAAACAAACATGCTGAGCAGGAGTATTATTACAGTATAATAACAGTGTCATTTTCTACATCTTTTTGTTCTTGATTGTTGTGAAATCATTTTTATCTTATTTTATAGCATTTTAGGTTACGTTGTTCTGGTCCTGTCTTGCTGTGTCTAAAGCTACCTTTCCTGCTCAGCTGATGGAGAATATCAGGAAGTCCAGAGTAGTCAAAACCAAAATCAAACAAATAAGCCTTTACAACCATAATTTCAATTGTAAAATCAAGCTGTCTGATGGCAAATCAGTCTTTAGTTCAACTCAACACAAACATCCTAGACCAGAGTTTTGATTTATCAAAAAGAAAACAAGTCTCCATTGGCTCTCTAAGCTTTCACAAAAATGATTCTTTATAATTCCATGGTAATTGTAGAAAATATTCATTTTTTTGTTATTTTCTTAGCAATTAAGAACATGTACAGAAACTACATCAAAATATGTATAAGAACAAATAAGAAGGATACTTTTGGTAACCACATGGCCAAAGAAATACCATGTTCTCTTGTTTTCGTATGTTTTCTAAATAGTTAAGGAACAGAGAATATAGGGTATATATATATAAATGGATAATCTGTGGTAGCAGCCTACGGCCCCATAGGTTATGTTATCAGCAGAACCTTGGACATGTTTAATGCTAGAAGCAAGCATTCTGTTAACTTGGTTAAAGGACGAAAATCAGCCTGGTGAGTAGTGAGCTGTATACCTTTCTGACCTTCTCAAGAGCACAGCCTCAGAGGACTTTATCCACTCTGGGTGTAGTAGGATGGCTCCACCCAGGTCAGAGTTTACTGAATTTCCTCCAGCGAGCTTTTGTCCCAAGGAAACTCAGGAATCCCTGTCATTTACACCCTGGTCCTAGCTCCTTCTCTGCACAAGCTTGACACTCTCCTATGAGCCCTGTGTCACTGATCTTACCCTGGTTATCTGATTTCCAGCTGTGCTACCAGGATTAGAACTTTCTAACATAAGGACCAGAGGCCTTTCTAAGCATTGGCTGGCTTTTCATTTACAAGACTTACTGGAGTAGAAGGATCATATTTTTTTTAATTATGTAAGGAAATTAATCAATTTCAGATCCTCCAAAAGAAACAGGACTTTCTTTGTAAAGCTATATTAGCACTTGAGATTTAAAGTATTTCCGCATGTTTGATATTTTTTGTACCTTAATCCACTATGAACTGATCATTTGTCATATGTTCTACATATAAGCTGTAGTGAGGAAAAATTACAGAGTTAGAATTTCTGTCTTTATTTCTCCAGACCATGGAGATTGCTGAGCCTCAGTGTTCCTAAAGGCAAATGTATTAGCTTAGGTATCAGGAACATCATATGCCCCAGATTTTTCTGATAAAACATGCTATGCCTCTGTCATGTCCAGGTGAAATCAAGATTATGTTAATCTCTTTGGAAACCTGTGCTTGATTTAAGGGAACTGTGAAATGAGATCCTATCTGCCTCTTAGCTCTTGCCTTTCTTCTCAGGAGGGAGAAACAGTGATCGCATCTCATTGAAAGCTCTCCAGCTGCAGTTTAAAACTCTTTTCTTTTTATTCTCTCCTCAAGTTGAGAACAGCTCATTTCTATTTTCTATTTAATAATCCTGAATGATTTGACAATTGTTCAGAAGAGCATTCCCAGGTTTCTCTTTTTGACAATTTACAAATCTACTCCTTCAAACTTTAATCATTTGTTTAGCTTTTCAACATTTCAGTATCTCTCTCCTGACTGTGTGGTGGGCAATACATCTCTCCACATGCTTGAAACTATTGTCCTCAAATAGTAGACAGAGAAGATTAAAGAAACTGCTTTCCTCTCTGGATGACTATAAAGCACTTGAGCTTAAGTTCTCACACTTTCAAGGAGTAGTATAGAAACTCATTTAAGAGCACAGATTAGAGGACTATATTGCCTGGGTGTGAGTCCCAGGTCTGCCACTTAACTAGCTGTGTGATCTTGAGCAAACTATTGAAACCCTCTGTACCTCACTTTCCTCAATTGTGAAATGTTTTCACTGTCTCTCCCTTGAGTTATTCTGAAGATTAAATTGGCATATGTAAAGTATTTTAAATAATATTTGCAAGTGATAACTATAATTATTAAGTTGCAAAATCAAAAGCTGTTTGTCAAGATCCATGCTGGAGGTCTATTCTGAATTCCAGATGTCCTGTTTATAGTAATTTAAAATGCTAGCCCTTTGTGTTTTTATTTTGACATTTACTTGCCTTTTTCTCCTAAAAATGTAAGGCCTGGATATGTTAGTTTATACAATTCCTTTTTAAAGATTATCAGTACCCTTAGAGTTTGTAAGCGCCTTTTTACCTCCATAAATTGTTCTTGGGATTAGGAAAAATAAGTTTTTGTGTGATGGGCTATAAACAGTGACCAACCATCTCAGTTTGCCTGGAACTAAGAGGTTTCTTCAGACCTAGGACTTTTACTGTTAGTTTGGGGAACATCTTTTGGAAAATGGTGTTTAGTTTAAAGGTACTAAAGTACATAAGGTAAGGGTAGAACAGGGAAAGGAAGAAGTGTGTAGCATTAATCTCATCAAATAATTCTTGGCACAACACCACCATTGACTTGGTTTTTTTAGCAGTGCTTGAGGATTAAAACTCCGGCCTTCCACATGCTAAGCACATGCTCTGCCACTGAGCTACACCCAAGCCTGTAGCTTTGATTTTTGACTCTTGCATTCCCTGGTGAGAATCTGAAGATTGTAATTGTGCTGAACTAATTAATTTTAAATGTCAGGCATTTGGACTTCATTTTTTGCTGTTATCGTCATCTGTGGGATTTTTTTCCTCCTCCTTCATTTTATGTATTCTGCCTTCCTGTGATCATTTTGTGCTTGTTATTTTTCTTTTAGGTCAACACAAATCAAAACATACTCTTGGGATAATGCCCAGGTTATCCTGGTTGGGAACAAATGTGACATGGAAGATGAGCGGGTCATCTCAACCGAGAGAGGCCAACATTTAGGAGAACAGCTTGGTAAGAAATAAATTAACGAAAGAACTTGGTAATTATTTGTAACATAGGGTGGGGTTAATGACAGTTTGTCAACAGTGAAAAGCAGTTGGTAGGTTTCTTCCTATTTACTGTGGCATTGATTTAATTTGAGCACAATTACAGGAACAAAAATGATTCCCACAATGTTGGGGTTAGCACAAAGTATTCAAATTCTTACTCCATAAGAAATATGGCTTATGATATTTAGATTTTTTGCTTCATGCACATCATTTTGCATTGAGTGAGCATTTTATTTTATTGTGTAATTATTTTTGCTTTTAAGTTTCTGGTAAAGGATGATAATGCCACTGAATAGGTCACATCCTTGATTTTGGTTCTAGGGACATCATTGATAAGCCATGTACTGTTATCAACCTTTTCGAGATTCAATCTCCATATCTCTCAAGAATGATTATTATTCCCAGCACTCTGGAAGGGTAAGACAAGAGGATTATAAATTAGACCCCAGCCTAAGCAAGTTAGCAACTTAGGAAGATTCTGTTTCAAAAAAAAAAAAAAAATACACTCACATGCACACACACATACATACACATGAAGAGCTGAGAATATAGGTTAGTGTGTGAAGGCCTTAGGTTCAGTCCTCATTACCAAAAAAGAACGAAAAAATAAGTAGCATAACTTATGCCTACTTAACCAAGCCCTTATAGATAACATCAAACGAGATAATATGTGACAGCTTTAGAAATAGCAAAGCCATTTCAAACACAAACATTGCATCTAAACAGCAAAATACTAGAGTAAGGTAGAGTTTCAGTGTAAAGGAGGAACTGATGACTGATTAACTTGAGACATTATTACTAACCATCTATTATACACCCTTCATTGTGTCAGATATAAGCGGGGAGCAAAAAAAGTGTGATCCACAGTTACTGGGCTCAAGCTGCCATCAGTCAGATAGGGAGACTAGAGATACACACAAGAAAACAAAAGTAACAAGACAACAAAGACAAGTCAATGAGAAGTTGATGAACCAGAAGGCAGATGCTGAGAGGAAAGCAGCAGGGAGAGAGAGGCAGATCCCTGGTGAGAAAGACTGCCAGGAGGAGGGTTGGAGGAGACCTGGACAGAGGCAGGCAGGGCAATGCAGAGAAGATGCCTACAAAAGTAGTGGGTGGGAACTGTTGAGTGAGGAGAGGAGATAGAAACCATATGGGTTAAATGCAAGCTATGGCTAAAGGTCCCTAAAAAAGATCCAGATTTGAAAACGACCAAGAGGAGAGAAGGCATTGTGAGTGAAGGGTCCACAGGAGCAGGACATTGAGAGAAGCCAACATCGAAAGACAGTGAGTAAAGATGTTAAGACCTAACATGGTGTTGCGCAAGTACATTGTGGATTTCAGCTCTAAATGTTAAAGAACTAGAGGTCTTTATTTATGTGCCTGGTTATGTTTTCTCTAGAACAAGAGAATGTTGAAGGACTTTTAGCCAAGAAGAGCCAAACTGTCCAACCTTTTTGACCAGGACCTGCAGTAGGAAATATATTCAATTGAGCAACCCAGTGTTTTTTGTTGTGGTTTTTTTCTTATTTTTTCCCCCTTCCCCTGCCCTCCCTTCAACCCCTCCATCCCTCCCTATTTACAAAGACTTTGTTTCCACTTTTTCATTTTCTCATATTAATTCCATTCCCTTCTTTCCTTTTCCCTACCCCCCCCACTTCCCCTTCGCCTTTGCATCTTTTCTTCCTATTTCACATTATCTATTATACCTTTTAGACCTTATTTACACTTTCAGTTTCTCACACTAGAGAAACTCTTCTGGGATTTACACATTTATGTCCTATTTATTTCACCTAAGAGTATCACCTCAATGTGCATCCATTTAGCAATAAATGTCTCTGATTTCTCATTTTTGATGGGAGAGTAGTACTCCATTTTATTTTTAAAAGCCACATTTTCTTGATCCAGTCTCCAGTTGATGGGCATTTGGACTTTTTCCAAGTTTTGGCTATTACAAATTGTGCTGCTATGAACATGGGTGCACATATATCACTGTGGTGTGATTCTTTTAATTCTTGGGGAAGATACCCAGCAGCGGAATAGCTGGGTCAAATGGGACTTCCAGTCCTAGTTCTTTGAGGTATCTCCATACTGACTTCCACAGTGGTTCCACCAGTCTACACTCCCACCAGCAGTGAAGCAGGGTTCCTCTTTCACCAGAGCCCCGCCAACATTTGTTATTGATTCATTTCATGATAGCAGCCATTCTTTCTGGAGTGAGGTGGAATCTCAGTGTTGTTTTCATTTGCACCTCTTGAATGACCAATGATGTTGAACATTTTTTCATATGTTTATTTGCCATGTCTACTTCTTTGTGTGAGAAATGTCTATTCATTTCAGATGCCCATTTTTGGATTGGGTCTTTGAATTTGGGAGGTCTGATTTTTTCAAGTTCTTTACAGATTTGAGATAATAGACCTTTGTCTGAAGGACCGCTGGTGAAAATTTTTTCCCACATTGAGGGTTGTCTCTTCACACTGTTGGTGGTTTCTCTTGCTGTGCAGAAGCTTTTTAGTAAAAAGAGATCCCACTTGTTGATTGTTTGTGCCATTTCACAGGCAACTGAGGTTTTGTTCATAAAGTCTTTTCCTACCCCAATGTCTTCAAGAGTTCTACCTAAAGTTTGTTCCAGCCAGTTCAACATTTCTGTTTTTATATTTAGATCTTTAATCCATTTTGATTTTAGTTTAGTGCATGGTGAAATATATAGGTCTAGTTTTAGTCTTTGGCAAGTTGAAACCCAGTTTCTCCAGCACCATTTATTAAAGAGACTATCTTTCCTCCAGCGAGGGTGTTTGGCTTCTTTGTCAAAGATGAGGTGGCTGAGTGTCTCTGGAGTTGTTTCTGCATCTTCTAATCTGTTTCACTGGTCTTCAGGTCTCTTTCTTTGCCAGTATCCTGCTGTTTTTAATCACAGTAGCTTTGTAGTACAGTTTCAGGTTTCATATTGTGATACCCCCTTCCTTGTCTTTATTGCCTAGTATTGCTTTTGCTATTCTAGGTCATTTCTTGTTCCAAATGAATTTTTGGATTGTTTTCTGAAGGTCCGTGAAGTATGCTGCTGGGATTTCAATTGGGACTGCATTGAATCTATATAGCAATTTTAGAAGTATGGCCATTTTCACTATGTTGATCCTTCCTACCCAGGAGCAAGAGATTTCTTTCCATTTTCTGATATCATCTTCAATATCTTTTTTCAAAGTGCTGTAGTTTTCGGAGAAGAGGTCTTTGATTTCTTTTGTTAGGTTGGTTCCTAGGTATTTCAGTTTTTTGGGTGCTATTGTGAAAGGAATTGTTTGCCCTATTTCTCTCTCAGTGAGTCTGTTATTCGTGTAGAGGAAAGCTACTGATTTTTGTGTGTTGACCTTGTATCCAGCTACTTTACTGACTTTGGTTATTAAGTCTAGAAGACTTTTGGTGGAGTTCTTGGGGTCTTCTACATAGAGTATCATGTCATCTGCAAATAATGACAATTTGATTTCTTCATTTCCTATCTTTATTCCTTTTATTTCTTTCTCTTTTCTAATTGCTGTGGCTAATGTATCCAAAACTATATTGAACAGGAGTGGTGATAGTGGACATCCTTGTTTTGTTCCTGATTTGAGTGTGAAAGATTTTAGTTTTTGACCATTTAGTATGATATTGGCTGTTGGTTTTTCATAGATGGCTTTTATCAGATTGAGTTAGAGACTGTATATTCCAATTTTTTGTAGGGTTTTTATCATAAATGCGTGTTGGATTTTGTCAAATGCTTTTTCTGCATCTATTGAGATGATCATATGGGTTTTGTCCTTGGCTCTATTGATATAGTGTATTACATTGATTGATTTGCGTATGTTGAACCATCCTTGCATCCCTGGGAACCCAGTGTTTGTAGAGGATGAAACAAAGTTTCACAAAACAGATTTTACCTTTAGTAGATGAGATTCACTCTGCACTCTTACTCTTCATCTTCTCAAAATGATGGTTTCAACTCTTATATGAATCCTAGTAATAAGTTACAACCTATAGTTTGAAAACACTGCTATGAAAGGGATGATCTGGGCTTAGTTTGCTGTGGTTGTGCCATGAGTGGCGAAGCAGAGCCCCCTCAGTGGGTCAGCCTGTTTCCTGGTGACCTCATAACTGAACCATGCATAGTCCACCCTGAGAGCTTGACCATTTCCTCATGAGATCAATGAGCTCATTGCAATAAAAGCGATCACTCAATGAAGAAAGTGTTACACAGCTCATGTCTGCTCTCACAATAGGGTCTCTCCCCATTCTATCAATTTAACAGTGTTTTAGGAAAAGTCTGAAAAACATGGCAACCTTTCTGAGTATTCTCAGTAAAGTAGGAATGGAAAATTGTAGATCTCCATGGAAAGAGAAAAATGGAACCCATAAGAGCTTTGGAGGACGACTTCCTGTATTTCTCGACTGGCCGAGCATATGCCATATGGGAGAAGAAACTCCCCGAAACATGCAGGCTGTCTCTATAAGTAAACCTAAAAACTGTTTGGTTCAAAGAAAAATAGATTAGAACTGATCAATGTCATTAGTATAAAAGATCCAGGTAATGGGGTACATTTTTACTACTCTAATAAGCAGCTTTGGTATTGAGAACATCAGGTTATGGAAGGGATATTAGAAGAATGAAAATGCAGGAACAACATGACTTTCCTTAGAACTCCACTGACCAGCACTCACAACGACCCTCTCCATTCACTGTACAGATGCAGGAAAGTTCCAGAAATCGTGAGGCAGAAAGGTTTTATGTTCCTATGCAAGTTCTCCCCCTGGTTTCTAATTGATTTTTTACTCTCTATTCAATAAAATTTAGCAGTCATCATGGCAACCGACACATGCATTTTCTTGGAGAACCATTTACCTCCTTCAGTGTGGTTTGTTCACCTCCTGACTACACGTGTCTATAAATGATTAAGAGAGATAATCTGGAGGAAGAAGCACTCTTGGAGTCTCAATTTAATGATTTTAAAGGCCTTGGCTTAATTTTTTTTTTAATTACTGGCAAAATTCCAGAATACCATCACCCACCAAGTTTAGGCATTGTTTTAAGGTCATTACCCTATCTTGACAGATGGCTCAAAATAATCACCTTATTGATTTGGTTAGGATTCAACATGGGTGGCTATATCCATACAGCATTTGCCCATCCTAATTCGGGTACTTGATAGAACCGAGGTATAGCTAAGCTCTAAAATTCTTCTATGGCAAATATCCTTGTCAGTATAATTTAGTTCACCAGACAGTGATTTTTTACAATATGACAGGTGCTTGGAATGTAATTTGACAAATAACCCTTCTTTCCAGGAAAATCAGAGTGCCTACAACAGCTGTACACACAGAGATTTTCTGGCCTTAGCTACCCTGGTCACTTTGTTGCATTTGCTCCTGCGGAGCACTCCCTCTTTGTTAATTCCGCAACCTTGGTTTCTGTGGCATGGTGCTCTCCATTCTTCACCCTCTCCAGCTTTCTGTTCTTTGTCCTTGGTAGACTCCTGCTCTTCCCTTTGTTCCTTCCATTTTGGTTTTCCACCCTTCCGTACCCCATCACACTTCTTTCTGTACACTCGCTCCTGGATATTCCTATCCACTCCACGGTTTTCACTCTGCCTACGGATTAATGACTCCAAAACCCATCCCAGCACTAACCTCACCATCATCAGGCTTCTGTATCCACCTGCCGACTATACATTCAGGAGCTCTGATTTAGAATCACTTGCAGCTGCTTCTGCTGTGGTCCTAAATGCCTGCTCATCAACCCCAACTCAGACCTGCTACATCAGAGTTTCCAAGCTAAAGCCTACGAATCTACATTTGTAACAAATACTTTTGCAACTTCATAATGATACTAAATTTCTAGAACTATGTCTTCAATGGAAGGGAGTATTTGGAGAGAATAGAAAATCACTGCTAGAGTTGAATATAATCCTATAGCTGCTATTATTTTTCCTTTGCACTCTTTTAACATTTAGTTTATAGGCATGAACCTATAATAATTCATAAGAATGTTTTGTGTTTTAAAATTTACATAAAATTTTAAATGTGGTAATTATGCTGGGTGTGGTCGCACATTACCTGTAATACCAGTGAGACCCTGTCTCAAAATTTTAAACAAGAAAGATGTGGTAGCAGCACACACTGGAAATCCCAGCACTTGGAAGCTGAGACAAGAGGATTTCTGTAAATCTGAGGCCAGCCTGAGCCTCAGAGTTCAGCCCCTGGACTATATAGTGAGACTCTGTGACCAAAAACCATTTTTTAAATAAATAAATAAATTACATGGCTGGGGATGCAATTCAGTGATAGAACATTTGCCTAGCATGCTCAAAGCCCTGGGTTCAATCTCTAGTACTGAAAAGAAGTATATACATGACAATTATAAATATGTGCAATCTTAAATTTTAAGGTTAGGTGTAAAACTACAAAGTGTGATTGAAAAACACAGTGAATGTTTACATTTTTAAAAATTGATTATAGTAAGAGACATTACCATTAATCCCCCTCAAAATACTCCTTGCTTTGAACACACCCTATTATTCTTGGCCATTTTTGGAAGCAATGCTGAAAGTCCTCTTTCCTGTCTTTAGTTGCCTTCTCATAACTCCCTGAATGTCCCAAATCAATTCAAAATTTTACCTTTCATGTTCATTTTGACTTTGGGAAAGAGACAGAAGTCACATGGTGCCAGATCCAGTGAATCATAAATCCACATCATATATTCTCTTTTTTTAATGAATTTTATTGGTACATCTTAGGTATACAACATAATGACATTCATCGTTGGAAATTTGCACCTTTACATAGTCTCTCTTGGTTCTTATTTTTTCCCCATTCTCCTGCCCTCCCTTCAACCCCTCCATTTCTCCCTATTTACAAAGACTTTGTTTCCATTTTTTCATTTTCTCATATTAATTCCATTCCCTTTCCTTTCCCCTACCCCCCCCATTTCCCCTTCCCCTTTGCCCCTTTTCTTCCTATTTCACATTATCTATTATACCTTTTAGTCCTTATTTACACTTTCAGTTTCTCACGCTAGAGAAACTATTCAGTATTTACACATGTGTGTCCTATCTAGTTCACTTAAGAGTATCGCCTCAATGTGCATCCATTTAGCTATAAATGTCTCTAATTTCTCATTTTTCATGGCTGAGTAGTACTCCATTTTATTAAAAAACCACATTTTTTTTATCCACTCTCCAGTTGATGGACAATTTTGCTGCTTCCAAGTTTCAGCTGTTACAAATTGTGTTCCTATGAACATGGGTGCACATATACCACTGTGGTATGATTCTTTTAATTCTTGGGGAAGATACCCAGCAGAGGAATAGCTGGGTCAAATGGGACTTCCACAGTGGTTGCACCAGTCTACACTCCCACCAGCAGTGCAGCAGGGTTCCTCTTTCCCAACAGCCCTGACAGCTTTTGTCATTGGTTGATTTCATGACAGCAGCCATTCTTTCTGGAGTGAGGTGGAATCTCGGCTTTGTTTTCATTTGCATCTCTTGTATCACTAGTGATGTTGAACATTTTTTCTTATGTTTATTTACTATTTCTACTTCTTTGAGAAATGTCTGTTCATTTCAGATGCCCATTTTTGGATTGGGTCTTTGAATTTGGGAGGTCTGATATTTTTACATTCTTTATGGATTCTAGATAGTAGCCCTTTGTCTGAGGAACAGCAGGTGAAAATTTTTTCCCACATTGTGGATTGTCTCTTCACACTGCTGGTGGTTTCTGAGCCAAACACCCTCACTGGATGAAAGATAGCCTCTTTAATAAATGGTGTTGGAAAAATTGGGTTTCAACTTGTCAAAGATTAAAACTAGACCTATATCTCTCACCATGCACTAAACTAAAACGGAAATGGATTAAAGATCTAAATATTAAAGCAAAAACACTGAACCGGCTGGAACAGAGGTTAGGTAGAACTCTTGAAGATATTGGTGTAGGAAAAGATTTTATGAACAAAACCTAAGTTGCCCATGAACTAGCACAAACAATCAACAAGTGGGATCTCTTCTTATTAAAAAGCTTCTGCACAGCAAGAGAAACCACATCATATATTCTTATGAGTCTGCTTTTCCACTGGCTGGCACTTGGCTGCATCATTCACCTTATTTTTCCACACACCTCCTTAAAACACTCACAAAAGCAGACTTGAAGAACTGCTTCAGAAAGTGACAATAAGGCTGGGTTACATGTGTTCAAGGGGAAGGGATATATTGGGGGGATTAATGGCTCTGTGTCTTTCACTCTAATAATTTCTTTTAATTTAAACAGTCATATATTTTGATGATATCTATTAAATATTAAATAAGAAAAATTAGGAAAAATAATTAAGGATATGTTTTATTAAAAATAAAACTAATTTACTTGAGAAAAAGGAAAAAGAAAGAAATTTATGGTGGGAAAAATATTGTATCACCTTGAAGCCATAAGAAGACAAATAATTGAACGATATTAATAAACTCTAAAAGGCCAGAAAATCCTAGGTTTCTCAAAACTGCAGTCAGAGAAACAAAGACTGTAGAAAATTATAATTGCTTTTTGAGATAAGTGATTTTTTATGAATAATTAGTAAGGAGCCAGTTTTTAATGTGTTTCAATTTCCATTAATATTCCTTCCTAAAGTAAATAACAGTTACTATTTCTGGTTACTCTCTATTCAAAAAATTGTCGTGACATCATGTGAACATATTTTTAAATTTCATACTCTGGCCTGTGTCCTTCTCCTTTGTCTGGCACGGGGGTGCTGTGAGAATTTCTGACAACCACAAAATATTCATGCATTTTGCCATCTTTCTAAGTTGAACAATTTCTATTCCCTTCTTTTCCCATTAAATGACTTTTCTGCTTTTCTTATTCATCTGCCAAATAAAAAGTCATAGAAAGTGTATTTCTCTTTTGTGGACCTTAAAGTAGGTTCATCATATCCAAAATACTATCGAATATCATGAAGGTATAACTAGCTCATGTAACTTAAAAGTCTGTTACTAGTTAATCCCTGCCTGAAATCGAGTCAAGGATGCCTTGTCTCTTGCTTTGTTAGGTAAGTGGAAGTTTGAGCATGTAAAATTTGTTTGTAAACAAAGACATAGGAGATCATTCAAATCAAACAGGGCCAAATCAGCAGGAGGAAAACAAATTTAGAAGGAAGTTGGAATCTAGAGGAAGGATTCTTAACCTTGGCTGCACATTTTAATAACCTAGAAATCTTTTAAGAATTCCATGCCAAATCCACACACCAAGCCATCTGGAATCACTGGCATGGTACCTAGACAGGTTATACCAATGTGTAGACATGAGTGAGAAATACTGATCTATGGGAGAAAAAACAAGGCATATTTGCTGGCCAGCCAGGAGAGGGAAGCTGTAATTGGTGTTACTTTCATGGCTGGGATCTGCTGCTCAGCCAGAGGGAGCTGGGGTTCCTGGTGGGCTCATGCTGACCCTCTCATGCTCCCTCGTCTTCTTCCATGTGGCTAATGAGAGAATACTTTTTAAAAAGGCTTTTGTGGATCCGAAAAGGAATGTGAGATTGTATAACAAGTCATACTTAACGGTTCCAATGAGAATTTAGAAAAGCTGCTTGGAATTGCACAAAAATCCACTGAGCTAAAATAAATGACCCAAAGACTCTACTCAAACTGTAGTGGGCCACACTAATTTATTTCTTTGAGGAAACAAAATAAAAGCTTTGACACAGAATTCAGGAATACTTTGCAATTTATTGTATGCTCATTTATTCATTCACCCATTCATCCTTACCTTCACTATTAGTGAGCAACAACTATTGGCCAGGTACTGGGAGGAAGAGCACAGTAAGACAAAATTCCTGCACTACCAAAGGACTCTGGTCAGTCAAAAATAATGACTGCTAAAACCCTGTGCACAGCAGTATAACAGAAGTGCAGACTCAAAGCTGGAGTAACTTGTGAAATTAGGAACATTCATTGCCTGCCTGGAGGTCTAAGGAAGGTCAGAAGGTCAGACTGAGGAGATAGTGTTTGAGCCAGGTCTTGAAGACTAAAAAGAATTTGGGTGGATGGAAAAGCGAATGATGGTTCCTCTATGCAGAAGAAGCAGCACTCTGGAGAGAGCTAACCACTGGTTAAAGGATGGCTTAGTGGTGAAGGACTGAAAGTCCAAGGTCCAACAGGAGGTGAACACAAGCTGATGAGGAACAGCAAAAGCCCAAACCAAGGGTTCTCAATCTTGGATGTACATTAGAACTATCTAGAGGACATTTAAAAAAATCATGTCCCATCCCCATCTTGCATACACACACACACACTGGTTATAGCAGAAATATCTCTAAAGCTGGGGTACAAACAATGAATATTTTTACTTTTTCGTGTAAATCTAATGTTGAGTGTTAAAAAATCCATGCTGAGAGTCCCTAATTTAGGTTCTTACCATGTCTCTTTGTGTGTGTGTGTGTGTGTGTGTGTGTGTGTGTGTGTGTGTGTGAAAGTGGAGGACCACAGGCCTAAACAAAGCAGTGGCTTTGGGATAAAAATGGGGAGATTTGTTTATGCCATTTAGGCAGTAGAACTAATAACACTTAAATAATGTCTAGATAATGGGGGCTGAGTGATAGTGGCATAAAAGATGACCCTAGATAATCTGACTTGAGAAATTGTTTGAAGTCCTCTGGGGGAGTATGTGGAAGCAAAATCAGCATGATATGCAGAAAGGGAGATACCCTGAAGAGGCAGAGGGTGGAAATATGTGCTGGACACCCACAAGGGTGAATGTGACAAGATCTAGGAAACAAGTGGCCAGAATTAGCCTTAAACCTAAGCACTGAAATCCTGGAACCGTACAGTTAAAGATGACAAGAAAGTATTGTTTACATGCTTTTGTATAATAAGCTTCAATCCACAAAGTATAGGACAGTAGTGGTGAACCTATGCCACACATGCCTCAGTGGGCTGTTTGTTATCATTAAAAGTCTAAAAGGTTCATCATCACCAGTATAAGGGAACAATGGAATTTGGAGAGTTTTTAGCAAAAGTATTTTGCATATTAAATACTGAAGTATCCACCCTTTTCTATAAAATCAAGTTAGGTTTTTAAAAGTTGTCTCCATTGAATTCATTTTTTGTATAAGACAAAAAAAGTGAAGCAACCTGTAAGAACTGGTGGTAAAGGCTGTCTATGTGTTCATTGTTAAACTTTTCTTAAGCAAAAGACTGCTAGTGGTTTACAGGTTTGGTGGTGAATGCATTTTTATAGCTATTTTTGCTTCATAGGCTTCAGTCTGTCATTAGAGTGTGAGTTTGACTTGCCAAGGGGCATTTACTTAGTAGGAGCACCAAAGCCAGAGGAGCAGGAACAGCCCTAGTGCTAGGCTTACTCCCACCTTGGCCGTTTTCAAGCTTTCCTCTTGAGCTCAGACACACAACATTGCCTGCAGCCATACCAGTTTAATGAAGGATGATTTTTTCCTTCAATTTTTTTTATTGTTTTCTCCTTGTCCCAGCAAAAACAATTCTATAAGAAAGCCAGGTTGAGGAGTCGGCAACTCTAATGAGACTAGCATTGCCCCGAAGCCTATTTTTAAAACCAAACCACCTGCTCCAAATTTGCACTGACTGCTCTTCAGCAGCTTCCAAAGGTTTATTTAAATCTTAATTGTAGTATTTATGAAAGAATGAGGATTGCCAACTTCTGGATTCAGCAGGGGGTCCCAGCAATGTTATTTAAATGTTCTAAGTACCTGGCTGCACACAACTGGCTGTGGAGAAGCATAACTATCCTATCATTATTTCCCCTGGCTCATGTTCATTTTGCCTAAGTATTCCCAGGAGGTATAAAATAAATCAGGAGCTCATTTTAATGTGTTTGGTTTGTTCAGGTGTGACTACCCCCATGGCTTTAACAGAAACCAGATTCTCACTTCCTCCTGGTCCTCAGCTCCCTTGTGCTCCTCAAGTCCTATTAACTCTTAATCTGTATTTCATAACTTATAGAGCTCTAATCTCTTTACTGGAAGCTGAAATTCATTCCTCAGAATGTGTGTGCTCCTTTGAATAAAATGGCCACGCACCCCAGATTGCTTAGGACAGTCCCACTCGATGCTCATTTCCCAGTATAAACATTCAAAGCTCTCTTTTTCATCTCAAAAGTGACTCCGTTTGGATGACAAATGATTTGACCATCCAGCCCAAGACACCTCAGCCATTCAGTACAACTGAGGCGTACACACCAACTCAGGGTTCTGCTTGCTGTTTTTCTTCTAAATCTCTACTCAACTTCTGTCCCTCAGAGTGAATCGTCAAAACCCTGGCAAATCCCTGATTTGTTCATTGCTTTTTTGAGTCAACTCCACTCATCTATATGGTCTTTCCTGTACTCCTTCTCATTAATCCAGATCTCTATCAATATTTGACTCCCGGGGTACCCCGTTCCCACGAGTCCAATGGCTGTAAAGCCCTCCCATGCACAAAATCTGTTGCTAAAGAGCTTCCAAACTCCCATTATCCTCCTGCCATTTGTGTGTCAAAGCTTAACCTGTAACCAACTTCATATTTATTTGTCTCCTGCCTTATCCCACAAAATTGGCCATCCCTCATTTTTCTTGAATTTGGCCCAGAATCCCACCACTGCTTCTTGTCTTAGGATGATCTTCCAAATTGTGCCCTCTTTCCATACATACAAACTTACAGGTCCATTTTGTGAAATATTTAAAAAGTAATCCAGTTCCATGTAACAAAGATCTGCATAAGCTGCTGGCTTCATTTTTCTGTTTGTTTCTTAAAAACACAAAAATACTAAATATCAATCTTACCAAAACTTAACATCAGATAGAAGAAATATAAACTACATCATTTTGATCTCAAACACTGAGAAAATGCATCATCTAGATAGAGTTTAATCTGCTAAGTGTTAGGGTTTGAAAGAGCTGAAATCAAGGGTGTCTGTTTATACTGTATTGTGAAATATATACTTAGTGGAAGCAAATGGCAGAGGTCCAGACCTGTTCATCAAACTTTGCATGCTGGCCAGTGTTATTTTCTTCTCTTGTGGTAAATTTACCATGACTAGGCACAGTGAAGAACAAAAAACACTGACCAAATTTATAAAAGACGATTTATAGTTTAAAGTACCTACCAGTATTTGCCCTGATGAATTTAAATGCTAAGAGTTGGTAATAGATACTCTTGATTTACCATGGCATTATGCCCCAGTAAACCTATCCTAAGTTGAAAATATTGTTAAATTGAAAATGCATTTAACACATCCAATCTACCAAACACCATAGATTGGCTTGCCCTACCTTACATATGCTCAGCACACATTACCTTACGTCTAGTCATCTAACACAAAGGCTATCTTATAATAATGTTGAGTATCTCGGGTCATTTATTAAATATTGTATTCAAAGTGAAACAGTACCATCTGTAAAATTAAGAAAATGTAAGTCAAATCATTGTAATTCAAGGACTGTGTGTATTCCTGTCAAATGATCAGTGCATCCTTTTATCAATAGAAAAAATATTCTTGAAAGACAATTTCATAAGATTTCTCCATGGCTCTGGATAGAAGAGAAGGATCCCAGTGATGTTTGCATGTTCCCTTGTCCTGGCAAGTGCTTACTGTGTGCCAGGCCTGTACATGAAGAGAACACCTTTGAGTGAGGATAGTGTTTCCTTATGTTGGTAGAGTGGCCAGGCACCCCTGCATTCCCCCACAGCTCAGGACAGGAACCCCCTCCCCTGGACTACACTGGGCACTGAATCCTTGACTCTCTTCTTACTTCACTCTATGCAGACCAACTCCATTTTATTTTGAGGACCTCACCTTGGAAAATTTTAATTCTTTAGACCACATGTAAAAGAGAATTCTTTCCTTCAGTGTTGGACATTTTTGAGACACCCTAGTTCTTTTCCAGGTTTTAGGAAGTGTCTCATTCTCACCAGAAAGTTATTAATCATATCTTGGTGCAGGTTACTTCTGCATGTGCTTGCTCACATGCACTTTGTGGCACTTGCTTAGTAACTTTATTCTCAGTAGATGACTTTTTCTAGTCTCAATCCCAAATTCCAATGACCCTCTAAATAACATGATATCTTGTCCATGAAAACCATCAGATTTTCCCACTAAATCTAGATATTGTACCCTATTCTATTTCTCTCTTATCCTTGACTTTAATTAACTGGCATTCACCTGGATTGGCTTTATTTGATAGGAAGTTTCCAGTGAAAGAAAGAGCTTTAAAAACTAAGATTCATCATCTTATTCTCAGCTCTGAGTGTTCAATAAACAAACCTGCTCCTTTTAGATGGTTCCTTTTCCAGATACAAGCTTTATCAAGAGAAGAGATGATTTCATTACAACTTTCAGAATTTATCCTCATATGAAAACAATCATTTAGGTAAACTTTGTATAGTTTTCTGTGTCCCCTCTGGACAGGAAGGAGGTAGGCTGTGTTACCTGTGAAAGGCGTTAGATCTGGAAATTTCCTGATGTTAAGAATTAGCAAACATGAATACTCTACTTGGGATGAAAAAAATTCCCTACAAACATTCTTGTGAAGCCAGCAGTTATTATTCCATAATATTAGGTGGAGCATAGAATATATGGAAGCAGGATACATGAAGGAAGATATTGGGAATGTGCATAGGTTACCATGTGGGCTGAAGAGTCAGACTTTAGTTCTTCTCCCTGTTTATCACGTGTGTGACTCAAACACTTTTTCTCAACTTCATGGAGCTCATTCCACAACTAGGAAATAAATACAAAATACTTAATATAGTACTGGATCTACCCATACCGTTTTGTGTGTGTGTGTGTGTGTGTGTGTGTGTGTGTGTGTGTGTGTGTGTCGGGGTGGTAAAGATGGCTGAAGTCAGGCTTTTCACCTAGGCCTTCCACTCACTAGTGAGTCAGCATATTTACATAGCCCATGCATGTGGGATGAATATGTAGACAACTAGTCTACGTTATATAAATTTTTGGCAAGTTTTGTGTCATATCGTATGTAAGGCAGTGGGCATTTTCAGAGTTGTTCCCCAGGCTGCAGAAATAGTAAAAGGCATGCCAGACATTCCCACAGCTCCGTGTCTTTCCTCCTCGCTGCCAAAATCTCTAGTGAACTTTCTTAACCTCGACCTGTGGCAGAACAGTGTGCTTAGAAATGTTAGTTATATTTAAGATTCTACATCCTTGGATATTACAGTGAAATATCATTACTTTAGGCTCTGCTACTTGAAAATATATCACATAATATGCTGTATTTCATGTGCAGCATCTCATAACAAAAATAACCTGCTATCACAATCCTTGACTTGAAATTACACCACAAAGTTACTATGTTAAAAACAGCATGGTACTAGAAAAAAAAAGACCTGAGGAAGAGTGGGACAAATGAGAAGATGCAGAAATTACTCCAGACATATTCAGCCACCTTAACTTTGACAAAGGAGTCAAACACCTTCACTGAAAGAAGATAGCCTCTTTAATGGTGCTGGGAAAACTGGCTTTCCACATGCTGAAGATTAAAACTAAACCCATATCTTTCACCATGGACTAAACTAAAATTGAAATGGATCAAAGATCCAAATATTAAAACAGAAACACTAAATCTGCTGGAAGATAAAATAGATAGAACTTTTGAAGACATTGGTGCAGGCAATGACTTTATGAACAATACCCAGATAGCATAGGAAATATCACAAAAAATCAACAACTGGGATCTAATCTTATTAAAAAGCTTTTGCACAGCAAGAGAAACCACCATCAGAGTGAAGAGACAACCCACAATGTGGGAAAAAAAATTTTGCCAGCTGTCCCTCAAAGGACTAATGTATAGAATATATAAATAACTCAAAAAAATCAGACCCCCCTCAAATTTAAAGACCCAATCCAAAAATTGGCAACTGAAATGAACAAACATTTCTCAAAGAAGTAGAAATAGCAAATAAATATATGCAAAAATGTTCAACATCCCTGGTCAATTGAGAGATACAAATTAGAACAATGCTAAGATTCTGTCTCACTCCAGAAAGAATAGCTATTATCAAGAAATCAACCAGTAACAAATGCTGGTGGGGCTCTGGAAAGAAAAGAACACTGCTTCACTGTTGGTGGTAGTATAGACTCGTTCAATCTCTGTGAAAATCAATGTGTAGATTCCTCAAAAAACTAAAGGTAGAGGTTTCATTTAATCCAGCTATTTCTCTTCTTGGTTTCTTCCCCAAAAAATTAAAAGCATCATAACACAGCAATTTATGCACACCCATGTGTATAGCAGCACAGTTTGTAATAGCTAAATATTGGAAACAGCTCAAATGCCCATTGACTGAGGAATGGATAAAGATTTGTTCTTTTTATACAGAGTACTACTCTGCCACAAAGAAGGATGAGCTTCAGACATTTATAGCTAAATGGATGGACCTTGAGGCTGTATTCTTAAGTGAATTAAATCGGACACACATGTGTAAATACTGTATTGTTTCTTTGGTGTGAGCAGCTGAAAGTGTAAATAAGGACTGAAATGTATAATAGATATTGTGAAATAGGAAGATGTTCAAGTGAGAAAGGGAACTGGGGGTGGGGGGAGGGGGGAAGGAAGAGAAAAGAAATAAAATGAAAAAAGAAAAAAATGGAAACAAAGCTTCTGTAAGTGAGGAGGGAGGAGGGGTTGAAGAGAGTAGGGGAATGGGAAGAAAAAAAATCAAGATGTATCATGTACAGATACAAAATTCCCTATGATGAATGTAATTATTATGTATACTTAAAATGTGCCAATACTTAATTAGAAAAACAAAAATAATCTACTAATTGATAATGCATATAATTTCTAGTGTACATAGACAATCCTGTACAAATAAAATGATTTTTTGTTGATAATTCATAAATAGGCTGGGCTGGAAATTGACTGCTTTACCATTGAAAATCTATTGCAATATCTGAAGTTACAAAGAGAATATTTAAGAAATTTAAGAACACAAACTCTTTAAGAAACACTTTGCACCTATTTGCATATAAATAGCCACCCTGGCATTCATAAATGACCCTTATCTCTTTATTAAAATCAGTCTGACAGAAGTTGAGTTCTCACCACTTTAAGAGTGGTTCAGGTGTTGAAGTGTAACAACCTGCACTTCTTCAGATTTTTCAGAAATGTGGCTTTCCTCATGAGTGATTAGAGCTAGTTTAATTTGTTTTATATCATAAATTTCCCACAGGGCAAATCCAAAATGGTATTATGTGGAACTCCATGCTTGGTAAACTCCATCTAGAAATAATGTGACTGACAAAATTGCTCATGGGCTTAGTCACTTTATAAGGAAAAAAGTGATTCTCTTTCCTTTCATTTCTCCACCCCCCACCCCACTCCAGCCCTACTGGCTTCTCTCAGCCAATTAACGACAATCAATCTTTTAATTAGACAACATCTACTGGACATCTTGTTGTTCAGGCAACTGTGTTAAATATTTCAAGGGGTATGGAGAACAATTTGAGATGTCCAAGCTATCTGCAGAACAAAATACATCTAGTACATGGGGCCAGGAAATGGGATGTGACTGCTTAGTGATACAGAATTTATTGAGGGGAGATGGTGAAGTTCTGGAATTATATTAATGGTAATGGTGGAATAACATTGTGAATTTACTAAAAATCACTAAACTGTACACTTTTAAAATGGCTAAAAGGTTGAATTTAATGTTATACAAATACATACCCTATATAAAACAGCAACTAAGTTCCAAACTTATGATATTAAAAAAAAAAAAAAGAATTGACAGGAAGAAGGTAATTCCTAGTGTGGTCTAGTATCATCAGGCAAGACTTTATATCCAGAAGGGAACTCAGCGAGATCTGAAAGTCTTCAAACTCAAATACCTTCAGGGGACAGGCAGGTGACGTAAATAATTAACTGAGTAAAGCAGTCAAGTATAAGATTCAAACACAATTTGCTTGCAGGTTGAATACATAGAAAAACATTTTCACAAAATTAATGGGATGCTTTCTCCTTTCTCTTGAAATGAGAAGACCTTCTCTGTGTAGCTTTCATTTCCCCACTTTTAATAAAAATGAATGTCAAGAAACACTTGTGCAAGGACAAAGACAACCAACAACTGAAATGTGGATTTCATAATGTTATGGCTTGTATCTAGATGTCCTCCCAAAGCCTCATGAATTCATTGGTGGGGCTTTACAGAGTGACTGGATCATGGGTGTATGAAACTGAATCAGTCTGCTGATTGGTTTAGCCTGGTCCAGGGTGTGGATGATGGATTTGCTGAAGAAGGAGGACCCACCCTGGGTGAGGGTGGCACCAACCAATAGGATGGAGTAAAAACAGAAAGAAGCAGGAAATCTCACTGCATCCTGCCTGCAATCCCATGAACTGTTTCTTCTCCCCCACGCTGCCCTGCCTTGGAACTAGCCAACTATGGACTAAAACCTCTACCAATAGTGAACTAAAGTATACCTTTCCTCTTTTAACTTGGAGAGTGGGGTCCTACAGGGCGTGCTCTCACAGGCTCAGCAGATTGATTAGTCCAAGGTTTAAAGATATGCCAAAAACTGAGTACGTATGGGGGAAATTCCTACATTTTTTTAAAGGTTAGCCCAAGATTAAATTTTCAGTAGTTTGAGGGCCATCTGTCACACACAGCAAACTCTAGCTTAAGGGTTAAATTGGAGTGGGGAGAGGATCGCTTCAAAGGGAGATTCATGTGGGTAGAGATGCAGTGGGAATTATGTGGAGGCATCCACCAGATGGGGAGGACAAGCTTGGCTGAAGTGGAGGGCTGAGATGTGTGGGGGTGTAGGTCAAGGATCATAGTGAATGAGGAGAAGTCCTCATTCCAAAAATGTGGGAAGCAAATGTTTGGCTGTGGAATTTGAATTTTATTAAGCTGAGAAAGATTTGTAGTTTGCAGCCCTGACAACAGCTCTTTCCTCCAGAGTGCATTCCCCAGATATAAAGGGGTCCAGCTCATGTCTGGAAGGGAAGGAAATCTTCTCTACATGAGGCAGGAATCATCAGAGCCACTGAATGATCCTTGAATAGTTTCAGAATCCTACCATCTGGTCATGCCTTGTTCAAGACAAGAATTTAGGGACAGAATTTTTTTTTCAACACTAACCTTTGATTCAGCTTCTGTTTTTGCTTCTCTCTGGTTTGGTCGCTTTCTTTGGCCCTTCTTCAGGAAAATTGGTCAAAATCCTTACCCACTCCTCCTACTAAAGTCTGCCTCCAGGCTGAGGCCCAGTATGGGACAACCTAATGTGACAGCTTGTCCTGCTGCTCAGCTGTCCTTACTTCTGGCCCAACTGTCACCCACTCAGTAGCAGAATGACTTCCCTTGTAGCTCTGGTTTATCCAATTCCACAGGAAAGGGAATTGAGGCATTGGAAATAAAAGATCCTAATTGGGAGCCTGAGAATAAAACCTTAAGAACATGGACTTTTAATAATTAGTGATGATTTACT
The DNA here is from genome assembly GCF_053883595.1 of Heterocephalus glaber. NCBI lineage: Eukaryota > Metazoa > Chordata > Mammalia > Rodentia > Bathyergidae > Heterocephalus > Heterocephalus glaber. The sequence goes on from NW_028258333.1 coordinate 40,331,096, forward strand.
GCACTATGATATTAGTAACTGTGTTCCAGGAAAAAAAAGGGCAGTTGTGGTTTTTCTTTCAAAGTGAAGCTTAAAAGGTCATAGAGCCCATCTGGTGTTGAGGAGTTTCCTGGGATGAAAGAAGAGCAAGAATCTGCAGAATATCTTATGAAAACAAATGATATTTCACAATATGGTAAAGTTATTGACATGTGAGAATGAAGTATTACCTATAAGACTGTTTTAATTAATGCACTGGAATAAGGGATGGTTAACATTAACACAGCGCAATCACAAGTAGAAGGGAGTCTCTATGAGGTGCTGTGACTTCTCAGAAGGCTTGGACCCCACCATCTCAGTGAGCAGCATGCTCTTGTCCTATAGGCCCTCATGCTGCCCCTGGAATCAGTGTGAAAGGGTGCCAGACTTCTCTGAAGATTTTTGTACTCAATGCGCAAAGTAGAGCACAATGCCAACAAGCCAGGCTCATGCCGTCGAATTCATGCTCCTCACATTCAAGAGCAAGTTCTCAAAATTCCCTCCAAGCTAAAGCATCTTCTCTTTCTTCTGCAGTGAGGCCAGAGCAAAAGAGGTTGGTCCTAAGTATCTCTAGGAAGGGGTTGTGTGAGGTAGGAGATGTTTCTGATGGAGGACTCTGCCAGTCACTGAGCTGATTTCCCTAATAGGGCATTGGATTTTCCTTCTGGAGAGATGTCTGAGGTCCACACACATTCTCATTTATATAGGACAGTGACTCTCTTTTCAAAATATCTAAGAGCCTGGGCCAGGGATTTAGCTCAGTGACACTGTGCCTGCCTCGAAAGTGCAAGGTTGTGAGTTCGATCCATGGTACTAAAGAAAAATAGAAAAGAAAAGAAAAAAAAAATATATATGAGCCTTATTGAGATGTGATTCATATATTACACAGGTCTCCCATATAAAGTCACAGCATAGTCACAGAGCTATGCAACCCTTGTCACAATCAATTATGAAAGTTTTTATCACTCCAAAAAAGAACTCCATTCCTATTAGCATTTACTTCCCCTTGCCCCTCTTTCTTTAACCTACCCCTAGGTAGCCACTAACCTGGTTCCTGTTTTTATAGATTTACCTATTCTGAAGATTTCATATAAAATGAATCAGACAATGTATGGCCCTTTATGCCTAGCTTCTTTTACTTACCATACTCTTTAATGTTCATCCATGTTGTAGAATGTATCAGTATTTTGTTACTTTTTATGGATGAATGATATCCCATGATATGGCCATGCTACAGTTTATCCATTAATCAGATGATGAACATTTGGACTGTTTCAACATGTTGGCTGTTATAACTAATACTGCTGTAAACATCTGCGTAACACTGTTTTATGGAAACTTACGTGCTCATTTCTCTTGGGGGTGTATGTGGGAGCGGAATTGGTGGGTCAGTTTGAGGAACTGCTGACTGTTTTCCAAGGAGGTTTCATCATTTGATTTTTTTCCAGTAGTGTATAAAGAAGTGAATACTTTTAATTGTACTAAAATATACATAGCATAAAAGTCTCCTTCTTGATCACTGTTAGGTGTACGGTTCAGTAGTGTCAAGTACACGCGCGTTTTTGTGCAGCCAATCTCCAGAACTCTTTTTACCTTGCAAAACTGAAACTCTGTAGCTATGAATCCCCCATTTCCTCTTCCCCCCGCCTATGGCAACCTTCATTCTACTTTGTCTCTGTGAACTGAACTACTCTAGGTACCCCCTATATGTGGAACAATATAGTGTTTTTCTTTTGAGTACTAGCTTATTTCACTTAGTTTAATATCCTGAAATGTTATCTGTGTAGTAACAACTATCAAAATTTCCCTTTTTTCAGGTTAAAAAACTGCTACTGCAGGTGTATATCACATTTTATCCATTCATAGGTCTATGGTCACTTGTTTCTCCCTTTTGTCTAGTTTGAATTATGCTGCTATGCACATGAATGTACTTTCATGTACATAGGAAACCTCAGCAGCCTGTTAAGATGTGTGTTCAGAATGTCTTGGTTGGAGTTTAGAAGTGTTCGAGCTTTTCAAGTGATTCCAGTGCAGGTGGGGCTCCAGTCCTGTGAAGTTAAGGTAAAGGATCATTCCTCTTGGTCCCGCCAGTGAAATCTAGTTTGCACCCCCTCTCTGCCGCCCCTTTCAGTGATCTGCATATCATAAAGGGGGCGTTAGGTGGCCTTTGTGGTTCTCCCCTTTTTTTTTTACACGTTGTACTAAAAATCTTTCCAAGATTCTACTTCATGACACCAAGAGAACCTGAAGCAAGAGGTCATATATAGAACAGTGTCTTGCTGTGCCTGGAATGGCTTTTAGAAAAGACAGGATTATCCTTTCAGGATTAGGCATGAGGAAACCTAAATTAGAGATGTGCTGGAGCACAGCACAGTGCTCATTATCTCAGGAGCAGTGTGCCTCTGCCAGAGAGAAGTCAGAAATGTCATAAGGGGAAAATGAGAACATGGTCAAAATTTCTACAGCTTCTTGAAAGTATTCACTGATTAGCTGATGGAAACTTGTGTGCCAAAAGTATTAATAGCAGTGTGAGGCACAGGTGTCCATGACTGGAAGCTAAATCAGTAACCTATTTATCAAGAGATCTTTGTCAGATTTGACAGTCAGCTTGCTGTGTGACCTTGGGCTACTTATTTGTTCTTACTGAACCACACTTTCCTAAACAGTGAATTGGAAGCAGTCCTCAAAGTTTTATATCTGTTTCTGAAACATCACTGACTGGCATGCTGGTTTCCCACTGATATTGATATGTGTGGATGGGAGGCTAAAGATTTCTGAGAGTAAGCTTATTTTGCTATGATTGAGGTTAAATCACTGAGATACTAGGAGTAGCAGCCACAAAATCCCATGATTTAGAAGATGAATAAAGGCAAACGTGGTTGGACTTGTGGTTATGATCTTTAAATGCCCATGGCATGTTTAAGTGTGGAGCAAACACACAACGGTTTGAAGACTTTGATTCACCTGGGTAGAGAATTACATACTGCAACTTCCATTTTTCCTGAATCTAAACTAAATGATAAAATACTAATGATTGTGATTTTGTTCTTAAATATCTCATTTTATAAACTTGGACTAGCATCAATGACAATTAGTGGAATATTTAGAAGCTTTAATGTCTATAAATCTATAGTTATGTATAGAGGTACAGCTGTCATAATGGCCATCTTGATGAATCTTAAGCAGCCCGAGACCTCAGAGAATCTTTGGAATCATGAAAAACATGGTTTCATTAGGTTTACTGACAGTGTTAAATCTTGGCAATCACTTTCCTATTAGTTAATCTGATGAAAGCTTATTACTAATAACATAGAACTTACAAGTTATCTAGAATAAAATAGTAGCTCCCTTCCACAGGGAAACTGGAGAAGCTGAAGACTCTACAGGTTAGTCATTCACATTCTGGTTCTGCCCAGCTAGAAATGGTTGAACAAATTACTCAGCTGTTTTGTTCTTTCATTTTATTATCAGTAAACTGGAGAAAATCATAGCACCTACTCATAGGTGCAATGAGTTTAAAAGTACAAAGTGCTTTGAATGGCATCTATAACAAACTCAATAAATGTTAGTTTATTTTTATTACTATTGTAGCACTTACCAATTTGTTTGGTGTTTTTACCTACATTTTCTTATTTGAGCCTCATCATAACTTTGTAAAATAAGTAAGGCAAATGTCATAAATAAGGAAAGTAGATTAGAAATGTGACTTGCTCATGGTCTGGCTAGTAAGTCTTGACAGTGGGGCTATGGATGTATTTTGGCTGATAATCTATCCTTCTCACCGTATTAGGATCTCCTGCCCAGCTATGCTGGGAAAATAGTGCTGTTATGATATGGTGTTCTTTTCCTGGAGTATTCCTTGTGAGTACTGGAGTTTCAGATTAAGGTATAAAAGTAGAGGATATTCTGGTTTTCATAATCAAGGATCATTTTATTGACTTCAAGTTGTACACCAGTATCATACAGTGACTTAATCCCCAGATTAAAGAAGTTATATTTGACAAATGCTTGTGTGAATTACCAACTTTCAACAATGGCTAAATCTTTGATGATATCTTTTAAGTTTAGTACTTTCCCAAACATGCTAATATCTAAAAGAAGGTTGGGAAAAGAGATGACAGAAATGAACCTGTAAATGATATATTGGTACCAAGTTCTAGGATTACTTTTCTACAAAGTCTCACGAGGGTTCTTGACTTCTTCAGTGGGTTCTTAGTATCTTGTGAGATGAAGCATCCTCCCATTAGTACTAAGAAAATCCCCAGAAAGATGCAAATACAGTAGTTACGATATTTAAGCAACAATGACACTACTTAGATCCATACTTGCCCTCCTCTAAGTCTGAATCCAGTTGTTGGAAGGTGAGGATTCTAGCCCTATATACTGTACAAATGGAGCTCTATTGACATCAGATTGCCTTTTCTGTAGATAAAGAAATGTAGACTATAAGAGAACTACATAATCGTTGTCCCGAGATACAAAATGAAAGAGAAATATAAACCGAAGACAGTTTGAAATATCCACCTCTATTTTATAGGGCATGGCTCTAATGATGTTTTCTTTGGTGAAATCTGGTACTATTCACTTTGATTTTAACTACAGAATAGTTAGCAAAATTCCAACTCAGATTTAGTCATCTGACCAAATAGTATAATTAAAAATTTGACTCATAAGATCTGATTTTTGCTGCCCGAACTTCAGTACTATTTAGGAAAATACAGTAAGTATTTCTAGGTTATCTGAGGGATTATGACATGGATGCAAAGTATTAGTCTATTCTTTCTCCTTTAGCCCCAAAAGTTGAAATAAAATCGCCTGACTTAATCATTTTGAATCCATGCGGCTCCTCTGAGATAGGGCCAGATGTAACCAGACAGATTTATAGAGTGTAAAATTCAGAATGGATTAGAAAAACCTTTCTGTGTTCAGCCCAACACATCCTAAATCAACATCCCCTGAATGGACCAGAGCAATCTCTGGCTGGCCTGGTGGGGGAGTTGTCATGGCAACTGACTGGCAAGCTCTGCCAGTGGAATGTGAAAGCAAACAATGGAGTGATAAGATTGTGTGCACAGCAGCAGGCAGTGGTTGCTTCTACCCATGCACAGTGACACATAGCAGGAGACTTGTGAGACCATCCCTTGTAATTTTGGCTCCTCATTTGAAATATACCAAGTTATCAATTTAAAATTAGTGCTGCTGATAGAAAGCAGAAGCTATGGGCAAATCAGCACCCAGTAGATAGTCTTCATGCTATACAAAAGGCCAGAGGATATTAGAAGAATACCATTCAAAAATATACTATAGGAGACTGAAGTAGGCTTAAAGTAACACCTATGACTCTTTAGTGCCACCTTGTGTCCTAATAGATACCAAAAATTTACTAGAAGCCCCCTTCAGAACCATCACTGGACCGCTGGCTACAAGGTAAACACAGAAAATGTTGGAGCTGGATTATATTACAACATGACAGTCTCTTTTTCAACAGGATATATACATAATGTCTTCTAAGTCTCACAATGATGAAAAATAAAACCAACTTTGGTAGAATACCGAAATGGGAAAAGAAATAAATGCCAAATAATGCCAGTTTTAGAAATGATTGCAAGTGGTTATATGGTGGGTCTGATGTGGGACGAAGCAATAGCAATGTTAGAGTCAGTGTTAAGGATTCTTAATGTTGTCATTACTACATTTTGCAAAGGAATAATATTTTTAAATATGTTCAGTTATGTTGATAATATAAATGATTCAGTAGAGAAAAATGAAATGTGTATCACTGATTCCATTTTCATAACTACTTTGTTTATGGTCAATGGGTAGCAAGATGGTAACATTTGCTCAAATGGCATCTCAAGCCCACCTGTGTGATCTCTCACCTAAACCAAACCCACTACCCATGGCTGAACCATCACCACCTTGTCACCATTCAAATCATAATCTATTCACAATTAATTTCAGAAATGTAAAATGATCAAGCTGTGTTTCTGTGTGTTTCCTCTAGGGTTTGAGTTTTTTGAAACAAGTGCCAAAGATAATATTAATGTCAAGCAAACATTTGAGCGCCTTGTGGATATCATCTGTGACAAAATGTCAGAGAGTTTGGAGACCGACCCAGCCATCACTGCCGCAAAGCAGAGCACAAGACTCAAGGAAACCCCTCCTCCACCACAGCCCAACTGTGGCTGTTAATGTCTACACACACACACACACACACACACACACACACACACACATATGCACACACGGGCAGCTCCAGGGGGGCTCTGGTTGCCAAGAAACAGCATTTATAAATGGCCTATTAGCCTTCACTTATACTGCCTAATAATTATTTGAAGGAAGTCTTTGATGTCAGTGGCCCGTACATGCATTCAAATCTTGGGAGATTTACTCTGTTAACATGTGGCAAATATGTGATCTTATATTTGTAAGGACTATCCATTTATAAACATCTGGTACTTGCATGTGATTTGTTTTCTTATTTGTCTTAAAGGCTCTTTTTTTTTTCCAAATTTTATCTCAGATAAGCTACTGCTGAGATCTCAGCCAGTAATATGACAATTAACTTGTGTGCCAGAGATTCAAATTATGCTATTTACTTGTTGGGATGATGACCAAGGAATTGCTGTTATGTGTATGTGTGTGAGAAGAGGAGGGGGAATGTCAGGATGCTTTCCTCTTAACGAAAATCAAATAGAGTTTTTGCTCTTGACTGGGGACACTGTCATAGTTTACTATTAGAAAATGTATTTCCCACTCTTATTAACAACCAAGGAAAACATGACTTTAAAGAAATTGATGCCTCGCAAGCACAAGATCCTGAGTTCAACCCTGTACCAAAAGAAATTGAAATATTGTTTTTAAGGCCCTTCCAAGTTTCCTAAGTCATTAATATTAACCTGACTGAAACTAGATTTAAACAATAATCTTAGTTTACATTTTAAATAAGCAAATACCCTACCCAGGTCTGTCCTTTCTAATGATTCTACCCAACTTTCTGAATATTTTAGAGCATTAAACAGAGAGATGTCTATTGAATGAAAACCAGTTATGCAGGCTATAGAATTCCAAGGCCTGAGTTCCCCAGTTTCCTTAGGGACTTTCCTCCATTCCCATAGCACACACATTGCCGCCACCACTACCACTGCCACCACTGTCACTTTCTGGAAACATCAACAACTCTGAAAATAGGCATTAGGTTGAAGCCTGTTAAGGCCTCTAGCCCTGTAGGATGTTGACTTGCTTCCTCAAACATTGCCCCGTGTTCAAACCTCAGCTATATTCTTCTACCTACTTGGAAACTACTTGAGTAATATTTCAATGGGTCCCAATTTGAAGACCATTTTCATATTTAATTTTTTAAATCAGGTATTTGTCATTCTAAGGCATATCCCCTATGTAAGTCTCTAAATATGTTTAAGTTAAACAGAAACAACTTTGGAGCTGAGAGCACAGAAGCACTTAGGATTCATGGCAGTTTAAGAAGTGAGGCAAACATTTGAACATCCAGATTTTTATCCCAGATTTCCTGAAGACCAGGTATAAATAGCAAGCAAACCACAATTTCCATGAGCTTTGTAGAGCACTGATACAGAACTCAGCATCTATGTCAATGTCTAGCATTATTTACAGCTGGGTTTTTAGGAGAGCAACAGGAAATGTTTGGCAGATTTGTGAGGATAGTTTCATTAGGTAGACTTCCTTTTTTTTTCTTGGTCATTGCATTAGATATTTCCCTTTTCAAAAATAGACACTTTCCATAAAAAATATAGGTTCCAAGGTTAAAGGTTTTAATAGAAAAATGTGCATATGTCTAAAGATATCTCTGCAGAAATAGTCCCCACAAGTCAGGGAAATAATCTATACATACTGTTAGTAATATAAAAGATGAAGATTATGATAGAAAGCATTTGCAATGTTTTAAGCATATCCATGTTATTTCTCATCTTCTTAGTTTCAGATTCACTAATTGGTAGTAAATTTCTACTTTGACTCCCTGCAAGGCAAGCTTAACTTATGAAGACAAAAAAAATTTGTTTTATTATATTAGGACAGCCACCTTCACAACCACAGAAATTAAAATGAAGGAAAAAAATGAGCAGGAAGCATAAAGAAGAGATTGATCTGCTGTGGTATTCTGTTAGCATGGCATTATCTTGTTTCTATAACTTGAGCCAGAATGTGGCCATATGAAATGACATAGCTGTTACATTTACTTGTACCCTCTACTATGAAGTAGTAAAAGCAGGAAACCCTTCTCATCCTCCCTCCTAGCCCCTATCCCACACATATATACATCGCATGTAAAAGGCCTACATAGCGTACTTCAGGTGAACCTTAATATTTATATGGTTTTAATATACATGGAAAGCAAAATGAGAAAGGGTAAAAAAAATAAAGAGCCAATTTTTTCTAGCCTGAAAACTCCTTCCCCAAAGAACTGAATGCTTCTAGAATTAATTGGCCCTTGGAGCAAGAGACCAAAACCAAGTGCCCACTTGCAGTGTTCTAAAGTTGGACCTCTGTGTGGCAGTCAGGAAGAGTGATGCAATGGTGGCCCTGCATTCATTGCCAGGAAACATTCAATACTTTGTCCTTTTCAAACCCCATGGGAGTAGAGCCTTCCTAATTAATTCTCCATTCTGAAGCTCTCACTCTGCTATGGATTTTGTTCTGAATAACTCAAAAGTTTCCAGAAACAATTATCAGAGAGCTCAAAAAAGAGCACCTGTGTTCCTGATGTAAAGTATATGAGAGAGATTGTTCTCTAGTCCTAATTGCAGCAAGATATCTTGTCTTTAAGATAAAATTTGTCAAATAGAGAAACAAGCCCAGGGTTAACTCAGTGAGCTTCTATTGGCATTGAGCTGAATTATTTACAAATTACAGCACTTTAGCCCAGGATTTTTCAACCTTTTGGCCACTAGACATATGTACACACATACTCACTATACCTCCATCTCCCAACAGCTTAAATGTCTACAGGTCATTTTTTACCAATGACCTAAGTTTTTATTTAAAAGAACAAGACAGGTTAAAAAAAAAAAGTGTATACTTGTGTCAATTTGTAAATCCTGGACATCATTTCTTGTTTTCTTTGATGTAATTAAATGAGAAATTCAAGCATGATTTAAATTCCCTGCTGCTCATCACCTGGCCACCTCCATTCCTCAAAATAGGTTTATGAATAAATCTTGACTACTTTAGGCAGATGCTTCCAAGAATTTTGGTGTTGGTACCTCCCTTTCCTTTTCTAATGTAATTGAGAAATCAGATTGAAAAGTGTTTCACCTGAATAACCATTCATGCAGCATTTCAGGCTTTGGGAATATGAATGGATATAGAAGGTATGTGAGATATTGCTAAGCCCTAAGATGATAGTTTAACCACTAGCTTCACATCTATGGGCTCCAAAGAATTACTCTAATACAGTGAATTTCTTCATTGTTTTTACCCCTTCTGAACAGCTTCTACTGCCATGATGAACTTCTAATGATTTTAAGAAGCTTCATTTCCCCTTTGGGTCACTTGAAGTTCAGTATCCCTTTGCTACCTGGCAAATAAGTGCTATGATTTTTATTTGGAAAAGGGGCTATGATGATGCCTTCAGTTGTAGTGGAAAGCTGCAGCATTGTGATGATAAATGTGAAATATAAATTCAACAAAATTAAAACAAATTATATAAGATATCAATACATTCAATAAGCAAATGTATATTTCTCTTAATTCTTACCCAGAGTAATTATACATTTTTTGCTTCTTTAGCACATTTGTCATTTTTATGAGCCAATTTAAACTTCCAATTTTAACTACATCTTTGCTGACAGTAGACTTTCAGATATACAATGGTCTTCTTTTTAAAAAGCAAAATGCATTCCATTATTAGCTGAATTTCCATGAAACAACATTAATTTTGGAGTGTCATAGTTCATAATCAGTGGTTCATTGTGATGTGTTTTATCCAACATGTATCTTAGTGCATGGTTGAGGTTGTCCTACAATCTTTTAGTTAACTGTGTAGTACTTGTGGAATTGTATTAAAAATGTGTCCAAACTCTACCAAGCTGAGGTAGCAACTGCATGTGAATAACTGTGACATCAAACTTGAAGTCATGACTGAAACTCTTCTAGACCAAAAAGTTAGTCTGTTGATAACCTTAATAGAACTGTTAGAATGCTCAATCAGATATTTTGGAAAGGCGTACTTGGGAGCAAGCCTGTCTGCCTGACAAACCCTTTCTCTCGAAATGACAGATCACATGATGGGTCCCTGGAACTCTGTTCCTTGGTGTATATTGAATAACTAGGCCCCTGTGGCCTTGCTAACCACTCTCTGATAAAAGCATCCTCTCTAGCGCTACTCACCTCTGCCTGTTTGTGAACACTACCTGGGCTAGTTGGTCAATAAAATAGTGATATCTTCCTGGTGTACTGAACCTTTCAATATTAGGATCAACTTTTTGAATTGCTTTAAATTTTACATAAATTTTTTACTAAAGTCAGTGGCAGATATAAACCTATTTTATGCCCCGAATCCATTGGAACAAATTGGATAAAAGATAATAACCAAATCATCCCTGCAAAACATGTCTTTACCCCTAAAAGGCTGTAGGTTCCAGAAATACAGTATCCCTTAAGGGGGCACAAACAGGTTGATGGGATTTATCTAAAACGTATCTAGCTATTGCTATTGGTATTTCATAAATAAATGTATTTTTAAAACCTTCCTAGAAAGGCTCGACACGCTAGTCAGATCATATTTCCCTTTGGTAGATGGAAATATTGTGCTCGCTTCAGCAGCACATACACTAAAATTGGAACGGTAGGTGGAAATATTCACTCTTGGCCCACACAATGCTGCAACTCCCAAAACACACTTACAAACAATGATACTTTTTTTAGTGAAGGGAAAATTCCATCTATGGTGCTTTCTCAGTGCTGAGGAAAAGGGAGCATTTTCCACGTGCCAACTGGAACTCACATCTTGTTTTAAAAGGACCATGAAATAGATTCTTCACACTGATTTGTTTAGTCCAGGTCTGTGCATGTAATGAGTCCCCATTGAATCGAGAGGGTGGAGAGAAAACACATTTTGCTAACATTCTAGCTAGCAGAAATGAATGGTTTCAAAACCTCACAAAGAGCTTGAGTGTTAAGATCAGATCATTTAGCTCATGGACAAATTGAACTTTCACTTTGTGTTTCTCTTCCCTATTTCCTGATTTTTTTTTAAATCATTTCATTTTTAAAGTACTATCCTCATGGAATAGCAGGACCAAGAATACGGAATGAGATTTAAATTTCACCATTTATCTCCTTTCAGCAGCTATTGTTGGAGTTGGGAGTTACCAATGTAGTTCCATTTACATGTGTTCATATTTTCCTTCATTGTGGACAACTGAGACTTGGCTGTGGCTTTATTGCTTCATAGAATATTTCCATATCATGTTGTTTGGAGCTAAAGATTGCTTAGTTTCATGAATGCTGTTCTTATAGATGCAGGTGGTGTATGAAACACACAGACAAGTGGCCTTTCAGGGACATGAGCATGACCTACATCTGACTGTTGGTTCCATATCTTTTGTCAAAGTGAAGTCGGGGGATGTCTGCTGTGTCACTATCATGACCTTGCATGCATTGTCTCATCATTCCTGAGAGGTGCGCTGAATGACAACTGTCCTGTAATTCCTGTTAATATATTGTTAATGTCAGATGTGACGTGATACAGTTGGACTGTCCAAATGTACAACTATTTAATGATGTTTGTAGAACTGAAATGTCTTAAATGTTGCATGAAATATGTTCTAAAAATAGATTTTTTTTCTATTTTTCAACACCTCAGAATTGAGGGTTCATGGGCCAATAAGTGCAATATTTAATGACTTACTCAGTGTATATAAATTAGTGTGAAAGAGTGAATTATAATGAATGTGTGAGATACTTTGATGGCTGTGTGCTTATTCAAATGAATTCTTGTAGCCGTATCTGTCTAGTGGTGCAATTTATACAGTAAATATCTTATTGGTGTCATGTGAAACTCCTCTGTGCCTACTCTAAAGTATTTTTTTTTCTTAGAAGACCAAATGTTTAGTATCTACAAATATGTGTCAGTTTTACCTATTGGAATTGTGAGTTTTATTTTCCAAAAGAATGACTGTGAGCTTATTTTATAAGAGCATTCCCTGCTATGATTCATAATTCCCCTTAAGCTTCTTATGAGTGTACTAAGCAACTAATTTAGATACCTAAGAAAAATATGCATATAAGGAAGTCACTTTTTTTCTTCTCAGAAATACTGATCACATGTTGTCTACTAAGAATTTCCATTCTTGTGATTGTATGTATATTTTATTGTTATTCAACTTTGTACTTTGTTTCCAAATTTAACACTGTCAACTTTGGGAATCTTAACATATCAGTGTCTTTTTAGATTATAGCTGATGTTATATTCACTTTTGATTCTCAGTTGTCCACACTGGTGATATAGAAGAAAAGTCAATGCCTTTAATTCATTTTGGCATGTCATCATAACTTCATATATTCATCCTTGAACCCCTTTGGTTAAGCCCACAATCGTTGTCCTGAAACTTCACTAAGATGCAAAAATCAACAAATTAAGCCTAATTTCTAGATTGCTAAAAACTATACATAATTGTGTATATAAAGGTTAATGTGAGTCAACAACTTTAAATTCCTATTTGTCATTTCCACTTTCAAGGTAAAGTCTCATTTGAACATTTTATTCTGTTGTTGTGGGGTTTTCTTTAATTTAGTTAACAGGTTAAGCCTAGGAAGAAAAACAAGTAGCAACTTATTCACTATTAATGATGGAGCACAGTTGGTTCTAGATGCCCATGGATATCTGTACATGTTACACAACGTTCCATTCTCTCTACAGCACTTGACTGGAAATTGACAAGTGAGGATGTGCCAATCCTATGAAATGGCTCTGGACTACATGGGCAATGTCTGGCCCAAACTTAACTGTGACTGAAAGTTGCACTCAGCTCTCTAAACCCAATGAAGAGGTCAAGGGAAGATGCATAAGACGGAGATTAGTGATAACTTTGTGCCAAACTTTTTTAAATGGAAAGGAAAAACATAAGCAGGTAGCCAACGTTAGAATGATAATTTAAATGTGGTTAAATGAATGTTTGTTGTCACATAAATATTGAATGCTATGTACTCATTACTGTGGGAATCAATATGGAAGAGGCATGGCTCCTATCCCTAATGGGAGTGAGGAAAAAATGCAAGATATACTTTAAGTGCTAGGTTATGTCAGAATATAGGAGCATAGAGCAGGGGACCTGTAGGAACTGGGAGAGTGCAGGGGAGCTCCACTGATGTGGTCATATATAATCCCAGAAAGAATTAGACAGTGAGGAGATTGTGCCTGGGCAGATAAGTGGGAGAGACCACAGTACATTCTCATGAATGGAAGGGGATTTGGCAACTATAGATCATTGTTTTTCTCAAAACACCAGAGTGACCCTCTGTAAACCCTCTAATTAGCCCAGCTTAGCTCCCTGCATTTTGGTCTCCATGTGGAAGACAAGCTGCTATTTCATCATGCTCATCTGTGTTGAGCAGCCTCACAATGAACCCTGAAACCCAAATTGCTTGCTTAGCAACATTAGAGCAATTTATGTAGAAATTTGACAAAGTACCAAACCATGAGACATTATTTAGTCTAATGTCACCCAGGCAGATATGTACCCAGAATTTTTTCTGAAGCTCCATGTTTCCTAAGAAGGAAAGTAAGAAACACATTGGAAATGACACTTCTTTGTAACTGGGAACTTCTGGCTCCTTCTCAATGACCGCACTGTGGCTCTCTTCTTGAGAAAATATCGACAACAGCTTAATGCTTTCATATAGTGATTGTGATATTTAGTTGAAAACTACTGCTGCATAGCCAATATTGTGACTCTTAATGTGTCCACAGGAGCTCTTGTCTGGGTTTAAAGCTATAAAGTGTATTCACATTGTGAAGTTTTATCTTTATTGAAATTAATTGTGTAAAAATGGTATGTGCTCTAATAGCTATTCAGTTTTTATGTGAATTCTGTATGGAAAGTGGTTTTTGTTCTTTGAGTTTATCTTGTATTATTTTTTGAAGATTACAATAAATATCTAAGAGACTATATTCCTGGATTTCTTAGACTGGTGAATTTTTTTTTTTAATCTCCTTTCAATGTATATTCACTTTTGGTCTTCAGATGACTGTTTTCACTTCTTGTAATCTTCCCTTTCACCAACCAACTCCAGACACAATGTTGATCTTGAACTGCAGGCAGAGAGTGAATACATTTTTACTTAGGGCTATAAGTATCCAACATGTGAGTTTGTGCTTAAGTATGGGAGTAACTTAAAATACTTGTAATATTTTAAGAAAGTTAAACTGTTGTGCCCAGATTTCAAGGTCCCCAAAGACCACCAAGGAGCCGATTCTGATGTAAACACACGAGGGTCATTTATTCAAGCTCGAGCAGGGACTCCCAACTGTCACCGCCACAGCGGGTCAAGATTGAGAGCTTCAACTCCAAATCAGCAGGGGTTTTTATAGTAGTTACAGCAAGGTTGTAGATTGGCAATTAAACCTGATTGGTTGTGCCTTGCATACCCAAGCTACAATCGGTTACACCTGGGACATTGGGGTAGCTGTTGCCAGGGGACGGCTGAACACTTATCACAAGCAGGTGGGCGAAGTACATCTTGTGGTTTTAGGTCTCACATTTCCCCCTTCACATGTAACTCTAGAGGCCCAATCATGGGTCTCGGGGGGTTAAATCTACTGGGACCTAAGCACCATTAATTGTACAGAGCTAACACTTTCTCCAAGGGTTAAGCAAGGGGCCCAGTAGAGAAGAGATAAACAACACTCTTTACCGAGGGCAGCACAAAGTCTTTTCATAATTATGACCGTCGACGACACAGTCTGAGCTTGAGAGGATTGTCACGGTTTTTGGACACCTGCCATGAAGGGATGTAATCCTCTAGAACGGCGTGTGGATCTGCGGGGCGGACGTGAGTGTAGTGTACCCACGAGGCAATCCCGTCGACCTTGAGAGTGGTGGGCGTGGTCAGGACAGTAACATAGGGTCCTTTTCAACGAGGCTCAAGGTCCTTCTGTCGATGTCTCTGGACAAAGACCCAGTAGCGATGGGGCTTGGGAGGTGGTCCGAACTCGAACAGGGCCTTTAATTTAGGCCAGATGTCTTTGTGAACATGCTAGAGGCTTTGTAAGGAAGACAACAGTTTTAATGGGAGGGGACACCCCAAACATGATTTCAAAGGGAGTTAGTCCCATCTTATAGGGAGAATTGCATACCCCATAGAGGGCAAAGGGAAGGAGAATCACCCAGTCACTGCCAGTCTCTAAGGTTAATTTAGTTAAGGTCTCTTTTAAAGTTCTGTTCATTTTTTCTACCTGCCCTGAACTCTGGGATCTGTAAGCACAATGTAATTTCCAATTTGCCCCCAGTACCTGTGCTAAACCTTGACTCACCTTGGAAATGAAGGCGGGTCCACTGTCTGACCCTAACATTACTGGGAAACCATACCTTGGCAAGATGTCTTCTAGTAACTTTTTAGCCACAATCTGTGCCATCTCATGTTTGGTGGGAAATGCCTCTGTCCATCCTGAAAAAGTGTCTACAAAAACTAGCAGGTACCTGTAACCATACCTTCCAGGTTTTACCTCAGTAAAGTCCAATTCCCAGTATACGCCAGGTCGGTTTCCTCTCAATCTGTTGCCTGGGTTGGCTTTATTGTGAGTAGCATTTGTCAATTGGCAGGCTTTGCAGGTGGCAACGATACGCTCAATTTCAGGAGCTCTTGCATTTTTTGAGTGCCCATGTGGGTGGCCCGGTGCATTTTGGAGAGAACTTGTTCTCCCAGTGCTTCAGGCAGGATGACTCTCCAGTCAGACAATCTCCACCATCTTTTGAGGCATTGGGCCATGGGCAGTTGTTTTATCCACTTTAAGTCTGCCTCAGTATACTGGGGAGTTTCTGGTAAGGCAGCGCCCCCTGTATCGGGCAGCTGAATGGTCAGGGTCAGATCAGCTTCTAGAGCTATTTTTTGAGCTGTCTGGTTGGCCAAATTATTTCCTCGGGCAATCGGAGTTTGGTGCCCAGGACAGTGGATAATAGCCAATTTCTTTGGCAGCCATAGGGGCGCCAGTAGGGCAAGAATTTCTTCTCTGTTTTTAATAGTCTTTCCTTCAGCTGTTAACAGTCCCCTTTCTCTGTAAATGGTCCTGTGTGTGAGTGGTAGCAAAAGCATACCTGCTGTCTGTGTATTTATTTAGCTTTCAGCCCTTTCCCAGAGTCAGTGCTTTGGTTAATGCTATGAGCTCTGCTCGCTGTGCTGACGTTCCAGTGGGCAAGGGTTCAGCCCAAACAACCTCAGTCTCAGTGACCACAGCTACCCCTGCATACCTTTGGCCATCCTGAACAAAGCTGCTCCCATTGGTGTACCAGGTATCTTCAGCATCTGGCCATGGCTGATCTTTCAGATCTTCTCGAGTCCCGTGTACCTGAGCCAAGATGTCAGCGCAGTCATGCAGCAGGGCCTCTAGGTCTGGGTCAGGCAATAATGTAGCTGGGTTTAGGGTGGCCGGGGTCTGGAAGACAACTCGGGTTGGATTTAAAAGCAGGCCCTGATAGTGGGTTAGGCAGGCATTGCTGAGCCATCTATCTGGAGGCTGTTTTAGAGCCCCTTCAATGGCGTGGGGGGTGGTTACATGCAGTTCTTGGCCCAAGGTTAACTTATCAGCATCTTTGACCATCAGGGCTACGGCAGCAATCATCCTCAGGCATGGGGGCCATTCAGCTGCAACAGGATCAAGTTTCTTGGACAGGTATGCTACTGGTCGACGCCATGGGCCCAGGTATTGGACTAGGATGCCCTTGGCAACTCCTTTGTTTTCATCAATGTAAAGGTAGAAGGGCTTAGTGACATCGGGCAAGCCAAAGGCTGGTGCTGACAACAAGGCAGCCTTAATTTGATCAAAGGACTTTTGTAGTTTTTCTGTCCATTGAAAGGCCTGATTGTCTTTAGTTGCCTTATAAAAGGGCTTCACTAGTTCCGCGAACCTCGGTATCCATAAACGGCAGAAGCCAGCCAATCCCAAGAATTCTCTAACTTTCCGAGGGAAATCTGGTGTGGGTATCTTAAGAACTGTCTCTTTTCTAGCATCTGATAGCCATCTTTTGCCCCTTTTTAAGTATGTAACCCAGGTAGCTTACCTCAGGTTTGCAGATTGGGGCCTTTTTGGCAGACGCTCAGTATCCCAGTTCCCCTATGACCGTTAAGAGTTTCTTGGTTCTATCTAGGCAGTCCTCTCACACCTCAGCTGCTATAAGGAGATCATCTACATATTGTAATCATTTGAATGAAGTTTCCATACTGCCAACAAGGGGGTATTCCAGGCCGACTGGCATGGCCTTAGAATTCCCTGGGCAAGTAGCCTCCTGATGTGTGGAGTTATTCCCTTGTGGGCCTCTAGAGACATGGGATATTGGCGGACCCATGCCGGGTCTGCCCCTGGTTTTATTTCCACAAATACAGGCACTCTGTGCTTGGCGAGCCCCATGCCCCCAGTCTCTGCCCAGGCTTTAGGGAACATAGTCAGCCACTGGTCTATATCAGGGCTTGGCATGGTCTGCTTTTGATGTAGCCTATATTCATCTTCTAGGCTTATAGTTAACACTTGGATGGGCTTTCCTTCTTGGTTAATCATGAATGAGTGGGTTACCCAGCCCACTCCCAAGTCTACTGTTCTTCGGGTAGTCCATGAATACTTTTTCATGCCTCTGGCCCCTTGGACCCAGGAAGTTTTGTCAGATATGTGGCCATGTGGTTTGAGCAGGATTGAATGTTGAGCACCGGTATCTACCAGGAACTCAACAGGCTCCCCCTCCATTTTAAGGGTTACCCTGGGCTTGGGGAGGGGTGCTGAGTCCCGTCCCCCCAATCACTTAGTTCGTCCATGGCCAGGACAGAGGCCTTTGAATGGCTTCCCTGTTGCTTTTTGGGGCACTCCTTAGCCCAGTGGCCTTCCTCTTTGCAGTAAGCACATTGATTTTTCCCCAACCAGGGGCACTCCCTGCATTCCCCCTTACGTTGTCCTTCCACCGCAATCCTTCTCAGGCAACGTTCACGTTCCCTTGGCTCTCCCGCAGTAGTGGCCAGAAGAATCTGAGCCAGGTTTCAGGTCTGGCAGTTGTCAGCTTTCACTTGTCTTTCCTCTGTGGATTCCCTGTTGTTATACACTCTCTCTGCCACTACCACTAAGGCCTGAATGCTCTTTTCTCCTAATCTGTCTACTTTCTGTAACTTTCTCCTAATATCTGGCATTGCCTGGTTGACAAAATGTATTATTACAGCTGCCTTTGTCTCATTTGCTTCTGGGTCCATAGGAGTATACCTACAGGAGGCTTCCTGAATTCTTTCTAGGAAGGCTGCAGGGCTTTCGTTCAGCCCCTGTTGTACATGCCCTACCTTGGCCAAATTGGTGGGCTTTTGAGCAGCCACTTTGAGACCTCCTAACAGAGCCTGGCGATAGACCCAGAGCCTCTCCTTACCTTCTGCTATGTTGAAGTCCCAGTTGGGCCGGGACAAAGGAAAAGAAGTGTTGATAGTATCAGCATTGGTAGTGGGTTGACCATTGTCACCAGGAACCAATTTCCTGGCTTCATTTTGGATTCTCTCTTGCTCCTCTGTGGTAAACAGGTTCTGGAGGAGCTCCTGACAATCATCCCAGGTGGGCTGATGAGTGAACAAAACAGTTTCTAACAGGTTAATCAAATCTCTAGGGTTGTCTGAGAATTTGGCGTGTTGAGTAAGCCAGTTATAAAGGTCACTAGTGGCGAAGGGCCAGTAGTGATGATGCTGTTACCATGTTCATCAGGGGGCCCTGTCGGCCTTAGTGGGAGAACAGTGGAGTCTGCCGGTCCTGCCAGTGAGGCACCATGCCAGTGGTGAGTGTTCTGGGCAGGGCCATCCCTGCTGCCAGCGCCCAGAGCCGGCCCTCTTTGCCCGGCTCCAACTGGGGCCGGAACTTCTCCCCCTGCCTGCTGTTGCGGGGGAGTGGAGAGAGAGTGGTAAGTGGTGGTGGGGGGGAGATCTTCCTTGGTTCCTCCTTGGAGGACCGGGTAAAGCAGCACGGTTGGCTCACCGTCAGTTTGCCTTTTTCCACTGTGTTTTCCGGGAGTCTTTTTACAGGGTGCCAGGATTACCTCTGGCTGCTGTTCCTGTGGAGGCAAAAAGGGCTTGACCCATGGAGGGGGGTCACATATTAGATTTTCCCAAGTAACAATTGGACTCTCCTTGCGGTTCCTAGATCAAAGGTCCCCTCGGGAGGCCATCCTACCCCAAAGGCAGGCCACTCTGAGCTACAGAGGGTGACAAGTTTAGTCTCTTTAACTTCTAAACTTAGGTTATGAGCATGCTCCTTAACTTCTTTAAAATGGTTTGTCATGAGGGACAGGGGGGTGGTCACGGTCTGTCCCATCATCTCAGTCCAAGTTACATGATAGACAGACAAACAAACACAACAGAAACACAAAAAGCAAGACAAAACAGTCCTCCACTCGATCAGAGGCAAAACTGCTCAGACTCACGGGGCACTCCATCCCCTCCGATGGGGTCCAGAACATCTTCCGGGACCCCGGGTCGGCGGCCATCCAGCGCGTCTGCCTAGACTATCTGCCAACCTGTTCAGAAAAATGGGCCCCAGACTTTACAGACACAGAAACACTCACCAGCCGGCATCGACCCTCCAGTACGGGGATCCTGGGGGTCTTGGGGATCCCGGACGAGCCTCCAAAAGTTGTGCCCAGATTTTGAGGTCCCCAAAGACCACCAAGGAGCCAATTCCAATGTAAATACACGAGGGTCGTTTATTCAAGCTCGAGCAGGGACTCCCAACTGTCACCGCCGCAGCGGGTCAAGATTGAGAGCCTCGATTCCAAATCAGCAGGGGTTTTTATAGTAGTTACAGCAAGGTTCTAGATTGGCAATTAAACCTGATTGGTTGTTCCTCGCATACCCAAGCTGCAAACGGTTACACCTGGGACATTGGGGTAGCTGTTGCCAGGGGATGGCTGAACACTTATCACAAGCAGGTGGGCGAAGTACATCTTGTGGTTTTAGGTCTCACAAAACATTTTATCTGACCTGACTGACAGTGTTGTAGAACTACAAAGGCCTTGTATATAGGATCAAGAGTTGCTCAGGTTTTGAAAAAAATCCAATGGCGAGAGCAGCAGAGGACAATGTGAGACCATCTTGCTGAGAAGGCTCAGAGAGGTTTAAAACCCCTACGGAAAAGAGGATTTTCTTTTTCTCTTCCTTGCCTCCTGCAATCAATGTTGTTTAACGTGCTGCCAACTTTTACGAGGGGAAAAACGCCTGACAACAGCTCCTAGGCAACTGGCGTGCACCTTCCTTTAAGACACATCGCGTCACTGTGTTTCAAAGATGTCTACACCCCAAAACCTTTGCACAGCCTAAAAGTCATGTCAGGCCAAACGAAGGTGCCTTCTCGTGAAACTCAGCAACGTCTGTTCTCTCCAAGCCATGTGTTTATCATTTCTTCAAAATTTATAACCAAGTGATATCCAAAAAAGAGTCAACACTTTCCAGTGTTTTAAAGTTCACAGTGGCCGATTTGATCCTTCATTTAACTAGCCCTCCTTGCCCCACCCGCATCCTTCTCCATCCCACTGAAAATGGCTCCTGCGACAGCCACAGTGGCCAGCCAATGGATGCCTTCTCTCGCTCTCGGCATCCCGCCTTCCCATTCCCCTGTGGCCAATAAAGAGGGCCACCTGGAGACAGCGATCAATAGGAGCCAGGGCAGAGGCGTCATTGGCTGCGACCACCCCGCGCTGCTTTCTGGGCCTCCACCTCCATTGCCTGGGTTACCCAGCTCGCTGGCCCCCGCCCTGTTCTGGGCTCAAACTTCCAGAGTCAGGTTCCCGGGGGAGCAGAAAATAAAGTGGATCTTCCTGTGGTTGATATGAATTGTGGACTACAGATCTATTGTGGAGAAATAAATTGTGCAGAAATAAACATCATCACCAGTATATGAAGACTAGGAAAATGCTCTTTAGTATTGTTATGAATCTGTGAAATTATGTGAATAGAGACTATTTTTCAAAATAATGGGGGAAAGAGCAAGAAGCACAGATAGTGATCAAGAAAGTAAGACCGGCAGACACCACTCCTGTTACTATTCATCTGACTTTGGAACGACATCCCAGTCCTCTGGTCAGTCTTCACCAGTCCACCCTTCACCTGAAAATATTAGGGGGGAAAATCCTACAAGACAAATGTCAGATAACCAAGTGCATCACCAAGCCCCTAGGAAACCAAGCCCTAAGGGTGCACCAGACAAAAAGGGAGCCCAACTGGGATTTCGTTCCCAAAGCCTCAACAGAGAGCCACTTTGGAAAGATCCTGATCTTGTGACAAAATGGGTTCTTTCTGCAAGATTGCTCAAAATCAGTGCATTACAGAATGAAGTGTCTGAAGGCCAGGTGAAGTTAGCTGACCTGTTGAAAGAAAATAAGGCTTTGAAAAGGGTTCAGTACAGACAGGAGAAAGTCCTGAATAAATTTGGAGATGCAGAAAATGAAATCTCACAACTTATATCTAGTCATAACAATGAGATTACAGTGCTCAAAGAATGCTTAAGAAAATCTCAAGAGAAAGAACAGGCAACTGAGAAAAGGGTGAAAGATACAGAAAGTGAACTATTTAGGACAAAATCTTCCTTACAGAAACTGAAAAAGATCTCTGAAGCTAGACACCTACCCAAAAGAGATGATTTGGCAAAGAAACTAGTTTCAGCAGAGTTGAAGTTAGATGATACCGAAAGAAGAATCAAGGAACTATCAAAAAAATCTTGAGCTGAGTACTAACAGTTTCCAATGACAGTTGCTTGCTGAAAGGAAAAGGGCATTTGAGGCTCATTATGAAAATAAAGTTCTTCAAAAGGAGCTACAACAACTGTATCACAAATTAAAGGAAAAAGAGAGAGAACTGGATATAAAAAACATATATTCTAACTGTATGCCAAAGTCCTCTCCAAAGAAAGAAGAAAAAAATTCATCAAGAAAAAATGCTGCATGCCAGAGTGATTTTACAAACCTGTATACCAAAGGTATACAAACCACTGAAGAGTCTGAACTGGAAGAATTCCCTGTAACAGCAGAAACAACTATGTGTTATGAAAACAAATGGGATGAACCAGAACATCTTACCATGGACCTGGAATCCCAAGAGCAAGATGAACACAAAGACGCACAGATTCTAAACCCAACTGTGGAAAAAGAAGAAAAACACTTTAAAGATCAAGGGCTCCATATTGTAAAACAAGGGGTTGAGAAGCTGGAGGATGAATGGGAAAGAAAAGAACTTGATAAAATGCAAAAAGGAAAGACATCTTTACTTAAGAAAGAAGAAAACCCAGAACTGGAAACTGGAAGGTACCAAATGGGAATGTATCACGTTCAAAATATTGATAAATTGAAAGAAGAGGAAGAAGAACGACTCAAGACTGAAATGCTGCTTGCTAAACTGAATGAGATCGACAGGGAGTTCCAAGACCCCTGTAATCTAAAATACCCTACTTTGTCATTAATACCTGATTTGGATTCAAAACTGCACTCAGAGAAAAGCCCCAAAATATACATGTTCTCTGAATCCTCAGAGAAATTATCTAATGGGCATCATTTGCAAGACATCAGCTTTTTACCTCCAAAAGGAGAGGGCCAGAATCCAGGAAACGTTAGAAGTCCAGCCTCTCCAAATGAGTTTTCATTTGGTAGCTACGTGCCTTCATTTGCAAAAACATCAGGGAAGTCAAATCTATTTAGGCAAAAAAGTGCCCTTTGTGATTTTCCAAAAACCAATGTGAGCACTCTTAATACAGACAGTATAGATTTAACTACAAGAAAAGAGAAAAAAAGCCAACCTGATGGAACAGCTGTTTGGTCCCTGTGGCAGCAGTACCATTTCCTCTAAAAGCAGTGACCCAAATCCTCTGGCTGCCAGCAAAGGAGACTTTGATCCTCTAAGTTTTCTCCCTAGTGATAAGGGTAAAAGCAGTAGAGACAGAGAACATGATGAAGATGAAGACTTTTTCCTTGGTGAAGGAAGAAATTTTAATCCAAATAGAGAGCAATTAAAACATACAAATAACAAAACAGCAGTAAAAGTGGTTGATTCTGTAGAAGACGACATTGAAGAAGTGGCACTGAAATGACTGACTAGAGTTTACCTTTTTCTCTGATTGTAAATATTAAAATAAAAAAAGGACTTGTTCAGGTTTTAAAAAGCCATGCCTGCTACCTGAAGACCATATGTTCCTATATCAGAAGCCTATTATCAATGATCATTTTAACAACCCAGTGGCATAGTCTAGGAAAGGAGTGCTCAACAGAGACTACACATGGATGGGATGTGTGAGTAATGCAAACATCATTTTAAAGCATGATGCTTGGTGCAGTGGTGATGATGATGGGTATGCTTTGCAGACTCTCCTTGACCATGGTCTCAGGACAAGGTGAAGTACCCAATCTAGTCACATCACAGCAGACCCATTAGTAATTCTGAGATTCATTAGTGTCCTACTTGTGTCACCATCTCGAATTCCATAGAGTTCCTTCCAAATATGCCTCTCAGGACCATTTCTAGGAGTCTGCACTGAGAATAAACCAAGTGATGATGCACATGGGTCAAATTAGCATCCTGCACTAAACTCAGTGACAGAATGGTCACTTACCTATGTGGACAAAGCAGATAGCATGCAAGAAATCAAATATAAAAAAAAGAAATCAAATATAAGGAAAAATAATAAATTAAGGAACTTCCAGTTGTATTTATAACAAACAGTTACAGGATGACTTTTATCTTATTAATTTCTTGGTACACATGACAGTACATACAGTAAATTCCTGACCTTTTATGAACTGTGATGGAGGATAACCTGTAAGATAATACATTGCCACAGTTTACAAACTTATTCCCTGATAATGTATCTAATAAATAATTGAAATAAACATTAGAAACTTATTTCAACAGAGCTCACAAAAAGATCTTCCTTGAAAGGTTATAAAGTATATATTTTTAGACACTCATCCCCTACATTCAGATACATGGATAAAAACTGATAAAGGTCTTATCGATGGCAAGAGCCCAGAAAGACTACATATATTTCCTGGTCATTCTGAAGTTCCTATGGCTAAACCATATCCAGCAGATTTTAGCAGGAATACACCTCTACCATCACTCTTCAGTAATATCCTTCTGGCTTTGAATTAATTTTTTAAAATGAAGCTACTACTTAGCTACTACTTTCTCAATAGCATTGAGACAGTAGACCTGAAGTAATATATCTGTCACCCTCAGAAGATGCTAACTCATTCTCCTTGGTTTCTGACTGGACTTGAAAATGACTCCCATTAAATAAAAGACCACACTCAGGCTCTGGTCTCTAAACACTTCTCAGGGACACTCTTGTTTCTTTATTTCTCCATTGATTTCTCATCTGCTACTCACCCAGCCCAAAGAATTTTTGGTGGAGATGGGCTCTTCATTGTTTCTTCCTACTGTATTATCAATCTATTGAATATTCAGGCCTAGAGTTTCTTGTTGTTTTTAAATTCTAAATCATAAGAAATTTGAGCTAAAATTTATATTATCTCTTCTAGTGGATTTCCTCTCTGAAAGCAAATCTGCTCACTACACAAAAGGAAGGCAAAGTATACAGAAAATATGTGACAGGCAGGTGTTAAAGGAAAATTGTAATTAATATTTCAAAACAATATTCTACCAGAGAGACAATTACGAGATAGTTTGATTAATGTCAATGTAAGTGTTCAACACAAGATACCATGTTTATGATGATAACCAGAATTCTAAGAGTGGAGAAAAGATCATGCAGGACAGTGTTTCCAATGAGAGAGGAGCAGACTAGGAACCAGAATACACTCAATTCATAGTTAACCAAGGAAAGCAGACTCAGAAAGGAGACTTAAAAATGGAATAGGGCTGTGGTTTGAATATAGTTTGTCCCCTGTGAAATTCACATTGGAGTTGAATCCTCATCGTGTTGTATTAAAAAGATAGAAACTTAATCCAACTATGGTATTTTGAGGTGGGACCTTTGGGAATGATTAGGATTCAACAAATGTATCAGTGTGGAGCCCTCATAATTGAGTACTGGTAGCTTTATAAAAAGAGAAACCGGAGATATGTGTGCACACCCTGCATCTTGCCATGTGAGGCTCTGCACCACCTCAGGACTCTGCCAGCAGGAAGGCCTTCACCAAATGCAGCCCACTGACTTTGGGCCAAATTAAATCTTTTTTCTTAATTTAATCTTTTTTCTTTACAACTAGCCCAGTCTGTGGTGTTGTGTTATTAGGAATATAAAATAGACTAAGGCAAATGACAAAGAGATGGACAGAGAATTAAAAGACAGTAGGATAAAAGAAGCCAAAAGAGGTATAAATTTTGAGAAGGGATCTACATTTTAACATAGAGAGTGCTCAAATTTCCAATGAACTTCAAGGAGTCATTTTAGAATGGGATGAAGAAGTAAATGGGAATGGCAAAGACAAAATGCTATGTTTTCCCCAAAACGCATGTGTTGAAGACATGATCCCCAGATGATGCCACTTCTGGGAGGTAATGGAAGCTTTAGGAGGTAGAACCTAGTGGAAAGAAGTTAGGTCATGGAGCCACGTCTTTGTAGGGGACATTGGAACGTTGGCTACTTTTCTCTCTTTGTTTCCACCAAAAGGTGAGCAACTTTGCCCTGCCACATTTCTGCTGCCACAGGCTGAAAGCAACTAGGCCAAGAAACTATGTTCTGAAACTCTAGAAAGTATGAGCTAGACTAGATGTTTCCTCCTTTTACATTGATTATCTCAGGTATTTTATCAGAGCCACAGAAAGCTTACTCAAACACTTTCTTCCAGGCAATTTGGAAGAAAAGTAAAAAAGGGTTATTGAATGTAAATAGTTTAAAGATGTTTATTTCCAAATTGGAGGCTTAGACAGCATTGTATGTTCAAGGAAAAGCCAATAAAAGTAGAGTTTAGAGATACAAACAAAAACCCAAGCTTTATTTTCCCATTTCTACTCCTGTTCCTGTTTCCTCTTCTCCTTCCCTATGCTCCTTGCCAATAATCTCTATGTGACTATTTCAACCTCATTGATTTTGTTCTCTCCAAATATTTTTACTGATCTGTTGGACACTAAGTTTCCAACAACTATTAGTGGTAAAATCAGTATCTATCCTTTGTGAGATTTATACTTTAACAGATATTTGAAATTATTTATTTTTTCCTTTATTTACAAACTAACAGAGAAAAGTACCATCTCAGTTACTTTTTCATTGTTGGGACAAAAATACCCAACACCCACAAGTTGAAGGAAAGGTTTATTGGATCTCACAGTTTCCACAGATTTCAGTCCATAGTCAGCTGACTCCAAGACAAGGAAGCATGGCAGAGGGATACTGCAGAGGAGAAACAGCCCATGGCAGAGTAGGCAGGATACAGTAACAGTGAGTCTCCCTTTGCCTTTATATTCCTTCCAGGCTACAAGCTTATTGATTGTGCCACCCACATCCAGGGTGTGGCTTGCTGTTATCCACACCCAGAACTATGCTAAACCAATTAGTGGACTAATTTAATTATCACACACTCTTAATCCATTTTCACACAACCTAGATCCAGCCACCTCCAAAAATCCCCACCTAGGAGCACATGAGTCTTTGGAGAGCATCTAGATTCAAACCATAATAAGGACTACCTTATTTCCACAGTGATGGATACATAGCTAATGCAATAAAAACCAGAAAGTAGTCCATCAGTTAAGTGGGTAACAAGCCCAATGGACCAAAGGTTAAAAATTGCTCACCAAATAGAAAAGCTGTTTACAGGAAGAAGAAAGATGATTTCATGTTTCTGAAAAGTTAGCAGCTGCTCCATTATGCTTTTTGCCATTGAGAAATAGCAGGTATGAGGCTGTGACCTACATCACTTTAGAGCAAATACAAATTAAAATATCCTTCAGTGTCTTTTTGCCCTTGCCTCTATGTATAGAACAGAAAAGTCTAAAGACTGGAATCACTTAAGAGAGAGCAAATCAACATTTAAAAGATACCTTAAAAAGAACTTTGGAGGGAAAAGTAGTGTTTATTATGTAAATTTTGGAAACTGACCTAACCAATCATCACAAGAAAAAATGACATTCATAAAAGACCATCTGTTGACCCTTGAGCTGATGAAGTCATGTTTTGCAGTAGGAGGTAGGGGAAAGGAGAGGATATGACATAGTGATAGAAATTTAAGAGTATAAGCAAGAAGTCAAAAATAGGTTTAAAATGGATAGGGGAATGTCTTTAAAATTACATTAAATTTTCAGATGCTGTGAATTCAAATCATAGTGCTCCCCATAGATTTTGGAAAAAAAAATACCCTCAAGATTTTTTTTCTATATATTATCACAAACTGAATGAGGCTTCAATAAAACATACAGAACATCCCTCCTCTTTCTCTCATTTCAAATGCAACTACTTTTAAGGGATAGTTACATATTTCCTTACGGCACATTCCTTAACAACATCCTAGACATGATTAATAAATCTAGAGAGGAGCTCAGGAACATGATGGAATCCCAACATAGGAAACAAATGGAATTAATAAAATAGATGCAAATAGATTTCCAGGACATGAAAAACTCCATTGAAAGTCTACACAGCAAAATGAGCCAATGTGAGGACAGAATTTCAGATATAGAAGATAAGATTGCAATTAATGACCAGGAAAAGAAAAATTGCTTCAAAATTATAAGGGAACATGACAAATCAATACAGCAGCTGCTAGATGATGCAAAGAAGAATAAAGTAAGACTGATTAGAGTCAATGAAGAAACAGGAGAGAGTGCAGGTGACATAAAAAAATCTCTTCACAGAAATAATGGCAGAAAACTTCCCAAGCAGGGGGAAAGAGCTTGACATACAGATAAGTGAGCCATATAGGACTCCAAATAGCCTTGATCAAAAAAAAATCTACACATAGGCATAGAATTGTTAAGATTCCAGAAACTCAACAGAAGAACAAAGTTCTACAAGCAGTTAGAGAAAAGAAACAAAACACATTACAAAGGAAAGCCCATCAGAATCACAGCAGACTTCTCAACACAAACCATCAAGGCAAGAAGAGCTTGGAGTGACATATTCCAAACCCTAAATGAAAACAGCCTCCAACCCAGATTGATGTACCCTGCAAAACTAGCTTTCAAAATTGATGGAGAAATAAGATACTTGCATGACAAAGAGCACCTTAGGAACTTCGTGAATACCAAACCAGCACTCCAAAGAATATTACACAATATCCTAGGAACAGACATTGAGGATCACAACCCCAGGAAGCAAAGCAGAATGAACCCATCTGGCATGACAAGAAATTAAATGTAGAGAGGGAGAACCCAACAAAAAGAAAAAGTCATGGCAATGACAAGTAAATACATTTCAGGTATAACCATCAATGTTAATGGTCTCAATTCACCAATCAAAAGCAATAGACTGGCAGAATGGGTCAAGAAGCAAAATCCAACAATATGCTTCATACATGAAATGCAATTCAAAAGGAAACTCATAAACTGAAAGTTAAAGGGTGGAAAACAATACTGCATGTGACAGGAACCTGAAAAAAAGCAGGAGTAGCTATCCTCTTTGCAGATCAAGTAGATTTCAAAGCAACACTGATGAAGAGAGATGAGGGACACTACATCCTTGTAAAGGGAAGAATCCAACAGGAAGAGATGACAATCATAAATATCTATGCACCAAACACTAGTGGGCCCAACTATATAAAACAAATACTAACAGACATGAAAAGTCATATATGCACTAATACAATTGTAGTGGGGGTCCTCAACACCCCACTGTCACAAATAGATAGATCAACTAGACAAAAAATAAGTAATGAAATACTAGAACTCAATCGAACTCTTGAACAAATGAACTTCACAGATGTTTACAGGGTCTTCCATCCCACAAAATCAGAATACACATTCTTCCCAGCTGCACATGGGTCATTCTCAAAAATAGACCACATACTCACACATAGAACATGTTTAAGTAACTGCAATGGAATTGAAGTTATCCCCTGTATATTGTCAGACCATAGTCCGATTAAATTGGAGATCCATAGCAAAAGAAACTCAAAAAATTTCATAAACACGTGGAAATTGAACAACATACTTCTGAATAACCAATGGGTCACAGAGGAAATTAAAGAAGAAATCAGACAGTTCCTTCAATTAAATGACAATGACAATACAATATATCAGAATCTATGGGACACAATGAAAGGAGTCTTATGAGGGAAATTCATACCAGTGAATATGCATATTAGGAAAACAGAATGAGCCCAATTAAACAACCTGATGCTGAACCTCAAGCTTCTAGAAAAAGAAGAGCAGGACAACCCCAGAGCTCATACAAGGGAGGAAATTATAAAGATCAGAGGAGAAATCAATGCAAGGGAGACTAAGAGAATGATAAAAAAAATCAATGAAGCCAAGAGTTGGTTCTTCAAAAGAATCAACAAAATTGATAAACCCTTAGCCAACCTTGTCAGAAAAAGGAAAGAGAAGGCCCAAATCCATGCAATTAGGAATGAAAAGGGTGAAATGACAACAGACCCAGCAGAAATCCAGAGGATCATCAATACCTACTTCCAGAACCTATATGCCAATAAGATGGACATCACAGAAGAAATGGACAGATTCCTAGATACATATGAATTACCAAAGTTGAACGAAGAAGACCTAAAAATTCGGAACAACCCAATATCAACCAATGAAATTGAAAACGTAATTAAAAACTTATCAACTAAGAAAAGCTCGGGCCCTGATGGCTTCACTACTGAATTCTACAAGACATTTAGAGAGGAAATGCTGCCACTACTGTTTAAACACTTCAGTGAAATTGAAAGGGAAGCAATACTTCCAAATTCATTCCTGGAAGCAAGCATCACCTTGATCCCCAAAGCAGAGAAAGACCCAACCGAAAACGAGAACTATAGGCCAATCTCACTAATGAACATAGATGCAAAAATAATTAATAAGATAATGCCAAACCAAATGCAGAAGATCATCAAGAAGATCATACATCCTGATCAAGTGGGATTCATCCCAAGTATGCAGGGATGGTTCAATATATGAAAATCAATCAATGTAATACACTATATCAATAGAGCCAAGGACAAAAACCAAATGATTCTCTCCATAGATGCAGAAAAAGCATTTGACAAAATCCAACATGCATTTATGATAAAAACCCTACAAAAAATTAGAACAGATGGTCTCTACCTCAAACTGATAGAAGCCACCTATGAAAAACCAACAGCCAATATCATACTACATGGTCAAAAACTGAAATGCTTCACACTAAAATCAGGAACAAGACAAGGATGTCCACTATCACCACTCTTGTTCAATATACTTCTGGAAACATTAGCCACGGCAATTAGACAAGAGAAAGAAATAAAAGGAATAAAGATAGGAAATGAAGAAGTCAAATTGTCATTATTTGCAGATGACATGATACTCTATATAGAAGACCCCAAGAACTCCACCAAAAGTCTTCTACACTTAATAACCAAATTTAGTCAAGTTGCTGGTTACAAGGTCAATACACAAAAATCAATAGCTTTCCTCTACACAAATGACAGACTCACTGAGAGAGAAATAGGGCAAATAATTCCTTTCACAATAGCGTCCAAAAAACTGAAATACCTAGGAATCATCCTAACGAAAGAAATCAAAGACCTCTTCTCTCAAAACTATGGCACTCTGAAAAGAGAGGTTGAAGATGATATCAGAAAATGGACAGACATCCCCTGCTCCTGGGTAGGAAGGATTAATAGAGTGAAAATGGCCATACTTCCAAAACTCCTATATAGATTTAATGCAATTCCAATTGAGATCCCAGCAGCATACTTCATGGACCTTGAGAAAACAATCCAAAAATTCATTTGGAACAAGAAGAGACCCAGAATAGCAAAAGCAATTCTAGGTAACAGAGACATGGCAGGGGGTATCACAATCCCCAACCTGCAACTATACTACAAAGCTACTGTGATAAAAACAGCATGATACTGGCAAGGAAACATACCTGAGAACCAGTGGAACAGATTAGAAACAATGCCAGACACACTCAGCCCTCTCATCTTTGATAAAGGAGCCAAACACCCTCACTGGAGGAAAGATAGCCTCTTTAATAAATGGTGTTGGAAAAATTGGGTTTCAACTTGTCAAAGATGAAAACTAGACCTGTATCTCTCACCATGCACTAAACTAAAATCAAAATGGATTAAAGGTCTAAATATTAAAATAGAAACTCTGAACCAGTTGGAACAGAGGTTAGGTAGAAACCTTGAAGACATCGGTGTAGGAAAAGATTTTATGAACAAAACCTCAGTTGCCCGTGAACTACCACAAACAATCAACAAATGGGATCTCTTCTTATTAAAAGGCTTCTGCACAGCAAGAGAAACCACCAGCAGTGTGAAGAGACAACCCGCAATGTGGGAAAAAATGTTCACCTACTCTTCCTCAGACAAAGGTCAACTATCTCGAATCTATAAAGAACTTAAAAAGATCAGACCTCCCAAATTTAAAGACCCAATCCAAAAATGGGCATCTGAAATGAACAGATATTTCTCAGACAAGGAAGTAGAAATAGCAAATAAATACATGAAAAAATGTTCAACATCACTGGTCATTCAAGAGATGCAAATGAAAACAATGCTGAGAGTATACTTCACTCCAGAAAGAATGGCTACTATCATGAAATCAACCAATCACAAATGCTGGTGGGGCTGTGGGGAAAGAGGAACCCTGCTCCACTGCTGGTGGGAGTGTAGACTGGTGCAAGCACTGTGGAAATCAGTATGGAGATACCTCAAAGAACTAGGACTGGAAGTCCCATTTGACCCTGCTAATCCACTGGTGGGAATCTTCCCCAAAGAATTAAAAGAATCATATCACAGTGATATATGTGCACCCATGTTTATAGCAGCACAGTTTGTAATAGCTAAAACTTGGAAACAACCCAAATGCCCATCAACTGGAGACTGGATAAAGAAAATGTGGTTTTTTAATAAAATGGAGTACTACTCAGCCATAAAAAATGAGAAATTAGAGACATTTATATCTAAGTGGATGCACATTGAGGCGATACTCTTAAGTGAAATAAATAGGACACACATGTATAAATACTGAATAGTTTCTCTCGTGTAAGAAACTGAAAGTGTAATATGAACTTGGGACACATAAACCCTCAATTCCAAGACACTTGTTTATATAAATCTGGGGAGTGAAAAGCTGAGGATGCAACAAGATTCGGAACCAGGAGAAAAAATGTGTCCCCCTTTCCGGTTGGTAGTTGGAGCAGTGCATATGAGCAGGATTTCTGTGAGATCCCCAGTGCATTTATTTAGAATCACCTATGCTGGCTGGTTAACTCCAGATTACCATCCCTTCTGAATGGAGATCTCCAGGGAATCAATGCACCTTACTTAAGCTCCTCAGGGGATACGTATTCCCATAAAAGTTTGAGAACCATAGACACAGTGGTTAGGAATGTAGCCTCTGAACAAGCTGTGTTTCAGTCTCCCCTCTTTTATGTAACTCTGAAAGCAGGGAACTTTGGTGGTTTTTTTCCCTGCAGAATCAGCACCTACAGTTATGCCTGGCATATTGGTGTTCAAAAAATATTTGTACAGTGAATGAAAAGCCAAGGGAAATTATTTTTTTATTTCATTAAGTTTCTTAGCAGAAAAAATATACTAATAAGAATCATCATCCTTCCTAAGGCTGGTGTAATAACCAAGTGAGTGGATGTGTACAGCAACAATGCAGGGCTGAAACCCAAGAAGTGCACAGCCCACCAGCCCACAGTGTGGTGTAAGGGCTGACGCTGCTTTTGACAGCAGCAAGGGTGGAGAAGACTCCTTGCCTTCTGGGGAAACTCTGGAGCTGAGAAATGTGCTCTCCATGTGCTTGCTAGAGAGATGCTGGGAACACATGCTAGAATCAGGACACATTTTCAGTATTTATCAGAAAAACATCTTTTTTTACAAAGTCCAAGTTTTCAAGTGAGCCAATGAGAGAGCCAAAATCCTGACATAAGGAAATATAACTTAGGTGCATGCTCTTATTTATCCTCTGCTATATTCTTTTATTTCTTCCCAAAATAAGGCATTTTGATATTACTGGCCAGAAATTTCTCAATATTGGCTGGCTTCAGAAAAAAAACATGTGCTCACATTTCTAATGACACATCTCCTTGAAAAAACATCAAAATAAGTTTTTAACTAATTTAGGCTGAAATAATAATTTACTTAAAAATAATTCAGGCGGAAAGATTCTACATAAAAAACAGTGACATTTGGAAAAATACTTTGCATGATTAATGACTTCTCCAGAATTAAAATATTAGAGACAGTGACATATAATTTGGCTTATCTTAATATAAGATACATTTATTATCATGCTTATATCACTGATCTCATAGGAGAAATGATTTTTAAATATATTCTTTAAAATGTTTAACATTCTTCCCTTTAAGAAGTAGAGGTGAATTCCGCTTCCCTTCATTGCAAGCTGAACGTGCTGATTTGCTTCTAACAAATAGAATGAACAGAAAGCGAATGATAGCTCTTAAAGGTAAGGCCACAAGAAGTGCTTCAATTTCCTCTTGTTTATTCTCTCCTGGACCATTCTCTCTGGGCAAGATTAGCTACTATGTTGCACCAACATTTAAACAACCAAAGGATTCCTGCCAACAGCAAGCAGAAACCAGAATCCCCTTGGGAACAGCCATGAGGTGTGCCATCTTGGAAGCTGACTCTCCAGCCTCATTCAAACCTTTGGGTTTCTGTAGCACCTCTGGTTGTAGCCACATGAAAGGTCCTGAGCCTGAGCAATGCAGTGAAACCACTCCCAAATTCAGGGTCCACAGAAAATGTGGAATAATAAATACTTGTTATTTAAAGTGTTATTTTTGGCATAATTTTTTATATAGCAAACGTGACATTATGAGTATACATGTATGAAAAAATTATCAAATTATACACTTTAATTATGTGCATTTTATTTACCGGTTGTAATTCAAAGCTGAAAATGCAAAAACTACAAAATACAATTAAAATACAGGTTGAGCACCTGTCATCTGAAAATCTGAAATATCCCAACATCTGAAACTTTTGGAGTACCAATATGATGGCACAAGTGGAAAATTCCATGCCTGACCACGTGTAAGGTTCACAGTTAAAACAATGCTGTTGGGCCAGGGATTTAGCTCAGTGGTTCCACTGCCTGCCTCGAAAGTACAAGGTCCTGAGTTTGATGCCCGGTACCAAAAACAAAACAAACAAAAACACAATTCTGCTATGGTTGCTGGATTTAATAGCTGATACATCTGTTCCAGGCCTGCTACTGTGTTTCTGAACACATTATTTTTGACTTGTACCAATGGTATGATTTTTAAAAATCTAAAACATTTCTGGTCCCAAACATTCTAAATAAGGAATATGTAACCTGTACTATGATTTATTATTGAAGAATATTAGACAATATGCACATTAAAGTCTTGTATAGAACTAGGGTTTTGGTAAAGGCATAAAAAAATTCGAGAGTCACATTACTCTATTAACTATACATTAAAAAAAATACATAGCCATAATTGTTGGATTCATGTTCCTGCTGTTTGGTAAGATCTTTTCCTTATTCAACTGAAAAGCCTGTAACAAACTAAAAAGAAAAGGTGAGCACTAAATGCTTTCTTTCTATCAATAGTGGAGCATTTTTAAACTTAAATATAATCCATTCTTGATTCTTCTAACTAAAAGAAGCAAGAAATAGTTCTAGAGTGACACAAAGAATTCTGTTAGATTTTGAAGAAGGAAAAGAGTATGTAGAAGAAATACTGTATTTATAAGCCAGTGCATATGTTTATAATTTGAATAAACAGAGAGCAAGAGAGAGAGAGCGTGAACATGACACACAGAGAGGACTGAGAGAGGTAGTTTATAGTGTAGTTCTTGTATTTTAGTTTTCTTTTTCACCTGTCACTGTATTTATTGTGTCTTCTCAATTTAGCTTTAGTGCTTTTTTGTTTGGTTGGTTGCTTTCTTTTTTCTTTTGTGCTGGGGATCAAACCTAAGGCCTAATGCACGTGAAGCATGTGCTTTATATCACTGAGTTACACTCCCAGCCTGCAATATTTCTAAAGGTTGTATTGCAGTTAATTTTAGTATAGGTTATTCATATTAGTAATCCCTGTTCATACTTGGATTGTTTTTTAAGTTTTCGCTCATCAGCCTTGTATTACTCATCAGCCTTGTGATGAGCATGCCTTAGCTAAAGCTCTACTTGAGTTCTCTTTCTTTAGGTCAGATTTCTGAAAAAGTTCAACATGTATGAATACTTCTGAAGCTTTTAATACATATTACCAAATTGCTTTCCAAAAACATCAAACCACTTTACAGACTCATTGGCATTATTTAAAGATTCCTGTCTTGCCACATTCTTGCCAGCACTGTAGAATTTTTTTAATTGTATCATTTATTTTTTATGAGTTTCTGAAGCATTTGAAAAGAACTTTTACCATCCCCACAAATACCCAATACCATGTTGTTTTCTTCACTGAAAACATTACTAATGATGATAACACTTTTTTTCCAAGCATGGCAAGGCCCTAAAGTCAGCAACATTAACATTAAATTTTTGTCATGTGGCATCAAATAGAATTTAGTGACCAATCTCAAATAAACCATTGAAGTAATAAATTTTGCTTTTTAAGAGATAAACGTCAAAAGTTGCTTTGAATAGAATAATGAAAAAATGAAGTGGAAGAGATAAGATTCTCATTCCAATCTCAGTATTTAATGAGATCAAATGCAGCTCATAAAGTAGATTGAGTGAGGGGAAAAGTTTCAGTGTGAGCTCAAAGGAGATGCCAAAAAAAGTGTAGACCCCTTTCTACTGGAAAAATAACATTTAAAATTTATGGGAAGTTATATAAAAGACAAGTACCAAAAGAGACCATGCCCAACACACTTGAGCTTGGATAATGCACAATATGTTTAACAAGTTTCTGGTCATCAGATTTACCATACATTAGTTACTTACATCATGACTTATATGAATTCCTAACTTTGGCAGACCTCCTGAAATATGGCCATTACTCTCCTCATAGATAGTAGTGGATGAAGTAATTGAGGTTTAAAAATAGTAAATAACTACCCTAATGTGAAAGAAACAGTAAATAGCAGGAATAAACTACAAAGCCAGGTCTTTCTGACACAATCCCTAGTCTTAGGAGCCCACTGTCTATTGAAGAGCCAGTGCATAGTTCTCTTAGTTGAAGATATTAGATCAGAGGCACTGTGCCGTCGTAGATTGAGTATATGCTTTGGATTTAGACATCCTTGGATTTGAATCTTGCCTCTGTAGGCTGGATTCAATATTGATAAGCTTTAATTTCCTTGAACTGAATCTCTTCCTTATAACTGAATTGTTAGAATTAAGTAATACAGGGTCCATCACTGTTCTCCATGTGATGTCAATATATATTGGGCATCGTTAGTTATAATATATTTACATTATAAATACTAAATTATATTCATATAGCAGGCATATATCTTTATAAAGACCTGAAAGAAACATTTGTACTCAGTTGCCACCAGCAGAGGGAAGAGTAAGAATTATTGTGACTAAGAATGAAAGAGTATAGCATTTAAATGCCATTTATTAATGCTAGCATTTTGAGAGGGGACGCAAATAGACTTAAAAAGAGAAAAACAGTATATTCAAAAAAAATGCATGAAAAATATCTAAATACTATCACTAAATACATTCAATGTATATAACTAGTATATTCCATTATATAAATATGACTGAATCAGAAAAGTTTGGTAGTGAGGAAAAATGTAAAGTAGTTATGAAAACTTTTAAAGTTGGAAAATTAATCAGCAATACACATATAATTATTCTAGAATAAGATGTAGGGCTAAATAAATGAGAAAATGGAAAAGTTATACAACGAATACAGTTCTGTATGTTAAGCAATGGAATGGACAAATTGTTTTCCAGAAACAAACTATTATAGCTCAAGAAATCACAGAAGTAAGAGCATACAGGAAGGACAGAGACAGGAAAAAATATTTCAGATTGAAATATTTTCCTAAATACAGTAATACTTGAGTTATCAAAGAGCCCACGGAATATGCTCACTAAAGAGAACAAAATCAACCATTTCTAACTTCTCATCAGTCACACCTAAAGGTGACCACTTGACATTAATGTCTGCATTTCTTCCAGAAAGGCAGAGTGTACAGAGTCAGCTATATCAGTGACAAGCTTGGTGCTGTAGATCTCTTTTGGTAATATCAGCTCGATCATTGGTTTAGAGGAAATAGTGACCAGTCCTTGCTTTGCTTTGTTTGACATGTAAATTGGTTTTCCACAAAATATAATTTGCTTCCTTAATTACTTGATTTTTTCAAACAAAAATTAAGTCCTAGGAAATTTTCCTACCTTGTTAGCGAAGAATAACCTCCTAATCGCTATAATAGACAAACCCTAACTCCCACTAAAATCTGGGTAGAAAGAGGCTCATAGACTGCAGGACAAACTACCATGGAGCAGAGTTTCTTTGGGGTGCTTTGCCCCCCCCAACACACTCGCAGGCCCCCTCTCCCTTTTACAGACCTGAGGCTCCTCCTGATGCCTACAGACCCCAACTGCCAATCAGGAAGCAGAAGCCTACTCAACAGACCTCACTGCCCAAGTTCTCACAGCCCCTAAAGATCTTCTCAGTGGATCCCCAGTGCCCATCTATGATGCATCCAATGCATCAGAATTAACTGGATGTGTGGAGGTGGAAAGAAAGAGACTTTTACAATTACACATTTCCACCAAACTGGATGTCTGCAATCTGTATTTTTAACTGTTATGTCTCAGAAACACCAGATGTAAAAATTGCTAAGCTAGGTGAGAGCTAGCAAACTGAGTATAATAATATCAAATTTTACACAAAATTGACTATGTGCCAAATGATTTAACGTGCATTTTCCTGCTGAACCATCACACCAGGCCTGTGGGACAACTTGGGATTTATGTCCCTCGGGGGAAATGAGGCAAGATTTTAGAGCACAGCAAAGAGGCTGGAGGATAGAGTGTGACCTGTCAATCATGAGAGCTGTCAAATTACAGCCAGGACACATGCTCACAATAACGCCCAACTGCCTGGATGCGAGCGCAGAAAAAATATAGAACAGGCCGTGGCCCATTGACTTTGCTGCCACTCCCCTTTCGTTCTTGCACTGCCCCGCCCTGCATTCAGAGAATAGCTTCTTTTTCCTCCAAAGCACGTTTTCTTCTTGGGGACTTCTTTTCTTCTTCTTTTGCCCTAAATAAATGTAGCTTTCACATTAAAAAAAAAAAAAAAAAAAAAAAAAAAAAAAGAGCCTATCTGTAGTGCTTAGTTTACAAACATTTTATTACAGTATCCTCTATGAGGCAGGGCCTGTTAGGATCCTTACTCTAGACTGTAGACAAGAAAGTAAAACTTTCAATAATGATGTGATCAGGCTGCGGATTTAGCTCAGCGGTGCTGCGCCTGCCTCGAAAGCGCAAGGTATGAGTTTGATCCCCGGTACCAAAAATAATTTTTTTAAAAAATTTTAAAAAAACAAAAAGAGAGGAAATTTAGATCCAGCTGATCTAAGATGATATCAGGTTCCGGCTAATTTCTGAGTATTTGATGTGTAGTTATTTTGACAATAATATTTTTTAGAGGAAGATTGAATATTATCATTATTTTTAAGATGTTCTTGAGGTATGTACATTTGGGACTACTTTTCAAGACCTGAATATAGGAATGTCCCATCCATAATCTTTGTAGGTTTTCAACTGAATGACAGAGATTGAAGGATTTCTCCATAGCCATAGAATACTAAACCTCAAAAGATGAAATTTTTTGACCATAGTAAGTTAACAGTAGCCAACCTTATTTTCCAAAAGTGTCCACAGGAATATGTTCAGCCCCAGCTACTTTGTGGGACCTTGCTACTCACCTACCCATCAAAAGGTGAGGTATGTGTGTCCTCCCTGTGATCTTAACAGGCTTCTGACTATTCTAATCAATAGATTTTTTTTGGCAGAAGTGTTGCTACATGACTTCTGAGGCTGGGTTACAAAGAAAAACTACAGCTTCTGCCAGGTGCTGCCGTTTAGAGACATTTGGTGTGGACACAGTGAGAAAGTGCAAGTCAGCCCATGTAGAAAGGACTAATGCCCCATGCCAACAGCCAGCATTAACCTCCAGCTCCAGAGTAGCCAGGTCTTTATGCAATTCCAGCCTTTGAGGTTTCCAGCAAGCTTTCCAGGTGAACCCAAGACATCTTGGAGCAAATGCTTGTTGGTTCCTCTGTATCCTGTCCAAATTCCTGTCCACAGAATCCATGTCTGTAACAAACTGCTATGGTCTCATGTTGGGCATCATTTGCTATGCAGTCATGTTAAGAAGAACTCTAATCATTGTGAGCTCCATATCCAGAGTTTAGGCTCTGGTCATTCCATGAATATTCTAGAGAAATAACTAATGCAAAGAGACAAACTGACTTATGAGTGTTCATCAGTCTTTCTACCCCAAGTAACCCTAAGCAGAATTAAACAGACAGAGGTAAATATGATATTAATTTGCAATCTCCTATTTCATCTTTAAAATTATACAGTTTTTCATTTTGTCTTGCATCTTTTTCTCTTTTTCATCATCAGTTTAAGATTATTCTCCAGGTACGTGTGCCTTTTTTTTCTGGGAGGCCACAGAGGGTATGGTCACCTCAGCACAAGCATCATGGACTTGAGTAATACTCTGCCCAGAGATATTTGCTTTCTAATGTCAGACTGCTTCTTACAGTCAAGTGATAAATCTCTAAGTACCAAGTTTAATATCCACAGTGGCACACTTACCTAAGAACAGGTGAATCATTTGTTTACATTTCTTTGAAATCATCTGAAGAAGGCTGACACCCACTTGGCTAAGAGGAAAGCATATGTTCAATTGCATCTTGGTGGCTTCTAATATGGAGCAAAAGGAATTTGGGCAATTATCTAATTTCTCTTGATTGTCAAATTTGGACTGTGAAGACTGAAACTCAATACAACAAAACCCAACAGTAAAACTTGTAAATATATTTTCACCTTGCTAAGATTAGGGAGAAACTTCCTTGGTATCACTTTGCATACAGGGGACATAGTATCACTGTACATTTGGAGGATATAAACAATTTGAATGTTGGCATGCTGTCATGTGACCTTTAAAATCAAGTTTCACTATACAATGTCTTCTGCATTTTCTAGACAAAGCCATATCACAAGTTTTCAGAATGTCATTATAACCTCCTGATGTTTTCACTACTTATAAAAATAAGGAGTTTGCATAATGTGACTAAATTGAACATTTTGTGATTTCAGAGCCTGAACTGCCTTCACTGAAGCCTTAAGAAGACTTACATGGTCCCAAAAAGAACCACATTAGAAAGCTCACTTTTGACTCTATTCCAGGAATGAACTGCCTCCCTTGAAGTGTGTTTCACTACAAATAACAAACTCTTACTTAAGGTGGTTTTAAAGATAGATTTTTAAAAGTCTGACATAACAAAAATTCCAGGAATGGTTTGGATTTGGGCAATGATGGAAATAGTGAATTCACAATGTCATCCAGAACCAGAACCTTCTGAGCTTTTGTTTTGACTTCATCCACAAACAAATAGCCAGGCAGTGTCAGTAGAATCAGACATCACATCCAGATCAAATTAAACACAAAATAAAACATCCAGCATTTTCTCCTGGGAGTTTTTCTCAAGTGAGAGAGGCTTTCCTAGAACAATATCTCCTGACCCCATTCAGCAGCAACAGCAGTCTTCACCCGTGTCTCCTTGACAAGTAAGATCATATGCTCTGCCCTGAACCCACCAGTGGCCAGGAAAATGAGGCTCCTCAGCTGGCTTGGACTAAGCCCTAGAGGGAATGGATGCTGAGAGTCTGTCTCACATGCACTACATTCTCCCTCTGGCTACACCTCAGGCTCCCATCTGAGCACTTTTCTTCTTCTATCAAGAAGCAGCTGAGAGATGATAAACTGCACTTCTATATGGGGTCTCTCAAACCTCTGGGCCCAGTGGAATCACCTCAAAAACACCCTTAAAAGTGTCAGGCTTTGGGCAGGGGATGTAGCTCAGCAGCACAGCACCTGCCTGGCAAGCATGAGGTCCTAAGTTCGATCCCTGGTACGAAAAAAAAAGTGTCAAGCTTCAGTCTTACCCTAGACCAATTCTAGTGGAATCTGTGAGGGTAAAGGCCAGTGATCCTGGTTTGTCCAGGATTATAGCAGGTAAGGGATGTAACCAAATCTCTCTTCTCATGTTTCAATGTTCTTTACACTTACTGGCTTCTACCATCTTACCTCATGCAATT
Organism: Heterocephalus glaber; assembly: GCF_053883595.1. Lineage (NCBI taxonomy): Eukaryota > Metazoa > Chordata > Mammalia > Rodentia > Bathyergidae > Heterocephalus > Heterocephalus glaber. The sequence continues at coordinate 40,372,700 of NW_028258333.1, forward strand.
CTATATATGTAAAAATGATTTGACCAATTACCCTAACCTTCTAATATCTTCTTTGCTATCAGAACAACAATCCAATAGGGTCATTTTATATCAACATATTCCTCCCTCCAACTTCTCCTCCTTTTGGATTTCTTTAGAAATACCTGAGGGAAAATATTGCTACCTACTTCTGAGGTGCACTGAATAGTCCCCAAATGTAGTTTTGCAGTAAGTGTATTGTGTGTGTTTGTGTATGTGTGTGTGTGTGTGTGTGAGACTCTGAGCCTCAGCACTAAACTACACCCACAGTTTTTTAAAAATATTTTTATTTTGAGACAGATGTCCCTGAGTCTCTAAGTTCCCCAGACTGAACTTAAACTGATTCACTTGCCTCAGCCTCCCAGAGTTCTGGAATTACAGGTGTGCACCAACACACCCAGTAGTCAATGCATCTTTAACAACATACTTCACCAGAAAATTCATATTTTACCATAACCTATTATATTATGATGTGCATGGATGCATCATATTTGCTGTCAAATATTATCGGGATTTTAAAAGATAGTTCCCCCCCTTGGTATGTTTCCAAATGGATCTCAGCAACACTCAAATTTAAACTCCTATCAGCTAACAAAAGAAGGAACACAGCCCCTCCACTGTTATTTCCTTTGAAGTAAAATAAACAAGCATTTAAAAATCTTAATTCCATCCCAAAATCAGACTGTCAGAAGTCCAAAGTCAACAACATTCTTCTTATAACATCCCTTTTTTTTGGTACCAGGGTTTGAACTCAGGACCTTCTGTTGGCGAGGCAGGTGGCAGCACCACTGAGCTAAAGCCCCAGCCCACATCCTATATTTTTAACTTGATTATTTCAACTCCCATTTATCTCTTCACCTTAAAATAGGTATGGTTTGCATAAAGTAAAAATGTCAGAAAGGAATGAGACATAATCCTCTTTAAATAAAAGTGAAAAGTACTAAGCCAAATTAAATATGGAAACAAACTGAGGCAAAGTGGTGCTATTTCTTCCATCTAAGAAAAATAAAAGCCAAGAATCCCTTCTATGAGCAGATGAAGTTATAAAAGGAAAAGTCAAACTACCTCTTGTTTAGGCTCACCCAAACCAAGGCAGGAGGAAGTAGCATACTTAAGTAAAAAGCCTACTAAATATTTCATACCCCAAGTTTATAAACTCATTTCCATCTTTACATCTTTTATTGCATCCTGCATTTCACTTTTCTTCCTTTCCTCCATAAAGAATGCATGCTCACTCGCTCACATAGCTTTAACTCTCACCCTCAAAACAACTGCTCCAGCCTGACCTTTCTCCAGTCACTAACATAGCTTTTTTGTCAGCCACCTGCTCAATCCAGATCTTTTTCCTGAATTTTAACATTTTTCAGTGTGGTAATAATATCCTCAGGTTACCCAACCTTGATGCCCTAATTCCCTTGAGCCTACTTCATCATACCTATGCCCATGTAATACTTTGTATTAGTACATGTTTGTCTGTGGTATGTAATGTTTCTATCCTTGTGTGGAGTCATCAAGTGTACATAATACATCTTAATTCCTTTATCCAGCCCCTTTCCCTCCCCTCCATCTCCTCTCCCTTCATTTCTTGATCCCCTTCCCATTTGATAAAGATCTATTTCCCTACTTCCTATGATCTATCTTTCATTTTGCTCTTCGTTTGTATTTTTGGCTTCTCATATAAAAGAAACCATATTTAAGCTTGTGTGTCTGACTTATTTCACTTAACATTATGGTCTCAAAGTGCATCCATTTGCCTACAAATGACTCAAGCCCAGCCTTATGGCAGAGTAGTACTCCATTGTGTGTAATACCACATTTTCTTTATCCATTCATCTGTTGATGGACATATAGGCTGCTTACAAGATTTAGCTATTATTATCTGGGCTGCTGTAAACATGGGTGTGGGCATATCATTGTAATATGATGTCTTTAACTCTTCCTTTCCTCTCGCTTCTTCTTTTCCACCTTAATTTGACTCTGAACCTTTTCAAAAAACTCCACAGAGAATAGTATTACAAACATTCACAATGCTCAGTTCCAAATCCTTCGCACACCTGCTTCAGGAATTGTTCAAGAGAGAAGACATTGCTGGTGACTGGAGCACCTGTGTGCTTCTCCTGGGATCCTGTTCCCCTCATAATGTCCCCAGAGGTATCCACTGTTCTAAATGTGGTATTCAGGACTCCTGTGTATTTTTAAAATATTATCATCCATCAAAAACAAGGGAAGTCTGAGAAACTGTCACAGCAAAAAGGAGACACGGAAACTAAGTATGGTAAGATACCCTGGATGGATGCAGGAACAAAAGAAAAAATAATATGGGAAAACCAAGGAAATCCCAATAAAGTATTACTTCAGTTAGTCAAAATGTATCAATATTGATGGTGGCAAACACACCATGCCAAGGTAAGATGTTAACAAGATTGGATACAATGTGTTAATAATCTGTATGAGGTATACGGAAACTATCTGTAATATATGCAATTTTTGTTAGTCTAAGGCTTCAAAATTAAGGTTATTTTTTAAATGATATTACTACATATCTGTAATGGTTGATAAGATACAGTATTTTTAAAGTGTTCAGTATTTTTCCCATTTGTACAAATGATATCATGTGGCCCATTTCATTATGCAGCTTTATATTCACTGCTTAGTCTTCTGTGCTCCTCCCAGTTCCATTCGCCATCCTTCTCCAGGATGATGTGTTCCAAAGGCAGACTTCTGCAGCCTATGTCTTCAGCATTCTTTGGACCGGACTTGTTCTCTGGAAAGCAGCAACAGGAGACTGAGGAATGGCAGAGGAGAAAGTGGCAAGAATAATGCTCCTTCTTCAAAGATGTCCCTGCCCCAGTCCCCAAAACCTGTGGATATGCTACCTTACATTGCAAAAGAAACTTCACGGGTGTGATTAGTTCAGGACCTGCGGATGAGGAGATTAACTTGAATTATCGGGGTGGGTCTAATAGAAGCAGAAGGGTCTTAATAAAAAGAAGGCAAACCAGTCAGAGTTAGAGAGAGAATAGAAGATGCTACTCTGCTGGCTCTGAAGATAGAAGAAACTATGAATCAAGAAGCACAGATGGCTTTGACAAAATGGAAAGGGCAAGAAATAGATTCTCCTCCAGAACTTCCAAAAGAAACACAGATTTGCAGACACCTAGATTTTAGCCTGGTGAAATCTGACCTTCAGAACTAAACCATAGCAAACTTTAAATTTTAAACCATTGAGTTTCTAGTAATTTCTTACAGTGTAGAAAACTTACACATATAAGCTATTTATTGCCCCTGCTCTCTCCCTGACTGGCTGCATTTCTGGCCGCAGCTTCGTTTTTTGACAATAGCTGCCTTCTAGCAGTTTTTCTCATGGCTTTGACTTTCACCAGGCTTCATTAACACCAATCCCACCTTTTATCGTTTAAGAACCAGAGTGGTAAAGATTTCCCTTTGTTGCTAGTTCCTGAGTGTTTTACTAACCCTCTGGTTTCTTTCTCTCATGCATACTGTAGAAATAATCTCATCTTTGAAGTATTTCCAGATAAACCATATAAGTATGCCATATTTTCTGATGAGACCTTGGTGTCTGTGCTTTCTTACCAGTACATTTTTATGGTATCCATGCTGACACATGTACCTCTAGTTCATTCTATCTAATATCATCCTCTCGTACACAATTCTGTTCTTGATGGACTTTTAGGTAGATTTCAGGTGTATTCATTAATTTTTATTGTATACACATCCTTTTATATAGAAGTCATGTTTCTCTAAAGCATAAAATGTCAGTTTATCTTTTTCCCAGCCAGTTTCTCTTCTTTACTTCTATTAAAGATGACAAAACTTTTCTAGCCACGAAGTTCTCAGACCTCAAGTCTTACAATTTTTTTCTTAGTCTTCCTCTGCTGAGTTGCATTTGCTAAGGACTTTGGGCACATAAGACTGGTGGCTGTAAATCCATAGCTATAAAGCGCAGCCCCTTGTTCCATTCGCATGGTCGTTCCCTTAGTTGAGGACCAGTTTACCTGACCTTTGGACCTCTGGAAGGGCTTTGCACAGTCCCCTTCCCATCAGATCTTGGCTCAGCTCTTGGCTCCTCCCTTTCACCATGTCCTGACACTGGCCCAAGGTCCCATCCCTTTTCAGCTCACACACCTGCAGGGCTCAGAACTGCCTCTACCCAGCAGTGAGCATTCAAGGACACACAGAGCCTTCGTTCACTCACTCCTCTTTCCCTCTGCCCAGGCCTCTGTAACTGAGCAATTCCTCCTCCTGCTCGCTGTGCTCCATCCTTTTTCTCTACTGGTACTTTGCTCAGGCTCCGTGTTTTATCTAGAAGACCCTCCTTTTTCCCTGTTGAAATTTTCCTTCCCATTAAGATCTTTTCAGAGGTTGCCTGTTTCAAAAATGAGGCATCCACTCTTCCTTTCTGACTTCTGTATCCTCCCCTGGAACCACCACCATTGTATCTGGGTATCTTCTCTGTTCTCCTTGGAATCTTACAGATTTTATAGCTTGTGATTTCCTTTAAGTCCCTTGACGGCACTTAGCTTGTTATTTCCAGAATATGCCAGTTGTAGATTTCTATAAATCCTTGTTAGCTTATAGAAGACAGACTAAGTTTTAATATTCTTTAATTTTCCCATGGCACCTGCCTACCATGGAGTTGTGTGTATGACAAATAAGTAACACAAATATATAAACAAGGAAGAACAGAAATAAGAGGAATCTGTTGCAGAGAGAGAAACACAAATTTAGACAAAAGCTTAGGGAGTATCCAATCTAACGCAGACACTCTTCTATTTTTTTCTCTTCCTTAAATAATTCAGTGTCTTCCTATTGTTTCAGAATACTGTAAAGTGAAACTTTTCAGTATGGCTTGAGAGCTCTAAAAGCTGAGCCACACTGCAGAAGCCACTCCAGGCTTGGTCTTCTTGCTTCAGCCTTTACCATGCTGCTCGTCAGTTCTCTATAGCTCTTTCCATCCCAGCTTCATAAAAGTAGCACCAGCTCGCTCCTCTGGCCTGAACCTACCCTCCACTTTATTGATTTATTTATTCCACAGTACGAGGAACTCTCCTAGGCCCTGGGGACAGAGTAGGGAACGAGGCACACCAAGCTCTCTGCCCTCGGAGGCCTCACATCTTTTCTTCTTGACATAGCAGCCCCTAGACACCTCCTTTCTAGTAGCATGACTATGACAAATGCTTGCTGATTTGATTATTTCATGAGGCATCATCTTCCCCATAAAATTAAAGATTCTTGAGAGTTAACTCATTGTGTGCTCTCTTCACTTCTATATCACCAACACCAAGCACAGTGGGAGCCACAAGGTGGGCCCTCAGTGAATTTCTTGAATGTCCAAATGGAGTAATGAATTAAGCCCCTCTCTCTATAGATAAGGAAACAATGGTCCCAAGTCTAAGGAGGGCAGTAATCACCTGGCCTCGCCTGAAACATAATGAGGTAGGACCAGGATTAGAACCTGGACCACCATGACGCTCATTCAGTGCATGTTTCACTTGAACAAAACTAAAATAGAAAAGGCAAAGTAAATGAGTTAAGAAAGGGTCCAAGCAAAAGGTAAAAGAAGAAAGAGCTACATACTAAGAGAAGAAAAGAAAAAATAAGGTTTTTTGCGAATCAAAAGTGAACAGGAAAAGGGAAGGCATGATCGATGACACAGCAGTGGTGCAGAGGCCTCACCAAGGAGACAGCAACAAGGCTGTCCTTCAGCCAGCCCTCTCCCCACACCTTTGGGGTGAGCATCTGTGCAGAAGGAGGGAGGCACACAGCACCTTAGGACATCTCGGCTTGCCCTCCACACCAGCTCTGCTGTGCTTTAGCTCCCTGGCTCCTGCCCTCCAACTGGGTTCAGCCAGTGAGGGGCAGCACTGGGAGCCTGAAAGTCAGGAAAGGAGCAGGCTAGAGTGTTAATCTGCCTGCTCCCCACAGCCAAGCCACAAGGTGGAAGTGGCTCCCTTGCTCTCCTTGAGGCCCCGGCTCCAGGAGTTGTGGCATTTCATTAATAACTTCTCATCCTTTCAGATCTGGGAGTGCTAACGGCTTCCCACAGTGGCCGGCCCTGGGGAGCCTCCTCTTCCTTGTTGGTTTCCCCTATTCTCTTCACACCTTTATAATTATAGTAGTTTTTCATTAAACTCTTTTGAATCATCCCAGTTGAGGGTGCCACCTATTTCCTGCCAAGAATCTAACTAATAAATTAGCATCAGAGTCTTTCCCACCTCAGGAGGCACAGCAGACTTCCCTACCAAAGCAGTGCTCAGTCTCACAGCTCTCACAGCAGGGCCCTGCCATGGGGCGCGTCTCCCTGAGAGTCTGAAGAAGGAGAAGCAGGACTAGCTGCATGGCATCCATTCTGGGGAGCGCCTGCAAGTAGGACCAACTCCTACCTGGGTGGGCCCTAAGTCTGGTTTTATAGCTTTTTCAAAGGATTCTGAGAAAAATGTCTTCCTCTGCTTAACCGAGACAGAAGTGGATTGAGCCATCAGCAGCTGAGAATGAGGACATAACCCAGTCGACTACACCCTTAGATTCCTAGAGACTAGCTGTTTCTCCCAGATTATTCCCTCATTTTAGGTTTCCCATTTTTATGCTGGGAAATTGTTTTCTTTGCTTCCAATCATTAAGATTGATCCTATGTAACGTGACTTTAAAAAATAATAATCTTGTAAAAACACATCACCTGGAAAATGGGAAAATAGAATTGTTTACAATGTGGTCTGCAGGAGGCTAAAATCCAAGTGTTCTCTCTTACTCCCATTAACCCTGGCCTGCACCTGCTCATTAGTGGTTTTAGGAGAAACGCTACTCCTGACTTCCGGCCCTCACAGCCTATGAAGTTTAACCAGAGTGATACAGACCAGACTATTTCTGACCTTGAGCTTTGCTGCTTTCCGAGGAAGCTGAGTGCAACTCAAATTGGGAAAACGGAGAAAATCTCTCAGGTAATGTGTCAGCTTGTTATTATGTACTTACATTTTGTGTGGGCTTCCGCTGTACACAAATAAGAGAAACGTATCTGTGACTGTGCACAGCAGGGCTCTAGCCTGAGGGACCAATCAGTGCTACCTATTTCTTTTTGTTATGCTCCGAGATTGGATGAGGGTGTGGGTGAGAGTTCATTTTCACTGGGAGAGTCCTTATTGTGGATTCCATGCAAATTGCTTCATTTCACATAGAAACTAATTTGTGTACATCTAGAAAATAGATATGGTGCATAATGGTGTGAGTAAAATTATTTACACCTGCTAATCATTCCTGCATTTTCATGTATTTGTTCTCACAACCCACCTAAATTTAATATCCCAACTAGTAGCACCCTTAAAATCTTCTGATCAAATTATTCCATTTATAGATAAGGAAACTGAAGTCCAAAAATGTTAAGCGCCTGCCTAGGTCAGACAGTTGCTAAAAGGCAGAGCCAGGTGCAAGTCTGATTTTGTTTTGGCTCCCAAACCAGTATGCTTTCAAATCGCAGGAATCCAACTCTCCAAATAAGAGGGGAAAAAATAGCTTCAATATTCAGGTTGTAATAGAAACTTTTCAAAAACCTAAATAACTAGATGGGCGTGGTGGTGCATGCCTATAATCCCAGCACCTGGGAGGCTGAAGCAGAAGTACTGCTGCGAGTTCGAGTTCGAGGCCAGCCTGGAATAGCGACAACCTGTATTACGGTTTGTGTTTAGATTTCCCCCAAAGCCTTGTGTAGTCATAGGCGGGGGTTTTTCAGAGGTGACTGGATCTACGGTGTGTGATGCTGAGATCTATTCATGGTGCAATGCTAAGATCAAGGGCACTAGCATTAGGGGTGTGAGTGCTACCTCCCCTAAGTAGCCTGGATAAGATATAAGGGATAAAAAGAGTTGTGGTCCTCCCTTGTTGCTTTGTTATCTTCTGGCTGCCGTGAACTGCTTCTCCTCTACAATGCCTGTTGGCCATGCCACCCTGCCTTGGAGCCTGCCTATTATGGACTGAAACCTCTAAAAAGTGTGAGCTAAAGAAACCTTTCCTCCTTTAACTTTGGGTGTCAGGTATTTTGTCTCATCGATGAGAAAAGTATCTAAGACACTCTGTGTCAAAGAAATAAACCAAAAACACTAAAGAACTATTGGGGGGGGGGGGGACACAGCCTGAATAAGCTCTTAAACCTCTGCTTAGATTCTTTCATTATTAATAAGTACTAATGCTATTGAAACCTTATTGCAAGCCAGATCCTAAATATATTAATTCTCACAATAGTTGCGTGAGGTAGGTATAACTGAAGTTCCCTGTTGGCCAACATCACCCAGATAGAGTCCTGGGGCAGGATCTGACATGCAGCTGTAGGCTGATGCCCCAGCACGACCTCTTCTCCCACCCTTTGCCGTGTATGGAGCCCAAATCTGCTAGTATCTGCATTAGCCACTCACCTCAAACACAGGACACTGCACTGATTCTACAGTGAGCACTTAGATTTCTTCATAAATTACCATTTTAGATCACATTGGTGCCATGTTTACTGTCAAAAGTTGCTTCCTTTAAAGGCAAACTTTTTAGACAAGATCTTTGCTTGATTTTGCTACTTAATATAGTTTCTCTTTCTCAGTTTTCTTACATTAAAAACTTAGTAGCAATTTATTACTTCTTTTTCCCCTGCCACAGATTAATTCTTTAGACAAATTGAATTTTAGTGTATTAGTACATGAGTGTAGTACATGATGTTTACATTCCTTGTGTTGACTTGGTACAGGCACACAACACATCCCAATTCCTTTTTTCTTTTTCATCCCTGATCCCTTCTCTCCCTCTCCCTTTCCTCCATCTCTGATTCCCTTCCTCGCTGGGATAATAGGAAGTAGAGAGACAGATCATTCTCAGGCTGTCTTTAGAATTACCCGTTTTGAATTTTGATGTGCTGAACTTGCTCCAAGGAGCCACAAGAGGGAGTACTCAGTCAGACTGGAAGATGGAGGCTGGCTGCCTAGGCAGCCACAGACCAGTATTCTCAGTGAGCCCTAGCAATACCCTGTGTCTGGGGGTGCAACCACGCTCTGAAGGCTCGGGCCCTGGATTCATAGGTCAGCCCTCTTCCTTGAAGGTTGCTGTGAGCAGGTGACTAGAGTTTGTCTCTGAATTGCCTCTCTTTTTCAAGTGGCCTAAAGCTGCATTCTTCAGAGTGGCAAGGACTTGGTCATGAGAATTACTGATAATACCTAGAAGTTCTTTGTCACACAGGGCACTGAGTGTGTGTCCCTTCTAATAGGTGATGACCATGAGAGAAAGAGATGAGGGCAGGGAGAGATTTCACTATTTCCCTTTACAGAATCAAAACAACTGTGTATTTCTGGATAAAAAGAAAAGAAGTGTACTGGTGGGAGTGCGGGAACCTCCCACTGGGTGCTTTGCACACGCAAAAGGCCCAGTCCACAGCCTGCTCAGGTTTCTGTTGGGCAAATGTCTGTGTTGTGTCAAAAATGAAGAAAGAGAGGCATCCAGGGTCACACCAGCCCCAGCCACATGGTGTTCTCCACTCCACAGTGCCACGACTCTCTGCTCTGTCTCAGGCCTAGCCTCTGGCTTCATAATCCCTCTCCTTCCCTTAACCAAGCCCACTGTGTTAGGAAAGAATCTGATTTCACTGTTTACTCCTCAACTTGATTTTAGGACATCATCAGCTCTTGAAGAAGCATTCATGTTTTAAAACTTAGCTGTAATTTCAATTCCAGACTTTCTTTCACCTCTGACTGCCTCTGATTGTCTCTGACTTCCACCTCCCAGCATCTTCTAAGCCCAGGATGGTCCTCATCATCAGACTGTGGCTTATGCTTCTCCAGATGTCTAAGAGGAAATACCTGGGGAGCTTCCTCACTGTATCATCCTCCTGACTTCCTGTTCTCTGGGACACAGTTTCCTGTTTTGAAACTGCTGGTTTAATCATAGTAATAAGCTGGGTGGAAATATTGGTAGAGGCTTAGAAACATCATAGCTGACTCTCAGGTCAGAGGTCAGAGCATTAATCAGCCTCCGGAAGAGGCTGTCTATGGTTCTCACTGTGAGGGTCCAGGCCTTACCCTGAGGGTCAAGGTTCACCATGTGGTTTAGATCTAGAAAGTCCCACCAAAGCCTCATGCACTCAGAAGCAGGGCTTCTGGAGGGTAATTGGATTATGGGGCAGCTACCACTAACTTGCTGTTAGGAGGTGGGGCCTGGTTAGAGGTGTGTTCTTGGGGCATGACCCAGCAGGATCTATCTCACTCCCAACTTCTCCCTTCTCTCTCTGCTTCCTGACCGCCATGACATGAGCAGCTTTCCTCTGTGGCAGGCCCTTCTACCATGCCATTTCTTTTTTAGGGCTAGCCAGACTTTGGACAGAAACTGATAAAACTGTGAACTGAAATACACCTCTCCTGTTAGTTGTGAGTGTCAGATATTGTATCTTATTGACAAGACAGTGACTAAGACAGTCACTGCACAGGTCAATGGTGGTTTTCCATCCTCTAATCTGAGACCTGACATTTCCTTCTGGCCCCTTTACCTCTGAAACAGCCTTGCCATTTCTGTCCTAGACTCACATCCAAGTTCTCTGACTTCTGGACACCACAGTCTTCCTCAGCCTGTCGCTGACTCACTTTGCTTTCCATCTCCTCTCCCTTTTTCTTCTGGGCTCTGACACTGGGTGGCCCCAAGTCCTGCTCCCTAAACCCACAGACTGATTAGTTCAGCCTCTCTGCCTCAGAAAAGTAAGGATGTTAAAAGCCCACAAATGCCCTGACAAGAATTCCTCCTAAGTCACTAGTGTTCTGGTTAGGGTGCCCACCCCATAGGCAAAACAGCCCCTCCTCACATCCCTCTATGACGTTAGAAATTCGTGAATATATGTGTAGTGACATATTTGTGGGTAGCAGCATCACCTTTCCCCAGAAAGTCTTTTTTTTTAGATTTTTGAGACAAGTTCTCACTATGTAGTTCAGGCTGGCCTTGAACTCACTGTGGTCCCCCTGCCTCAGCCTCCAGAGTGCTGGGATTACAGGCATGCACCACCATGCTCAGTCCCCCAGGAAGTCTCGATGGCCTTGGTTTGCTTAATGTTTAAAAATATTAAAGCTTACAATTGCTTGTTAGGGTGATGTTAGCTGTTGTTTATTTTCCATCCCAAGTCCCTCTTCTCCCCTTCAAAAACCATACTGGGGAAAAAAATCCAAGTAGGCCATAGTGTCACGGACGTGCCTCCCAGGGGTTAGTGCCATGGTGGATTTTATGTGTCTGAAACTTCTCCATGTCCCCCTGCATCCTGACCTCATTCCTGGATTCTTTCATACCCACATGGTGACCAGGAGACCACAGGGCTGGGATAAAGGAAAAACAGATTTCCTTCTAATGTATATTTATCTAGCCCTGTGTAAAAAGAAAAGCACATACATAGGGCAGAGAGAGCTTTACTGTTTTTAACTCTTGTCTCAAGTAGTACTTTGTTGTCATTGATTTCAGGACACCCGCACTATATAATTTCATCAGTTCTTTAGCCATAGTTTTAGCAAATGGAATAAAATTGACCAAATAGAAGAATAATTCTATAATAGGCTCCTAGGCAGCCCCCAAATCCGGTGTTCTCTTTCTCCATCTCAGAGCTACAAGGGTGCGCCTCTGACCTCAGACACAGGCCATGTGTGTCCCCTTCTAGCTGCCAGCAGGGGGAGGACCACACCTGATGACCTGGGGAGCTGTGGAGAATCGGAATTTCCCATTCAACTCCTGCATTCTGTGTGAGCAGCAAAGCTCGGGCATACACATGTGGGGTAAGCCCCAGAGTGCGCATTATTCCTAAAACACAGGGGGCCATCTAACGTGGGATGGAACCCACCTCTGAGTAGGTGGTCAAATTTTCCATTTTCCAGACAAAAACTCAGACTCTTGTTATCTGTGTCCCAGCAGCGGTGGGAGGCTGGGCTCTGGCACCAAGCTGCCTGGGTTCAAATCCAGCCTCTCCAGTCCCTAGCTGTTGTGTGACCTTGGGGCTGATACCCAACACGTCTGTGCTCAGCTTCTCCCTGTGTGCACCGGCCTTACAGAACTGGGTGCCCAGATGGGCTGGGCTGCTCCTAAGCATGAGTCTGCTGCTCAGCAAATGTGGCATGATGGAAGGACAGTTCTGTGAGGGCTGGCACACTGAGTAGCAGATAAGGAAATGCAGTTGGAGAAGTGATGGGAACCTCCCAAGATTACAAACCTTAGAAGAGGTGACATACACTCCCAAACTCAGACCCTGGCCCCCTTCCCTGCACCACAAGGACTTCCACTGCCACATCACAGCCCCCTAAAACTCAGCAGATGGAACCATGAGGCCACTTCAGTCCTCTCCTGCTTGCCACCCACACTCCACAGAGCCAGTGTCTACCCTCGAGTGACAAAGGAGGCTGTGTGCAAAGCCCCAACCTTCACCTGGCCCCCAGCGTCTCCCATTTGGTGATTTGCCATTATCCTGTGCCAGCTGGGTGGGAGCCCTGGCACCCCTGGCATCTCCTCCTGATCAGCTCCCCTCTCAGCTCCAGCTGTCCCTGCTGCCCAGCAGTCTCCCACAGTGCTGTCACTGGAGCCTGAGCACCCTGAGACCCTTGGTCCTTCTTTCTTCTGAAAGTGACTCTCTCTGCAGAACCCTCCTTCCAGCCCTCTCTGCTGCCACTCCAACTGCTCTTCTGATGAGATTCTGGGTCTCGGGAGAGCAGGGCATCTGGCTGGGTGCCCCTCCACCTCTCCTCTGTCCCCTCTCCCTCCCTCCATCCCTCTCTCAGCGTCACTACTCCTCTTTCCCTGACTCTACTCTGCCTGTTCCCCTTACTTTATCCCCTTTGTGCTGTAAGGAAGGAGGGGGAGATTTCTAGCAGTAAACCCTCAGCTCCCTGCTCCTGGATACACCCTAGTCAAAGTGGAGGCTCCTCGGAGGACTAAAGTGTCCCCTTTGCTGCTTCACTCACAGCGGGCAGATTAAGGACACTGACATCTGTTGGGAAACATAATTGTCACTGTTCGACTCCATGATCCCAGGAGCTGCCTCCTCTGACGTTACAGAGAGTGACCTTGAGCTACCCAAGAAAAATGCTGTGTCTCTTCTAATGTTCTTGGCAACCAGAATTCCCCCGGGTGCCATTGCGTCAAAGATGAATAAGATCAAGCGCAGCGAAAATCACATCTTTTGTCTGTGGAGAGGAAAGATTTCAGGCTGTATTGTATGTGGTTCAGGAGCAAGTCTGTTTTTTGAAGATGATTTCTTTCTGACCAGGAGAAGAAGTTAGCCCTAAAGAATCATTGTTCTGTACTGACACCCTGCCAAGGGACAAAGAGAGGCAGGCACAGGGGGCTGCACTAGGACTCCCCTCCACCCTGGCCTTTGTTATTTTTGTGGCACACATGACTCAGTGGCACCCAGTAGGCACAATGGTCTCCTTTGCAACTCAGCCTTGTACCTTTCAGGTACAGATCACTCTTGCCTTCTTCCTCTAGGCCCACCCTCCTCCCTCTTCCCTCAGGTACCCACTGGACCTGTCTTCCTCCCCCAACCCTCTGCTTCTTTTGGACCAGTGGACTTTTACGGAACCCTTAATCCACTGCCACACAACGACCTCGCCTTTCCTCCCCGAGGGACCCTCAGCCCAAAGGGGAGACCTTCCAAACAGTGGCCCAAGAACAATAGGACCAACACTGCAGGTGGAAGGAATCACCACAAGATGGCGCACTGCCGAGTTTGCTCAGATTTTAGCTTTCATGAAAATTTTAAGTCACTGAAAAGCACCACGAGAAATCATCAGCCCAGGTATTTTATATTTCTTATTTGTAGCAATAAAAATTTTTTATCTTCTCACTCCCATTTACTTATTTATAAATACATAGTTACTTCTATGCCTCTATTTCAAATATTAAGAAAATGTATGAAAATGTCTAGATAAGTTTAAATTTCCATTTACATAAACATGTAATATTTCTTTATAATGTTGTGAATCATTTTATGTGCTTCCCAAGAAGATCATTGATTTAGCTCATATTTTCCCTTCTCCAGAAGGACCTTTTTTTCCTCAATAAAACAAATATTTCTGAGTACCTATTGTGTACCCAGCACTGTGAAAGGGACAATAAATGATTCAAAAAGAGGATAAAACATAGTGTCTATCTACAATTTTCTTACACTATAGCTGTAAAGGCAAGAGATAACAGTAGATATAAAAGAGTATACAACAGCTGGAGATATCAGGAAGGACATTTAGTTGCAAACAATATAATCCACTCTTACTATTTTAAGCAAAAAAGAAAGAAATGAAATTAGATTCCTTATAGGATCTTTTGCGAGACCAGAAAGCCAGAGCTGGCTGATGTGCAGCAGCCATCGGGAATAATCAACCATTAAGGGCTCTTCTGGAGGGAAATCACTGGTCCAATTGTCTGCTGCTCTGCACAGATAACATCAGGGATGAGGGAGTGCAAAAAGTTCCAGAAATGCCTGGGACACACCTTCAGCCCACCACTACAGAGTTCTCTCTAACTCGTGGAGAAAGGAACAACAGACTGGAAGGGAGGTTGAGGGACTCAGTGCGTGGGACGGTCCACAGCATGGTAGTGTCCTTTGGAGGAGGGAGGCTGTGATGTGTTCACGTAGGCAGTTCCAAGAGGCCAGGTCAGGATCTGTGAGCTGCTATGTTGAGCTCTAGGTGGGTCTCGGTGTCAGTCAGCAATGGGTTCCTGCTACAAAAGGCAAACTCTGAGGTGTTTTCCGTGTGAGGGAATTTCCTCTTAGTCCCAAAGTGTTCTTCATTTTTTTCTGTTGCATCTGTTTTCCCTCTCCGGATTGCACACTTTACTTTCACCAACCCTGCTGCATTTAACTTCCACACTCTCCTTTATCTCTGTTTTTATGTATCTGCCTGGCTTTTGAGTCCAGTTCTGTATTGACCTCCATTTCTTCCTGTTCCCTGGCTCCTCCTTGTAAACAAATATTTGATTCTCAACTTCATCTGACAGTTGGCTTTTATCCCCTGTCCTGCTCAGTATCATCTCTAGAGCTTGCCTGAGTCTCAGCTTAGTCCTCATTTCCTCAATACATGTGGGCTCAGTCTCAGCCACACACCAAAAGCAGTAGAGTTCAGGGAACTGAAATGTACAGAGAGTTGGAAGAATGGCATTCTCAATGGGGACAACTGAGGGTATGAGCATTCTGAGGGTACAGCTGGCAAAAAAGAAGGGATAATAGCTACAACTAGTAAAAGGAACATGAAAGGGCCAATTCAAGGAGGGGGAAAAAAAGATTTTTCTAGGGAAATTGAGGTTAGATTATGATTTTTCCAAAAGCTGAGTAGCCCCTGATATCTTGCTTATATTTATGTGTTATAACACAGAGCCCCCCCAAAAGTGGTTTAAACATCTAAACATGTATTTCATTCCTGTGAAATCCAAGCTGATATTGGAGCTCTGTTCCTCAAAGTTGTCAAGAGTCCAAGCTTCAATGTGTGCCTCCCATCTCACAACTTTCACCATCTGTCCAACAAGAAGAAAATGAGAAAGGGAAATACATTCTTCTCCTTAGAGGCATGGCCCAGAAATTGCATGCGTTACTTCTCATATCCAATTGGCCAGAAAGCTGCAAGGGGAGCTGGGAAATGTGGCCTTTGCCAGCCAGGTACCAGGCTAGACCTGCTGTGACTCCATAAAAAGGAAAGGATGAATACTGGATGATAACCAGCACACTCTACCACATGTGGGGCACTGTGGCAAGGCTCCAGGAGTGAAAGTGTGCTAATGTGTCCCCTAATGACACTGACCAAGGGAGCTCTTTCTGGTGGCAATTGCCCTGAGGTCATTGAAAACTAATGACTTCCTAGATGACATCACAGTTGATGACATGCACGGGCTCATCATATGGGACTCAATGAAATAAACAGAAAGCAAAGTGATTATATCACCATTCTCCACCCATCTAGCCCTCAGCCTTTGATGAGAGCTAATAAAGCACTGCAGGGCTCCCCATCCAGCATCACAGGTCTAGGGTCAAGTCCCTGCTCTCCCATTAACTACCTGCATTCTCTTAACCAACTTTTCCTCCTTCCCTTTCTATGCTTCCACCTCCTCATCTGTAAACAAAATAGTACTTGCCCAAAAGGATGATCTAAGGATTAAATTAATGTACATGCCTGTTGGGAGGTAATGGAAAATAACTGTGGCTAGTTCAATTCATGTCTCATCAATAGACACTGGTTAAATATGACACGATCTAACAAGGGGATTGTTTAAAACTACCTGAGAAAGACTTATGATTTAGGTGATAACATACACCAAAAATTAGTGAATGATATAAAATATGCAATAATTTAGGAAGAGGGACCAAAGGACTCGTGCAGAAAATGACTGTTCAAAGAAGTCAGAGAAGAGCTGATTAAGTGACTTCTAAGTACCAGGCACAGTGCTAGGTTCTGGGGACTTAGATGAGCAACACAGACCGAGTGCTGACCTTGAAACATTCACTATGCCTCTCAAGCTGTGGTCAGGCAACTCCCCTGTTAGGGCCATCTTGGTAATGACAGCTAACGTGCATTGCAGGCATGATATTTACCAGCCACTGAACTAAGTGCTTTACATGGGTTATAATCTCATTCTCAGACCAACCTTACATTTGATCTATTATTATTATCCCCTTTTCACAGATGAGAAATCTAAGAGAAAAACAGATGAATCACCTTACCCAAGGTCACACCATTAGGAAATGGCAGAGCCATGACTCAAATCTGGAGGTCTGGGCTAAATGCTCATACCTTTTACTTTGAAAAAAAACAAACAACAAAATAGAGGCCCAGAATAAATGAAGTAGAAGCCTGGGGCTAAATGCCCCAAGTTTTACATTTTTAATTAGATTCCTAAGTGTGATTCCTACAAGTATTGAAATCCAATGGGCTAGAGATGAAATAGAACAATTCATTAAGCCATTATAAGAGTAATAACATTGGATACGTGTTATGGGAAGGGAAAGTACAAAATGCTAAGGAGATGCTTACCTTATGTGTGGCCAGGGAAGGGCTCCCAGGGGAAAAGCTCACACTGCCACAAATGTAGGGACTCACCAGGTACCAAGAAGGGAGAAAGCTTCCAGACAGAGCTAGAGATGTGGAAGACAGATCCAAAGGAAAGAAAGCTGTCAGATTTTAAGGAGGTAGGAAACACCCATGATACCAGGGAGGAGGCAGGTGGACTACATGCATAGGAGAAGAGATGAGAGCTACAGGTAGGCAAGGGTCAAGGCCCAGTATACACACAGCTTCTGCATTCTTCTACAAAGAGCCTTCATTCAATCCACCCTGCAGCTCTGTATGAAAATTGCCCAAAGACACATGAAGCCTAGCAGTGGCCCTAAAAGGATCTTATTTCTAACGTTCAGAGATTTGGAAAATGGGTAGCTGTTGAAAGCTTTTAAAAAGGAGAGTGGCATTGTTTGATTTAGGTGGTTGGAGGAAAACTCTGGTTGTAGACTTCTATAGAACATGTGAGCTGTGAACCCAAGAGTTCTAAACAGGACTCAATATTGAGGTCACTGCTGTGGTTCTTCCTGTCCTATGAGATGGCAGACTTGGGCCAGAAAAGGTGAGCCAGTCCCACCACCTGGAAGGAAGCTCCCCCCACCGCCATCCCAAGCTCCTAGGGCAGAGAAGGTGAGCTGCATGGGCACCAGAAGCACACACACACACACACACACACACACACACACACCGTGGAAATGAGAAAACACATAAACAAGCCTGAAAAACAGAGTTCCAGATCACCTACAGCAGCCCCAAAGGGAAACCAGATGGAACAATCTGATAATCAACCACCTGGACTCTCTGAACTGGCAACAAAAGAGGATCTGGGAAAAATGAAATCAGAAATAATTACTCAGATAACAGAAAAGATTGTGCTCATGGTACAAGACATGATTAATAAATCTAGAGAGGACACAGATGAAAAAATAGAGGATCTGAGGAACATGATGGAATCCCAACATAGGAAACAAATGGAATCCATAAAACAGACACAAACAGATTTCCAAGAGATTAAAAACTCCATCGAAAGTCTGTGCAGCAGAATGAACCAATGTGAGGATAGAATTGCACATATAGAAGATAAGATTGCAATTAGTGACCAGGAAAAGAAAAATTGCTTTAAAATTGTAAGGGAACACGAGAAATCAATCTAGCAGCTGCTGGACGATGCAAAGAACAATAACATAAGACTGATTGGAGTCAATGAAGAAAGAGGAGAGAGTGCAGATGACATAAAAAAACTGTTCACAGAAGTGATGGCAGAAAACTTCCCAAGCAGGGGAAAAGAAATTGACATACAGATAAGTGAGGCATATAGGACCCCAACTAGCCTTAATCAAAAAAAATCTACACATAGGCATATAATAGTTAGGATTCCAGAAATTCAACAGAAGAACAAAATTCTACAAGCAGTGAGAGAAAAGAAACAAATCACACACAAAGGAAAGCCCATCAGAATCACAGCAGACTTCTCAATGCAAACCCTCAAAGCAAGAAGAGCTTGGAGTGATGTATTTCAAGCCCTAAAGGAAAACAGCCTCCAACCCAGATTGATGTACCCTGCAAAACTATCTTTCAAAATTAATGCAGAAATAAGATACTTTCATGATAAAGAGCACCTCAGGAACTTCATGAATACCAAACCGGCACTCCAAAAAATTTTAGACAATACCCTAGGAAAAGACAATGAGGATCACAACCCCAGGAAACCCAGCAGAATGAATCCATTGGGCATGACAAATTCAACACAAAGGGAGAGAATCCAACAAAAAGAAAAAGTCATGACAAGGCTTTTAAAACTTTTAACTTCATCTCCCTAATGAGTGTATAATTCAATCTTATTATTGTACTGATTAGTATTTTTCTGATTCTAGAGTTGCACACCATTCCTTGTGCTATACTGGCTATGTATCATCTTCTTATGTCTACTTTTTAATTGGGTTGTCTATTAATGAGCTCTAAGAATTCCTTATATATTCTGGTCATAGGTTATATGCATTGTAAATATGGTCTTTTTAAGGACTACTTTTCATCTTAATGATGTCATTTAAAGTTCTAAATTTTGATGGAATCTTATTTATCAATTTTTTTTCTTTTATACGTCATGTTTTTTGTATCCTAGGTAGTTCTTGCCTACCCTGAATTCATAAATATTTTTCCTTATAATTTCTTCTTAAAGTTTTATACTTTCAGGCTTTCTTATTTAGGCTCATAGATCCCTTCAAGTTATTTTCATGTATGGAAAAAAAGGGTTGAGGTTAATTTTTTATGTACGGATACCAGGTGTTCTAGTGCCATTTGCTGAAAACACTATCTCTTCCTCAGCTCTTGAATTGAGTTTATATTCTATAAAATGCTAATATTAAATAATCTTTCAAAACTCAGTGAACCATATATGTGTGGTTCTATTTCTAGAGTCTCTGTTTTATTCAAATGATCTATATGTCTTTCCTTGTACCAACACTGCCTTGATTACTGTAGCTTTAGAAGAAGTCTTAAAATTAGGTACTAAACGTCTTCCAACACTGTTTTTTGTCCTTTTTTTTTTAACTTTTCTAGGTCCTTTGTACTCCTATATAACTTTTAAATTTCAATATCCAATTCTTCATTTATAGCAAGTATACACAGACCTGAATTTTTATATATACCTAGTGTTTTCTAATCCTAGTAAATTCAAGTACAAGTCCTAGGGGCTCCTAGAGATTTCTTAGTATTTTCTCTGTAGATGATCATTTCATCTACATATAAAGATTTTGCTTCTGCCGTGCCAATCCTATCCTAGTTGTGTCATTTTATTGCCAGACTATTTTGGTGGGGCCTAGGTTTCAAAGTTTAATGGACAGATAAAGAGTAAGCATATCTGCCCTTGTTCCCCACCTTAAGGAGAAAGCTTTGTATCTTCTCCATTTATATAAGGTGTTCTCGCTGGAAGTATGGAGTACATGTCTTTAATCTGTTGAGAAGGTTCTGTTCTACTTCTAGTCTCCTGATAGCTTTTACCATGAACAGCTGTAGAATTTAGTCCAATACTTTTTCTCCAACTAGTGACAGGATCATATATATATGGCTTTTTCCTTTCCTCTGTTAAAATGATGACTTTGGAGGTGGATCTTCCAATGCTGAACCAACACTGCCATCCCTATAACAAAACCACTTTCTACATACTGCCAGATCTGACTTCCAATAGTTTGTTTTGTTAAACAAATTTCTATCTATGTTCATGCTTTCTTCTTCTATTATCTTTATCCAGTTTTAGGATTAGCACAATGTTGATTTCCTAAAATGAGGGGAGAAGTGTTCCTTCTTTTTTCTGCTTTAATTGTTTGATATAATTTATCAGTTAAAATGTTTATGAGTCTGCTGTTGTCATATGGATAGGTTTTCAAGCTAGGAATATACTTTCTTTAATAAGTGCTATTCAAATTTTATATTTCCTCCAGAGTTAGTTTCATTAATTTGTCTTCCAAGGTACTTCTTAGAAGTTGTCAAATTTATTTCAAAAGATTTTTGTAATATGCTTTCTATATCCTTTTAAATTCTGTAAAATCTGTGGTAATGTCTCCTAGATGTTATATTGTAATTTTAAATATGTATAACTGATATTGTGTAACAGGAAGAAAAGGACTAAAAGAGCAGGGGAATTGGGAGGGGTAGGGGAAGGGTAAAAAGGGAAAGGAAAAAATATGAGAAGAGGAAACAAAATGGAAACAAGGTCTTTGCAAATAGGGAAGGGTGGAGGGAGTGAAGGGAGGGCAAGGGAAGGGGAAAAAAAAAAAAAAAGAACCAAGAGACTCATGTAATGGTACAAGATCCCAATGATGAATGTAACTGTGTTTTATACCGAAAATGTACCAATAAACTTAATGGGGGGAAAAAAAAAAAAGAGATGGCAGACTCCTTCCCACCCATTGGAACTCTGACTTTCCTCTTGTACATTCCCAAAATATCACACCCCCACCCATTCCAGGCTTGCTCACATGCTAAGCCCTTTACCAGAATCACAGCATTTCCCTTCATCCTTACAACTACATTTACAAGTAAAGAAACCAGAAACTGAGAATCAGAGAAGTTCAGCAATATACTCAAGGCTATACAGCTACAAAAGTAGAATTTGAGAACAAGTTTTGTTTCTTTGTTTGTTTGTTCTTTGGTTTATTTCCAAAGCTCTTGCTTTTACCACTGTATTAATTGTTTACAAGTCTATAGAAACAGGGTAAAGTCAAACTTTCCTAGCATCCCTATGTAATAAAAGCCACGTGAGGAATTTAGAAGCATTCAGGTTTTCCCCTTAACTTTCATGACTAAAAAATCTATGAATGAATCAAAGCTATTTGTTCCAGACAGGAGTAGTCAGCTCATAGCGATGCAAACAAAATTCAAAATGGCTGAAGCCAGAAACTCAAATGGCCCATGGAACTATCAACTCTGCTTTTGAGCCCAACAGATCATAAGGTCTTAGTTACTCTCGCTCTGGTGGCTTCACGTGCAGCTAAGTTGTCTCCTGGTGACTGGAGGGGAAAGACAACACCTTCTGTTTACATCTTACCTGCTCAGCCACCCTAGTTGGAACACTGGGTTCATGCAAATTGGCTCCAGAGGGGAAAGTGAGCAGCACACGATCATGATCATGGGGTCTAAGAATGAGAGAAAAGTACCCATCAGAGAAAAAAGGGATACTGTGAAGAAATGGATGGTAAGCTATGGAAATAGGTTTCCAAAATCCCGCAGAATTCTCTCTTTCTTCTACTTAGAACCAATAAGAATGCTTTTCTTACAAACTCTTAGGCCTCTCCAATGGCAGTGAAAATTTGTGATACCCCTTTTCTTTAGGACTGAGATTGAACCTAGGGTTCCTGACATGTCAAGCAAGTACTCTACTATGGAGCTATATCTCCAGCCCTGTTAACCTATTAATTTATTTAATTTTGAGATCGAGTCAAAGTTGCCCAGGTTGACTCCCAAGTAGCTGGGATTACAGGTGTGCACCATTGCACCCAGCTAATTTTAGACCCTTCTAGGTGAGAATTGTCAGCAAAAAAAATAATCTGTGTTCCTCTTTTCAGTTTTTTGGATTTTAACATAAGAAACAAATTGAATGGAGCCAGGGGGAAGTGGAGTCATTGATTTCATGGGAAATATTAAATAATGTATTTTAAAAGTTGGAAATTTAGTAAGAAGATGGTAATGAACATGAAAGATAAGATTATTTAGTTTACCAAAGATTGGAGGACAGAGACTATGAGACACGTCAGAGGACAGAAAAGAAAGGAAAATTACTTAAAAGCTGAGATATCAAAGAAGGAAGTCCTAGTTAATGATAGGTGTCCACAAAAGTGGAAATCCATCGACTTAATCAAGAATTTATGTTAAAATTGCTAGGATAATAGGTTTGCTGCTTTTCCCACTGTGACAGGTGACAGAAAATGTAAACAAGAAAGAAAAAGATTGTACTGTGCTAACTGGCTCCTCCATCACCATGACAACCTCACAGGTGGGAGTAGTGTGGTTGATAACATAATCTAATTATCTTGCTCCTACATTCTCATCATTTTTCCGTGTTCAGAATGGTGATGATAAACTTTTAAAATTTATTTTATTTCATACAGATTTTTCTTACTTTAAAGCTGTTGAAAACTATAGGTGTTGTTTCATTTAGTACTTAAAAATAATAAACTATTCAGAGAACTGTTTAAATGATGTGAGAGAAAAATAAGAAAATCATTGCTTTTCCATGTTTGGGTTAATAGTGCTATATCACACTGGAATAATTCTGTTCTTGCTATGGTTTGAATAATTGTCCCCAAGGTCTATGTATTACAGGCTTGGTCCTCTGCCATAGTGGAAGAAACCACGGTTTCTCCATGGTGGGTGAAACCTTTAAGAGGTGTGGCCTGTGGGGAGGTTTTTAGATCAGTGAGGTGTACTCTGAAGGACATATGGGGGCCCTATGCTCTCTTTCCTTTTGATCTCTGGCCAAGGGATGAGCAGTTTTTCTCTGCCACACATGCCCCACCATGATGTGCAGCCATACCACAGTCCCAAAAGCAACAGGACCAATAGGACACAGATGGGAACCAAAATAAGCTGTGGCCAAAATAAGTCTTTTCTTTTTATGAGTTGGATATCCAGGTATCCAAATGGCTCACTAATATAATCCTCCAACTGAGAGTAAGAAATACCTCCTAGGGAATCAGGTCTGCCCACTATTGCCCAGCATAGAAGATGAACATTACACACTGCAGATTCTGATACTCTCAGGACCTAGTAGTTCAAATGATTTTATAATAATAATAAAATACATAGTCCCATTCATTCCATCGTAATTATCACCATTATCTTTAATATCATCAAAATATTTACTGTTTGTTACGTGTTTTTCATGTGACAGGCACCATGCTAAATGCTTTCTGTGTCCTGTTTTATTACATAAAAACCTGGGGCTTATAGAGTTCAAATTACTTGCTCAAATTAGAGAACATAGGAAAGAGCAGAATCAAGATTCATACACTGGTGTGGTTTTCCTGGTCAGCACCCCACATCAAAAAAGATAAACCAGGCTGGGCATGGTGGCACACACCTGTAATCCCAGCACTCAGGAGGCTGGAGACCGATCGTCTGGAGTTTGAGGCCAGCCAGGGCTACATAGTGAGTTCAAGGCCAGCCTCACCTGCATAATGAGATCCTGTCTTTAAAAAAAAAAAAAGGAGCCACGGATTAATTTCATATTAGCACTAATACCCTTATGGTGTTCTAAAGTCAAAAAGGTTATTCTTGTCCTTGGTCACTGAAGCAATAATTCAAAAAGGTAACTGAATAATGACATTTTCTTCAGCTATTAAAAGTCCAGCTCACAATATATACAGATGAAAGTCAGCATTATTGTTCTTATATGTGAGGCCTGGTCTATGACTATTTTCATGAGGATATATTGCCTGAGAATTTAGTTACTGACTTCCACTGTGTGCAAGGTACTGAACTAGTAGCTTCAGGAGAAGAATTATGATTAAATATAGCCAATGTTTCAAAGAGCTCACAATATAGAGCAGGAGGGGGAAGCGCTGATAAGCACTCTATGAATAAAGCAAGCCATAATTAGAACAATACTATAAAAGAGCTAAAAATGTTACAAGAGTTCAAAGAGAATGAAGACCCCTTCCATTTGTGGAAAAGCTTCACAAAGGATATAGTGCTTGACATGGTCCTGGTAGGTTTGGCCAGATATTAGCGTGTACAGAGAGGCAAGGAAAAGAGAGCATTCCACAGAATAAGAAAAGGCAAGTAACTTGTGACCCTATGGCACTCACACTAATGTGTTGAATGAAATATTCCAGCCTGGGTGAAGAGAGTGAATGTGTATGAGGATTCAAGTAAGACTACAAATAGAGCTGGGCGAGACCATGCTGAACTTTGATGGCCAAGATAAATGTGGGCCTGGTTTGCCAGGCACACAACGGAGCAGGGAGTGACTGGATTGGACAAAAAACAAATTCAGTTGGAATGGAGGTGACCGGATAATGAGAACAACTAACAAAGTAGTTAAGTCATTGCTTCTCAAACTTTTATGTTAAACTGCAACCTCTGCTCATGAGAATTTCTCTCTTAGGCTGAAGCTGCTGGTCCACACACGACACCTGGGTAGAAAGGATGGCACTTGAGATAGCTCACCTCAGTGGTATGAGAAACTTAAAACAACATCAGTTTTGTAAAGCTCTTTTTGAAATAAATTTATCCTATGACTTCCTTAATTTTAAATCAGAATTCAAAATCGTATTATGTAAAATGATTCATAAGACTGCCTTGGCCATTTTGCCATCATTTGTTATTACCAGGCAGTTCTTTGCCCAGATGCTTTTTCATTCTTTTGCATTTTCAACTACAAATCTGAATTTCCACCTGTATCTGCACCTGTCTCCCCATTTTAACTCTTTAAATGTGATCTTATAAATAGGACGAAGCAGAAAGACTAAATGAGGTCATTTAAGCAATTTGTGGATTCAGCTGCAGATTTTTGTTATCTTAAAGGAAGCAGAAAACATGTGGATGTATAAATAGAGGTGTAGAACACAAGTTCACAGAAATTTATTCTCTCGCTGTATAAAGATGAGCTCACATTTAGAATGCAGGACTCAAATCTGTTTGCTTTGGTGAGGAAGTAGGGTACTAGTTACACTCAGGACAACTCAGACAATTTAGGCCTTTCTGTCACTTGCTAGGGACCAGATTCTGGGACTTTGGCCTCTAGAGCAAATTAAACTGAAGGTGTTTAATAGCAGTCGGAATCTCACAGAGTGAAACAGAAAACACAGCAAAGGACTTCAAACTGGGTCAGAGAGGAAACTCTAGTAAACCTCCCGAAATAGGTGATTTTTTCAAATGTTGTATGTGTAAACTTCAGATTAGTCATTTTCAAAAGGAAAGCAAGTATTCCCAATTGGTATCTTTGTTGACTCCTAAAGCGAGACATGTAAGCAATAATGCAAGGAGAACCAAACTTAAGCCAGCCATGCATACCTCATCTCTGTGATGCCTAACTTTCCATTCCTGACCTTCTGTGATGTGTTGTCTTCTGACCACATGAGATGATGAAAGCAGGAGCAAACTGACTCACTCACAAGGAAACAGATAAATCTTTTAGATGGTTTGTCTGATCTCATGGATGGAACAGATGCAGCAGTGTCCAGCAGTGTCCATGCATAAGCCCTGCTCAGTCTCCTGTCCGGTGTTCACTCACATACCAAATCAGAGCAATCTAGAGCAATCTAGAGTGGTTTCATCTACGCTTTCAAAAATTCCATTAAGCCTTCTCTCTCGTAATGGTGTTCTTTTCTGAGGAAAGAAATAAAATTTGCCTATCAGACCTGAATATTTCCTTTAAGGAATATTAAAGGATCAGAAAAAGAAAATATAATAAAATGAATGAGCAATCATTCTTATGTCAGATTAAAACATGAGGCAAGTTATTCACTGATAGAGCCATGGGCATTTTTATTTAAGACAACACTGTCTTATGGCAAATGGTTGTGGGAAACCTTCAATCCCTTTGAGAGAAAGTTCACCAGTAAAGAAAGTAATTCCAGCAAAATTGGCACCATTTTGCCCATGGAATCTTCCCTAGCACAAATACCGTACTGCCAGTCTTCAATCCTGGACCCAGAAGGTGGATTTCACAAAAAGATCAATAAGAAGAGAGAAGATCACTAGATCTTCCATCAAGAATCTCAGTGGAGGGAGCCAGGGATTTAGCTCAGTGGTTCCACTGCCTTTGTCAAAAGCTCAAGGCCCTGATTTTGATCCCCAGTAACAAAAAAAAAAAAAAAAAAGCATCTCAGTGGACACATCATGTACATGCACCAAATACCCACTGTGAGTGTAAACATTATATGTTGTAAACATGAACTAAAAGGAATAAAAATAATAATGAAGATGGGGAAAGGAGATTTAGAGACGTGGAGGTGGAGGAGAGGAAGCAGATTTAAAAAGCATCAAGATGTGTTATACACATGCACCTACTCTCTAAGATGAATGTAAACTTCATTACTACAAACATGTACTAATAAACATTTTTTAAAAGTATTATGAAATAAAACCATTTTGATATAAAAAAAAGAATATGGAATGAAAATTGAGGGACAATCAGCAATATGAGGTGGGGGAGCAAGAAGACACAAACAGAAACTTCAATTAGTGGAACCACCTGACAGGCAGAACCCGGGATAAAGAGAGGTTGAGTTTCACTGCTTGGTAGTGCTTGGACTTGTGTGGGAATTACTGAGCCCCTTCCCAACTCCTGGGCTTTATGAGGCCCAGATTCACCATCCTCCCTGCCCTCTTGGTGATGCCTATTGATGCAACTCTTCAGGAGGTTTCATGAGACCCAGCTAGAGGCTAAAATCCCCACTGACAGCACTTGGACATCCAGTCTTCCGTGTATATTACTGAAAGTGACCAGGGGCTTAACTGAAATAGGAAAAGAAAGGAAGGAAACTGAAGTGAGGAAGGAAAGCAAGCAGAGAGGAATAGAGCCCCTGAAAAGAAAAGTCCTTAGAGTCTCAAGACCTTGTTCATGAATAGATATTTACCAATATCTGTATCAGACAAGACTCTGAAGTTGAGACCCTCCCACTAAAAATGATCAAGAGTAGGGTGGGGATTTAGCTCAGTGGTGCCACTGCCTGCCTTAAAAGCACAAGGTCCCGAGTTCAATCCCCGTTACTCAAAAAAAAAAAAAAAAGATCAAGAGTAATTGAAGATGAAGAATAAAAGAGTACATGTATGTTATCATTTTTAAAAAATATATTCAAAAATAGCAGCTATATTTTTAGTATATTTCAACAGCAATTTTGAGATATGCAAAATTCTTCTTTGACCTTCAATTTCTTGAACTCACAATTCAGCTTTACCCTACCTTCTTATGTCTTTTTATTAAGAGAAAACAAAGGGCCTGTCAGGTGAAAGACACTATGTTTTAAATAATTTGGTTAATATGCAGAAAAACACAAAAAGAAGTATGCATTTGATGTCTCAATCCTCTTTCCCACTCAATCTATCCCCAAACTGGGAGCTCTGGGCAAATTTTTCCAGTACTTTAGACATAGGATTGCAGTAAGGATGTAATGTTCTCTCACACCCCAGTGTCATTGCTAGGACAAAGAAAACAATTTCTTTACAAAATGTTTGTTACTTCTTTTTGTTGGCCATTCCATGACAGCTCCCTCTGCTACTCAAAGTCTTGATGTCATTATTTAGAATTCAGCTTGCGCTCCTGGTGAGCACTGTTGTTTGAAATCAATCTAGGGAGCTCTCACAAGGAGAAGATTCTCAGTGTGTCTCAGCACAATGGTCCTCGACTGAAATGCATGTAAAAATCACCATGGAAACAAAGGCAGGGTTAAGAATGGCCCTATTATTTCCTCATAAAGTGAATGCTACAGAAATGGCCTGGAGTTCTCAACTTCATCTTCTTCTACATCTATTAGGCCTCTTATTGCTTCTTGCTACTAGAAGCTACCTTCTTCCTCCTACTATTTAGACAGCAGCCAGCACACTGGGAGATGCTATGTATAGGACAGCTGTATCAGTGAGTCACTAGCTGATCATGAGACCAATCCTAAAACACTATATGTGACTAAAACATAGCCTTAGGACAGAGAGGAATCCATTAGCTTAAAATTATTTTTCCAAATGCCAATCTTCTAATCACTAAAACAAATTAATAAAAAGTAGCAAGACCTTAGATTATGTGTGGCATAACATCCTGCTATTAATATGCCTCAATATTTTTCTTTACACCAGCATCAAAACTCTAAAGGGTACTAAAGTTTTTTGTTACCAAGAAAGAATGAACTATGATTCAGGAGATAAGAACAGTGCCTTTGAAAACTAACATGTTTTGCTTCCTTCATGAATTATATTCACTCCTCTGCCTCAAGGAAAGCAAAAATACCTAAATTTATAGCCTCTAAGATGGTTCCCAGTGGTTCTTACGTCTTAGTATTGATGCCATTGCATAATCCTCTCCCCTGACATGTGGGCTGGACATAATGAGTCTCTTGTCTGACCAGAATACACCAAAAGTGATGGGAAATCACTTCTGAGAGAAACTGTGAAAAGGCCTCTGACTGAATCTTGCTCGTCCTCTATACTCACCCTGAGGAAGCCAGCTGCCGTCTTGCTAATTGCCCTGAAAGGTCCACATGGGAATGAACTGAAGGGAGGCCACCAGCCAGAAGTAAGCAAAGAATGGAGGCCCTCAAAGTCTACTGGCAGTTGAATCCTGCCAGCAAGCATGATGGTGAGCTTGGAAATGAATTCTCCACCTCCCCGAATCCAGCCTTCAGACAGGACTACAGCTCTGTCTGACTGCCCAGAACCTTGATTGCAGGATTGTGAGAGATTTTGAAGCAGATGCACTCAGCTAACCAGTGCCTGGATTGCTGCCCCACAGAAACTGTGAGACTATAAATAGGTGTTGTCTGAGTTCATTGTATTTTGGGATATGAAGTAATGAACTAACAGAAACTAATGAACTAATAGAAAACTAATAACATAAATGGCCAGAAACACTACTAGTGTTTATCTTAACTTTAAAATAACTCTAGTATTTATCTTAAGTCGCAGTTTTTCAAATGTCTGTGTCTCAATCCACTTTAATGGTTACGATTTAAGTCAGAGATGTACTGAGCCTCAACCAGAATTTTTTAATGGAATGGAACAAAAGCGAATGGAATAAAACAGAACAGAACAGAATGGAATGGAATAATCAGAACTCATAAATGCTAAGGAGTATTACAAACTTTTATTTCATATGTATATTTCACATACTTTGAAAATATATGATGTAAAATATATTTACTAGGAGATGGCCAAAAATGGAGGAGTTGGCCAAAAATGGAGGAGTTGGCCAAAAATGTTTCAAAATCAAAACCCTTAAGGGAAATTGTAAAAATCAAATAAGAAAATCAACTGAACTCCTTTCCCCTCTCTCTTGCCAAGTTGAACCAAACTTTAAGGTTTGGTTCAAGTCTTACCCTTTTTTTGTTTGTTTGAATTAAAATACAATATTTTATTTTTTCTCACCTAAAAAACAAGCAACCCAGAATTAAGATATACATAAGCTTCTCAAATTTACCCTAATAAAATGTTGAATATTTATACAATTTCTACAGAAACATACAGTGTATCAAACTCTGCATAAATCAAATTTATATAATGTGTAAAAATGCTTAGTGATATTATCAACGTACAAAGCAATGATATGGATTATTTCCAAAGCAGCCTACAGTAGAAAATAGTCATTATGACAGCAGCTTCTGATGTTTTTCATGTTTGGTAAGGTTTCTGATTTCAATATATAGAATCATGTTCATAGAATATCTTCTCTTAACAAATTGCACACACACAAAAAACCCCATTTAATTTACCCATAAAATTACATGCACAGTTCATGTGGCACCTTTCTTAGGCTTATGCATAAATAACAAGGTTATAATCCATTCAACATGGAAAATGGTACCTATCTGTGAAACACACAAGTAATTAAAGTACCAATTGTTTCTTTTTTATAGCTGATTTATTTTGCAGTTATATAAGCATATAAATGTATTTCTTTTTAAATATCCCTAAAGATTAGTGAATGTTAAAATGACTGATCACAGATTAGTAGCAAAATACAAATTGACAATTCAAAATTATAAATAAAACTCTGTTGACGATGCTTAACTTTTACTCTCCAAATTTAAGAACTAAGTTTGGAAGAAAGAAATTGAAGGCTTTCCTTTCAAACAAATGTAGGTTTTGCCTTTTCTTTTTTTTTTTCGAACTCAGGTCCTTGAGCCTGTGAGGCAGGTGCCGGAACCACTGAGCTAAATCCCTGGCCCTTGCCTTTTCTTTTTTAAGCATTAATTAAAAATATTTTCCCCTGGAAGTAGTTTGTGAATTCTTTTCATTGTAATGACACCATGTTTATAAGATAAAGATCCTTAATTACCATTCCCTACCTCATTACATTTTTTAAGCACTGAATTTAGGCATTTTAATATTTGGGCTAATAAAAGACTATGTAGAAATTAAAATCAAATTGACCATTTGAAATATTTGGTTCTCCTATAGTAGGTACTGTATCAATAAATGTTTGAATGCAAACAAATATTTTCATTGGAAAAATACTAATAAGAGTATATTTCCTAAAAAGAAATTAAGAAAAACTGGAGAACTAATATCCACTCTTACAGAAAATAGTTCACATTTGTTATTGAACTATATTATTAAATAGTCAACTTTCTAACTTTAAGAAATGTGCATGGAATTGCATTTGGATGAAGATAATAAATGACACAGCAATTCACTCTGCTTCATAGGTTGCACATCTTATGCCGTAATGCACAAGAGTTTTGTAAGGCTTAATTAAACAAGGGCATGGAAATTCTTACCTTAGGACAAATCTTTGATGTGTTTATAGTGGTGTTGTGTTGCCTTTGTTAGGCTCCCTTTGAAGTTTCAATACAGAGAATTATTTATAGTTTTTTGTATTTTTTTTAGAGTGACAGGTATGAGGGAAAAGTAAATTCCAAATGTACGTGGACAATTTTTTTCTCTAGCTGGAAGACTTGCTATCCTAAGAGCTGGTATGGCAGATGGCATTGAGAACACCAGTAGGTAAGGGAGCTAATGCCACACAATCTTCAAACCCTATGCAATAGCCTTGAGATGTTCCATATTGTCATTTTTTGTTCGTTATACAATACTCAACTTCATACCAAATGGCAGCACATAAATTCATTTCTGAGTGCTATAAGTACTTCCCACACAGGTGACAATTCATTTCATCATTATCAGCCTATAAATTTCATCAAAAGCTCTTGAAAAATATACCAAGAAATGAAAGAGGCACTAAATGTGTTATTGAAATTCACCTTTCAAAAAAGCAGCATGACTGTGAAGGAAGGCCACCGTGGCTAATACCCTGAGGCAGTGCTTCAGAAAGATGTAAAATTAAGTAAAGACACAACAGGTTGATCATCACCAAGATATATATTGAAGTTTGGTTGCTCCAACCTTTTTCCAAGTGTGTTAAAAAAAAAAAAATCAAACTGCCTTTCAGACCCCTGAGTGTAATTCCAAAGAAGACAACAAGCTTTTAATTCTATTCTAACACAACAGAGTTAAAGGCACAAGTTACAAATGTCATCTTTAAACAAAACAAAAAAGATGTAAACATCTACAAAGTTTAAGGTAAAAGCAGTTTTGTAAACTGCATATGATAATGTTATTGTAAAATCGCAGTTTATCAGTGTCCTTCAAACTGATCAGGAGGTTCCAGATTGGGAGCTGTACAGAGTTAACAATAATTGTTGCAGCAGGTTTCAGGTGGTTTTCAGTCCTGTATAAATTTACTTGTCAGTAGGTAGATTTTTTGGTTTCTTTCTAAACACTGTGGATGTTATTCATTTCCCACTTCTGAGTCATTTTACTGGAGTTGCAATTGGAGATGAACACTTGATGCAGGAACTCTGAGCGATCTAAGCACTTCCCTGAAGGAATCTGAGTATATCTGTGCAGGTCCTTAGAGTATTGCCATTCCTTAAATTCATTTAGATTACAGTGCGTAATCTAACTTTTGATCCA
This sequence comes from Heterocephalus glaber, assembly GCF_053883595.1. Lineage (NCBI taxonomy): Eukaryota > Metazoa > Chordata > Mammalia > Rodentia > Bathyergidae > Heterocephalus > Heterocephalus glaber. The sequence goes on from NW_028258333.1 coordinate 40,404,886, forward strand.
TCAGGCCCTTTTGTCAAACACTGGTCATATTGCATGAGCTGATTTGCTTCACTGATTCAGAAAAGATGATTCCCTCCCATCCTATGGCAAGGTCCAAGTTCAACAAAGCCTCCATTTGTTTTTCCCATGCTGTCAATGCAGTAAGCAGTTTCAAAACCTCTGATTTCTCCCCAGTCAACATTCTTTGGGGGCAGAGGGTAGTGTGAGGTGATATCATAAGCTATTTCGTCCATGAACCACTTGAAACTTTTACAGTTATGATCTTCTTAGAATTTTTCCAGCTCAGATATATCACCATATTGCCTTTGATTCAGGACAACTAGCATAGAAGTAGTCTTTATATTCATCCGACCAAACCTCTACAACTCTAACATAATTCTTTAGTTGGAGAAGACCCAACATACAGGGCTGGAGGATTTCCTTGCTAGCCCTCAAGACGATATACGTGTCCAACACAAGAACAAGGAACAAATAATAATTTCCCACCACACTGCCATATCTTGTAGGAAATCTCGAGGTTTTCACCACCCCAAATCTGGAGACCTGGATCATACAGACCCAGTTCAAAGAAGAACTCTTGTTCAGTGGCAAATAATCCATGGCTGGGTACCTGTCCTTAGATATGGGAGCTACAAGTGGTGCACACCAGTTAACTGCCACTTCACAGTGGGCATCAAGGTATATCAAAACCTGTCCAAGTTTAGCCTTTTGAGCACCAATACTTGGTGCTTGAATTAAACTTTCTCTCGTTTCGAAATACCTTTACCAGGCCATTCCACAGCTTAATATATTCATCTAGTTTTTCTTTTAAGCGTTCTTTATTACTGAAATCATCAATTAACACAATTTCTGCTAAATATTTCCTTGGAGTTCTTTTGATTACACTGTGGACTGTTCTCATGGGGGTTGACCGTCCTTCACTATGGAAGACAATGGCAACACTTGAAGCGAGCAGATTTTCATCGTAATGCCAATACTTACATCCTCATCCTGCCCAGCGGGCTCCGGTCGTCAGGCTGTGCAGAGAGGGAAGAACAGAGGACCACGAGCCTCAGGAAACTTCCCACCACCAGCAAATTGCGTGAGATGAACCCAATCTTCAGCCTCATCTTCCTCCGGCAGTGAGAGACACACAGCCGCCGGGCACAGCCTTCGCCAGGGCTCTCCCCACCCTCCTTCCCCCTCCGGCTGGCTCTCTCTCCTCCGCCCCCTCCCCATCCCCTTCCTCCCCCCCCTCCCACCCCTGCCGCTCCAGCTGCCGCCTCTCCCCAAGTCTTACCCTTTTTAAACCCTCCCTCTCTGACAGCAGCTCACTGGTTTTCTCCAGCTCCCCTAAGAATAAAGGGCCTACAAAACCCCAGGGTAGATAGTGCACTGCTTCGCAATACGTTGCTTTACATACATTAATCTGAATTGTCATTTATGGTTGAGCAGGGTCCAGTGTTTCTCCTGAAAGAAATGGAAAAGTCTTTGGAGAGAGAGAGAGAGGGAGAGGGAGGGGGAGGGGGAGGGGGAGGGAGAGAGAGAGCCAGGCTGTGGCAGGATGAAACATGCAGAGAGGTACTGGGTCATTTTGGTTTGTCATGAAAAGAGCACAGCGATGCTGTGTAGCAGTATATTTGACTCTGTGATGGGCTGAGAAATGATTCCCCCAAATATACCCTGTCCTAGACCCTGGAACTTGGGGATATTACTTCATGTGGAAACATGATCTTTGCATATACCGTTAAGAATTTTGAGATTGGGAGATTTTCCTGGATTATCCAAGTGAGTTCTAAATGCAATTCTGTGCTGATTGCAGGAGGGCAGAGGGAGATGTGAGACACAGAACAGCAAGCAGTATAGTCACAGATAGAGACCTGAGCAATGTTGTCACAAAGCAAGAAGTGCTAGAAGCCACAGGAACCTAGAAAAGGATTCTCTCCGACAGCCTCTGGAGCAATGCAACCCTGATGACACCTGAGCTTGCCCCAGTGATAATGAGTTTGACCATCTGGACTCCAAAACTGGGAGATAATAAATTCTTCTACCTACACAACCAAGTTTATGGTGATTAGTTACAGTGGTCACAAGAAATTAATACATGGACTACTTTTACTTTTGGCTTCCAGAATATTCAACATTATATGATTTGCTGTGTGTCTTTTTTTATAGTCAACTCTGTTTCCCCACATCTTTTAGGAAAACAACCTAATGTGAAGTGGCCAACTTTCTCCCCTGCGATTAGGTGCGTTAGCTTGTTGCCAAGTAATACAGAATGTGCTTAGTGGGCAGCCCTCTTAACAAATAATCTGGATGGCCTCTGACCTTTCATATCTCGACAACTTGTGATGTTTGTGACATGCCAGTCTTAATCAGGTTCCCTAGAAGCAATAGCTTAAGACAGGGATTCTTGCTCAATAACTGATTGGGGGTTGCTTAGACAGGGGAAACCTAAGCCAGATACAGTCCCAGCCAGAAACTAAGGTTTGTCTGTTTCTATGGAAAGATTTCATCTCACAAAGTTAACTTCACCTTGAAGCAAAGAGGCCAAGCTTTTCATGCACAGTCAATAATGCAGAGCCTCGGAGGCAGGGTCAGGGTGGGAATGAAAAGTTAGGGGTGGGCCAAAGATTATGACCTCCCAGCCATACAATAACTGGTTCCATAGGCTTCTTATAAAAATAATTAAAGAATACCACACATGACAAGCATTGTATGAACAACTAACTGTTAATATTGTTTGCATTAATAATCAATTTGTAACAATTAACCACTAGAATGTATTGTCAGGACAAATTTAGATTAATTCCAATGCATTTGCCAAATGACAGTGAACAAATATTGTTACCAACTCTGAGTTTGAATTCTGGGTTCCTTTACCCCGTGGCACAGCATGGCATCTTAGAAAATCTCAATCATGTTGCAAAAACAAACATGACTCAGTAGAGTAACAGAGCAAGGATACTGAGCTGAGAATGTTTTCAAAAAGCCATTACTTAAGGGTAGAAGGAATCACGTGTCTTCTCAGGCACTTGGAGTGACTTTTCCATGCAGGTAAAATCTACAAATGGAACAGGGGGTTCCGGAAGTTGCTAGCCACACGAAATCGTCATCTGAGCCAAGAATGAAGGCATGACTCAAACATAACCTACATGAACATGGGGCTGATTTCTTTGTTCTTTGAATAGGAAAGGTGAAACAGCAGTGTATCCAAAGAGGTGTAAATTTCAGCCTTGGGGAGAAATGTGTGACCTTTAAAAACTAGATTTTAATCATTTAAGTCCAATTCTTCTGAGAAAAAACTTGAATCTCAGAAAATGCCTGGTGAGTTTTCCCAACATTTTCAAAACATGCTGGACTGTTGCTGCATTTGCTGCAGTCAGCTGGGAACAGAGACCCGGGACAGTGAAGAATGAAAACCATATGGTCACAGAATGGCTGGCCAGTGCCCCCAGAATGCAATAACCAGATTCTTGAATTCTCTTGCTTGGTAAAAGACAAATGACCCAGGTTTTCTGGTACACACCTGGGATCCCAGGTACCCTGCAGGCTGAGGGTAGCCTGAACAATTTAGACTGTCTCAAACTAAAGAAGGAGGGCCTGGTGATGTAGCTCAGTAGTAAAGCACCCCTGGACTCAATCTCTAATACCACAAAAAAAGGTAAATAAAAGACCAAGAGACAGAGATGGAGAAGGAGTGAAAGAGGGACAGATAATGACTGGAATAGCATTGCAGACTCTTTTTCAACGAACACTTAAAGACAACAAAGTATCAAAAAAAATCATTTGCTATAACCATTATTTTCTAAATAAAAGTCATTTGAATACCAAAAAGAAGAAAGTATATAATGCAAGAAAAGAAGTCTTTTAAGTTCAGTGGATTTACTTGTGGAGAAAACTCATTACACTACGCTTAAGTTTTCATTTTGCCTTAACTCATCACTCAGAGTGTTCTGACAGCCACAGTTTAAGACCTTTTGTTCTCCATCTTCCTACCCTTGTCATACAAGTTGAAAGGAATTGGGCTTCTCTGGCACAGCTTAAGTCAAAAACAAACTAAACACTTGTGCCATATATAGGCTATCAAAAGTCATGGAAACTTTAAATCAATCATTCCCAATTCCAGTTTTTTGGATACCCTCAGAAATTTCTAATTATTGATGAGGTTGCCAGGGGAGGCTTAATAACCTATGAGCTAATTGAAGTTTAATTTTTATTGTAAAAATTGTGTTTGTTTCATTTCACACTTTTAAAAATACAGATGAAAGCAGTGTTTATTCAACATTTATAGAGTGCCTGACCCCACGTCAGGTGCTGTGCTGAAATATGAGGATACATGCATGCAATTTTTTCTAGTTTTTCAAGTTAAGGTATTATTTACGTATCATACAATGTAGTCCTTTTCACTGCACAATTCTAGAAGTTTTTTTGTTTTTTGATTTTGAGTTTTTGAGACAGGGTCTTGCTATGTAGTTCAGGGTGGCCTTGAGCTCACTATGTAGCCCAGGCTGGCTTCGAACTCTGGATGATCCTCCTGCCTCAGCCTCCTGGGATTATTGGCATGCGTCACCATACCTGGCTCAGAAGTTTTGCTTAGACATAAATTATGTAACCACCACCACAATTCCACTACCTCAAAAATTCTTCTCCCTTGTAGTTGATCCATTGTGTACCTCCAGCTATTGGAAACCACTGTTTTCTGGTGTTTTTTCTCTAAAAAGCCTTGAGTTTGGCTAACTACAACTTCCTAATTACAGTGACACTTATAATTATTTACACAATAATGTTTTAGTTTCCATACTAGTGGAATCATGTGAGTTTGGCTTCTTTGCCCAGCATTCTTCTATTATTTGAATCAATAGTTTCTTTCCTTCCTTCCTTCCTTCCTTCCTTTTCTTCCTTCCTTCCTTCCACTGAATATACCATAGAATCAGTAGTTGCTTCCACTGAGTACACCATGGTTTGCTTTTCTGTTCACTGGCTTAGGCACACTTAGGTTGTCTGAAGGAGTAAAGAGATTATAAACAAAGCTCTCATCAGTATTTGTATTCAGGTTATTGTGTGAAATGCCAAGTTTTCATTCCTCTTGGGTAAATGTTTAGGAGTGGTGTATCTGAGTCTTAAGGTCATTATATGTTTAACTTTGTAAGAAATTTCCTAACTGCTTTCCAAAATGACTGTATCATTTTGCCTTCTCAACAGCAGTGTTTGAAAGTTGTAGTTGCTCTGTATCTCTACCACCACTTGGTATTGTTAATAACTTGTTTTTGAAATGTGTAGTGCCGGGGATTTAGCTCAGTGGTTCCGGCCCCTGCCCTGCAAGTGCAAGGACCCGAGTTCGATCCCCAGTACCAAAAAAAAAACAAACCCAAGAAAGAAATGTGTGTGACTCTCTCTTTGTATGGAGAAGACCAGGGGGGGTGGCGCATAGTGGAGGAAAACTGTTCAGGCCATGGCAGCCAAGAAGCAGAGAGAGAGGGGCGGAGCCAGGGAGGGAGATGCACCCTTCCAGGTCACATCTTGTGGACCAACCGTTTTCTCTCAGCCCAACCTTCTGACAGCACACTCAGCCACTCTCCTCAGTGGACAAATCCAAAGATGAGTACAGTATGGCAGACCCAGGCATACAATATGTAATCTTTGTGTCCATTTTTTTTAACTTAGCATAATGCTTTTGAGGTTCAGGTGTGTTACAACATATATTGGTACTTCTCTGTATGACAGAATACTATCTATGGTTCATGTTTATACTATATTTTATTTATCCATTGATCAGTTGGTGGATATTTGGGGTGTTTCAGTCTTTTTTTATTAATTTTATTGGTACCTTTTAGGTATACAATATAATGACATTCATCATTGGAAATTTGTACCTTTTATAATCTCTCTTGGATCTTATTTTTTCCCCATTACCCTGCCCTGCCTTCAACCCCTCCACTCTTCCCTATTTACAAAGACTTTGTTTCTATTTTATCCTTTACTCATATTAATTTCATTCCCTGCTTTCCTTTCCCCAACCTCTCACATATTCCCTTCCCTTTTGGACTTTTTCTTCCTATTTCACATTATCTACCATGCCCTTTGATCCTTATTTACACTTTCAGTTTCTCACACCAGAGAAACAATTTGGTATTTATACATGTCTGTCCTAATTTATTTCACTTAAGAGTATCACCTGAATATGCATCCATTTAGCTACAAATATCTCTAATTTTTCATTCTTTATGGCTGAGTAGTACTCCATTCTAATTTTTTTAATTTTTTTTTTTGGTACTGGGAATCGAACTCGGGACCTTGTGCTTGCAAGGCAGGTGCCAGAACCACTGAGCTAAATCCCCGGCCCTCCATTCTATATTTTAAAAACCACATTTTCTTTATCCAATCTCCAGTTGATGGGCAATTGAGTTGTTTCTAACTTTTAGCTATTATAAACTGTGCCACTATGAACATGAGTGCATATATATCACTGTGCTATGATTCTTTTAATTCTTTTGGGAAGATGCCCAGTAGGGGAATAGCTGGGTTAAATGGGACCTCTAATCCTACTTGTTTGCGGTATCTCCATACTGATTTCCAAAGTTGTTGCACCAGTCTGCACTCCCACCAACAGTGGAGTAGGGTTCCTTTTACCTCATAGGCCCACCAGCATTTGTTATTGATTGATTTCATGATAGCAGCCATTCTTTCTGGGGTGAGGTAGAATCTCAGCATTGGTTGTTTTTATTTGCATCTGTCAAATGACCAGTGATATTGAACATTTTTTTAATATATTTATTTGCTATTTCTACTTTGAGAAATGTCTGTTCATTTCAGATGCCCATTTTCGGATTGGGTTTTTAAATTTGGGAGGTCTGATTTAAAAAACTTTATATATATTCTAATTTTTAAAAATATATTTTTAATTTTTTAAAATCTTATATGTATTCTAGATAGTAGACCACATCTGAGGAACATCTGGTAAAAATTTTTTCCCACATTGTGGGTTGTCTTTCCAAACTGCTGGTGGTTTCTCTTGCTGTGCAGAAGCATTTTAATAAAAAGAGATACCACTTGTTGATTATTTGCGCTAGTTCACATGCAACTGAGGTTTTGTGCATGAAATCTTTTCCTAAACCAATGTCTTCAAAAGTTCTGCCTAACCTCTCTTCCAGCTGGTTTAGTGTTTCTGTTATAATATTCAGATCTTTAATCCATTTCAATTTTAGTTTAGTGCATGGTGAGAGATGTACATCTAATTTTAATCTTTGGCAAATTGAAACCCAATTTTTCCAGCACTATTTATTAAACAAGCTTTTCTCCAGTGAGGGTGTTTGGCTCCTTTGTCCAAGATGAGGTGGCTGTGTGTGTCTGGAGCTGTTTCTGCATCTTCTAATCTGTTCCACTGGTCCTTGGGTCTGTTTCTTTGCCAGTACCATGCTGTTTTTATCACAGTAATTTTGTAGTATAGTTTCAAGTTGGGGATTGTGATATCCCCTACCTTGTCTTTGTTGCCTAGAATTGCTTTTCCTATTCTAGGCCTCTTCTTGTTCCAAATGAATTTTTGAATCATTTTCTCAAGGTCTGTGAAGTATGCTGTTGGAATTTCAATTGGAACTGCATTGAATCTATGTAGCAGTTTTGGAAATATGGCCATTTTCACTATATTGGTTCTTCCTACCCAGGAGCAAAGGATGACTTTTCATTTTCTGATATGCTCTTCCATCTCTTTTTTCAGAGTGCTATAGTTTTCAGAGTAGATGTCTTTGATTTCTTTCATTAGGTTGATTCCTAGGTTATTTTTTTTGGATGCTATTGTGAAGGGAGATGTTTCTCCAGTTCCTCTTTAGTGAGTCTGTTGTTCATGTAGAAGAAAGCTATTGATTTTTGTATGTTCACCTTGTATCCAGATATTTTACTGAATTTGGTTATTAAGTCTAGAAGACTTTTGGTGGAGTTCTTGGGGTCTTCTATATACAGTATCATGTTGTCTGCAAGTAATAACATTTTAACGTCTTCATTTCCTACCTTTAATACTTTTATTTCTTTTTCTTCTCTAATTGCTGTGGCTAATGTTTCCAAAACTATATTGAACAGGAGTGGTGATAGTGGACATCCTTGTCTTGTTCCTGATTTTAGTGTAAAGGATTTCAGTTTTTGACCATTTAGTATGATATTGGCTGTTGGTTTTTCATAGATGGCTTTTATCAGATTGAGATAGAGACTGTATATTCCAATTTTCTGTAGGTTTTTATCATGAATGTGTGTTGGATTTTGTCAAACACTTTTTCTGCATCGATTGAGATGATCATATGGTTTTTGTCCTTGGCTCTATTAATATAGTGTATTACATTTATTGATTTGCATATGTTGAACCATCCCTGCATCCCTGGGATGAATCCCACTTGGTCAGAGTGTACGATCTCCTTGATGATCTTCTGCATTCTGTTTGCCAGTATCTTATTAAAGATTTTTGCATCTATGTTCATTAGTGAGATTGGCCTATAGTTGGGTCTTTTTCAGTTGGGTCTTTCTCCACTTTTGGGATCAAAGTAATGCTTGCTTCCAAGAATGAATTTGGGAGTATTGCTTCCCTTTCAATTTCATTGAAGAGTTTAAACAGTAATGACAATAGTTCTTCTCTGAATGTCTTGTAGAATTCAGCAGTGAAGCCATCAGGACCTGGGCTTTTCTTAGTTGGTAAATTTTCTTAGTTGGTACATTTTCAATTCATTGATATTGGGTTGCTTAGAATTTTTAGTTCTTCTTTGTTCAACTTTGGTAATTCATATGTATCTAGGAATCTATCCATTTCTTCTGTGTTTTACATCTTATTGGCATATAGGTTCTCAAAGTAAGTATTGATGATCCTCTCGATTTCTGCTGGGTCTGTTGTAGTTTCACCCTTTTCATTCTTATTGCATGTATTTGGGTCTTTTTTTTCCTTTTTTGATAAGGTTGGCTAAGGGTTTGTCAATTTTGCTTATTTTTTCAAAGAGCCTACTCTTTGCTTCATTGATTTTTTTGTATTGTTCTCTTAGTCTCTATTGCACTGATTTCTGCTCTGATCTTTATAATTTCCTCATTTGTATGAGCTTTGGATTTGTCCTGCTCTTCTTTATCTAGAAGCTTGAGGTTCAGCATCAGGTTGTTTATTTAGCTCATTCTGTTTTCATAATATGAGTATTCACTGCTATGAATTTCCCTCCTAAGACTGCTTTCATTGTGTTCCATAGATTCCAATATGTTGTACTGACATTGTCATTTAATTGTAGAAACTTTCTGATGTCTTCTTTAATTTTCTCTGTGACCAATTGATTATTCAGAAGTATGTTGTTCAATTTCCATGTGCCTATGAAATTCTTGAAGTTTCTTTTTCTATTGATCTCCAATATCATCGCACTACGGTCTGATAATATACAGGGGATAGCTTCAATTCCTTTGTACTTATTTAAACATATTCTATGAGCCAATATGTCATCTATTTTGAAGAATGACCCGTGTGCAGCTGAAAAGAATGTATATTCTGATTTTCTGGGGTGGAACACATTTGTTAAGTCCATTTGTTCGAGAGTTGGATTGAGCTCTAATATTTTGTTGTTCATTTTTGGTCTAGTTGACCTATCTATTTGTGACAGTAGGGTATTGAGGCCCCCCACTATATTGTATTAGTGCTTATTTGATTTTTCATTCCCTTAGTACTTGTTTTATATAGTTGGGTGCACTAGTATTTGGTGCATATATATTTATGATTGTCATCTCTTCCTCTTGGATTGTTCCCTTTATAAGGATGTAGTGTTCTTCTTTGTCTCTCTTAATTAGTGTTGGTTTGAAATCCATTTGATCTGCAAATAAGGTAGCTATTTCCTCTTTTTTTCAGGTTCCTGTCTCATGGAGTATTGTTTTCCACCCTTTAACTTTCAGTCTATGAGTTTCCTTTTGAATAAAGTGTGTTTCTTGTATGCAGCATATTGTTGAATCTTGGCTTCTTGACCCATTCTGCCAGTCTGTTTCTTTTGATTGGTGAATTGAGACCATTAACATTGGTGGTTATAACTGATATGTATTGACTTATCCTTGTCATGACTTTTTCTTTTTTGTTGGATTATCCCCCTTTACATTTAATTTCTTGTCATGCCTGATGGATTCATTCTGCTTTGCTTCCTGGGGTTGTGATCCTCATTGTCTTTTCCTAGGATATTGTTTAAAGCTTTTTGGAGTGCTGGTTGGTAAGCATGAAGTTCATTGGGTGCTCTTTGTCATGAAAGCATATTATTTCTCCATCAATTCTGAAAGAAAGTTTTGCAGGGTACATCAATCTTGGTGGGAGGTTGTTTTCTTTTAGGACTAGAAATGCTTCACTCCAGGCTCTTCTTGCCTTGAGGGTTTGAGGGTCGGCTGTGATTCTGATGGACTTTCCTTTGTATGTGATTTGTTTCTTTTCTCTAACTGTTTGTAGAATTTTATTCTTCTGTTGGGTTTCTGGAATCTTAACTATTATGTCTTGGTATAGACTTTTTTTAATCATGGCTAGTTGGACTTCTATATGTCTCACTTAACTGCATGTCAAGTTCTTTTCCCCTGCTTAGGAAGTTTTCTGCCATTACTTCTGTGAACATTTTTTTTATGTCATTTGCACTTTCTCCTGTTTCTGCATTGACTCTGATCAGTCTTATGTTGTTCTTCTTTGCATCATCTAGCATCTGCTGGATTGATTTCTTGTGGTTCCTTTGTATTTTTAAGAAAGTTTTTCCTTTCCTGGCCACTAATTGCAATCCTGTATTCTAGATCTGATATTCTCTCCTTACATTGGCTTATTGTGCTGCATAAACTATCAATAGAGTTTTTAATCTCCTGGAAATCTGTTTGCATCTGTTTTATGGATTCCATTTGTTTCCTATGATGAGAGTCCATCATGTTCCTCTGCTCCTCTAATTTTTATCTGTGTCTTCTCTAGAGTTATTAATCATGTCTTGCATTATGGACACAATCTTTGTTGTTATCCGAGAAATTATTTCTGAATTCATTTTTTTCCAGATCCTCTTTCATTGCCAGTTCAGGGAGTCCAGGTTGTTCAGTATCAGATTTTTCCATTTTATTGCCCTTTGGGTTTGCCTTAGCTTATCTGGATGTCTGTTTTTGAGACTTCTTTATGTGTCTTCTCATTTCAACAGATGCAGCTTGGTGCACCTTTGTTGAGGTGACTTTTTGCTTGCCCAGTTGTCTTCAATACTCAGCAAGTCATTGAAAGGCCTTTTCTCTGCTGCTTACCACAATGCCAATTCCTGAGTTCAGAATGGTGGCCTTCTGCATACCTGTGCTGCCCTGTTGTCTGGGCAGGGCTCTCACTGGGCCCTGTGCACACTTGGGATGATATCTGGGCATGCACATGACTGGGGCCTGCCCCCTGAGTAGCTGTTTTCTGGGAAAGCCTTTGGCTGGGGACTGTGCACCTGAGTCACTGGTGTCTGAGTGAGCTTCTGGCTGGGGTCTGCATGCACTTACCAATGGTATCTGGGTGGGCCTCTGGCTGTTGCTTGTGCTCCTGTGCAGCACTTTTTCAGGCAGGCCTTTAGCTGGGGCCTGTGTGCTCAAGCTGCTGGAGTCTGGGCAGGGCCCTGCCTGGGACCTGAGTGCACCCATGAAGCTCTGGTCCACAGGGGCTTCTCACTGAGATCTCTGTTTCCATCTTTTGTGAATAATATTGTAATAAACCTCTCTGTACAAATTTTTGTTTGAATATCTGTTTTCAGTTACTCTGAGCATAATGCATTTCTGAATCATATACTTGTTTAAGTTTTTTTGTGGTACTAGGGGTTAAATCCAGGGCCTTCATACTGAGCTATATATCCCTAGCCTCTTTTACAGTTTTTAAAAATATTGAGACAGGGTCTCACTATATTGCAAGTTGCTCAGGCTAGTGTGGAATTTGTAATCTTCCTGTCTCAGCCTCCCAGAGTGCTGGGATTACAGATGTGAGCCATCTAATTGAGCTTTTGTTGAACTCTTTGAGGTACTGCCAAGCTGTTTTCTATAACAATTGAAACATTTCACATTCCCACCAGCAATATATGAGGTTTCCAATTTTCTCACATCTTCAACACTTGTTATTTTGTTTTTTTAATTAAATAAAATTATTATTTGAGCCATCCCAGTGGGTGTTAAGTTTTTATTTTCATTTTCCAAATGATTGACAAATTAAAATATATTTTCATGCGCTTGTCGGTCACTTGTACATTTTCACTGGAGATTTTAAGTCCTTTCCCTGGAAACAATTTAAGGGTCCTTAAATGCACAAATGGAAAGTCCCTGGAAAGAGAATTTCTTAAAAAACTGGAAAGCTTTATTCAATGGAAATGGACAGCATTGAGAGAGAGAAGGACAGAGAGCCATGTAAAATATTCAAGGTATGATTTGATGAATTATAATTTCCAGCCACTGGATCACTGCCCAAGCCTCAAAGGTACCTGTCCAAGAAGTTTGGAGAATTAATATTCTAACTGGAATTATTGACAAGATGGAAGGAGAGGCCTGAAGAACAAGTACAGGTTGAGACCAGTCTGAGCTATACTCATGTCTGAGGAGAGCGTATCTGTCAGTGCGGATTACCCAACTCAAGTGGGAGAAGGTGGGCAAGGTATATTTAAACACAGAGGATGGATATTATGATGTAGAATTTATTGGTTTGACATATTTTCATTATAGAGCACCCAAAATACAAAATCTAGAGGCATATGATTGAAAGCAAATGTATGCATCAGAACACGACACTTAATCTAGCAAGAGGTACTGAGAAAGAAAGGAACCTGCTTGGGAAACACAGTAAGTTCTAGACCAATTGAAGAGTCCCCAAAATAAAAAGAAAGCAGAATCAGAGAATGAGAATAATGCACTGGGTGCATAAATCAGGACTGCAGCCAAACATTGCACAGAAAATAATAAAGATTTGGAATCTCCAAAGGCAAAGAGAGACAGAGCCTGGAGACACCTGGTAGAAGACATAGCTGGTTTCTAAGCACCAAGAATGTTTTCAGAATATTAAGAGCAGTCTTGCTAAGAATCTGTTGAAAGAGATTCTCTTTTGTATGTTTTTTGGCCTGGTAGTCTGGCTATAAATCTGTACATATGATAATCAACTTTATAAGGACTTAAAAGATAAATAAATGAATCTGATGTTGGCAAAAAAAGGGGAAGAGGGGAGGGAAAAAAGAATTGAGTTGTGTTATGTACATGTACCAATTCCCCACAATAAATGTAATCATTATGTACTGCAAACATATACTAATAAAACATTTTTTTAAATTAAAAAAAGAGAGATTCTCCAGATACAGCAAGTATGAGGAGGCAGGTTATCAGACCTAAGCAATTTTATATCAAGAGGCCATGTAAAAAAAGATATTTAGCAAAGAACAGAAAACATCTTCCATATAAGAGTTAGTAAGAAATGAGACAGATTCCCATCTTTACTCAGCATGGGGCAGGGAAGAGGTCATCAGAGAGAGGACAGGGACACTGGGTTCACAGAGGAAATGGAAATGAAGAAATTTTTATTATGCTTGATAGGAAAGAGGAGAAATTCAAATAAGAAGTAGTGGCTAAGGCTACCTTTCTTGAACATGCCTGAAATCTCAAGAAAGCAGCAATGTCCTAAAAGAGATTTTTAGAGAGAAGAAAGTATACAGAGATGGATTTTATCTCTAACATCAGGTAATGCATGGTGTCAATGGGATTTTTTCCCCCTGTGGACTTAAGATTATAGTCATGTACTCCAGAAAACTGTCACTGATTGACCAGCATCCTAACAAGACTAAAAGAAAAAAATCTTTTAGTCTTCACTGCATCACTCAGAAACCACTGGGATCCTGACTAAAACTGAGCAGCAAGAGAAATTGGTTAGGATGATTTTGGAGTTAAGAATTTTGAACTTTGGACTTTCAACTCATAAAAAGGACAGGTGAGTTTGGTTTTGGACTTGAACTTCTCCAGAATTTGCTAATCTGCTGAGATTAATTCTCAAAATAAAGGCATATCTCCAGGGTTAGCACTTTTGTGTTAGAGTAATCTCATTCACTTTATACCAGTATGTTCCTCTGAGGCTATAATGGACAAAGCAATGAGACATCACAGATTATGAAAGAAGAGTGCAGGTGAATTCCAATGCTGTAGAGCACAGCCTTGGATTTACTTAACATGCTAGCCTTAGATCTTTCCATAGGCAGACTCTACGCTGCCCGTGAGTGGCTTCAGAAAACTCCTAAAGTTAGCTGTGTTGTAGTGAGGATGCATCTGAAAAGGTGTGGGTGAGATTTCCTTGGTATGCTTTTGATCACCTCCCCTGAGAGAGAGCCACATCTCTGGTCAGTTATATACTATAGTTAAGTCCAACGAGTTAAGCCAATGGGAAACAGAGACATAGGAAGCTGAAAAGCTTCTTTTACACTCTTAATAGTTCCTTTCAAGCAAAGAAAAATCATAAGCATTGTCATTCTCACCTGACACTTGGTCTCTCCAATCATTTATTCCTACCTCTTTCCTAAAAAGATGAAGCAACTTACTTGAATAGCAAATATGGGAAAAAATAACCCAGCTCACTTCAGCCCCACCAGCCTCCCCCCCGCCACTTCGGCAGTAGAAATTGAACTCAGGCCTTTGCACTGAGGCTATATCCCCAGACATACATACATTCATTCGTGTGTGTGTTTGTGTGTGTGTGTGTGCATTTCTTTGTTTGAGACAAGCTCATATTAAGTCACTCAGATACCCAAGCTGGGCTCAAATTTTCTCTGCTCTCACCTCGGCCTTCCAGAGTTTTGGTGAGGCAGGAGATTAAGGCATGGGCCTGGGGCAACTGGACGTGACCTGTCAATTGCAGACACTTGTTAACCCTGGGAGCAGAGCAGCGGCTCCTGAGCCCTGCACCTGATACCAATCAGGGAATACTGTCTTCAGTTCTTTTAGCGCAGGAACTTCACGAGATCAGGTGGAGCCCTGCACCTGCTAGCAATTTCTAGTATGAGATCAAGCAGGTTTTTGATAGGACGGCTTAGATCTGACCTCAGAAAGAGGCTATAAAAGATGGAGGCCATTACGCACCTGCTTGCTGTGTTCCATGGGCCTTACTTCTTTTCCTGCTCCAAGTGGCCCACACGCACTCTGCAGAGCACTTCTTTTAGAGTACTTTTTCTTCTAGAATGTTTCTTTTGCATTTCATTTTCATCTTCTTTTGCCCTATATAAATGTTAAACTTTCATGTTCACCACCTGTTCCATCTAATTCTTTTGAACAGGACAGTAGGCATCTGGAAAGGACCCACTGCTCACTACAACACCCAGTGACATCAGGATTACAGGTATGCTCGTGGCTTACCAGGCTTCCTTTTGGAAGTGAGCTGAGCAGAGTTTGTCTCCAGTCCTCCAGACTGTTAATCTTATACATATTTGTGTAGTTGTAATTGATTTACGTGGTCGCAATTTGTTCATTATCTAGCAGATGCCACAAAGACCCTCAAACAGAGTGAGAAAGGAGATGTTGCATTTCATTTTCATATGACTTTTGGAGGAATGGACATCTGGTCCTTGAAGCCTAGAGTGTGCAAATAATATATTTTATTCACTTATAACCTGATTGGCTGATAGCAGAGGCAGAGAGGCTTCTGCCAACTGTTGTCCCTATGGTCCTGGACATTCACATAGATATTTTCTTTGTCTTTCAACTTGGAAATCACCATTATTCTCATGAGCGGGACAATCTCATTGCTGCTTTGTTTCTTTTAGAACAGGAAGATAGTCCAATTAGATAAGGCCATCCAAGTTCTGTAATCAGTTAGAATTCCTCTTAATACGGTATAAAACCTAAACATTTGACATTCTGCCAAGCCAGAATTATTTGCGAGTTACAATAACAGATTTTAATGTTTGAGCTTTTGAGTGAAGAAAAATATAATAGGGTAATATAACTTTTTCCTTGTTAAATTCATCAACAACCTGGCTGGGGGAAAGGGAATAGCTATCAGCTATATTTCATTTGTTTTGTTTTTTGTTTTTTTTTAGACAAGGTCTCACTATGTAGCCCAGGCTGGCCTTGAACTTAGTGATTCACCTGCCTCAGCCTCCCGAGTGCTGGGATTAAAGGCATGTGCCACCATGCCCAGTCTATATGTCATTTTGAGATGTGCTCAGGTGCATATATTGATGGCCATAGCTAAAGGAGATTCTTTGGAGCATTTCCTCCTCTTTTATCTAAAGTCTTCCTCTTCCTTCCCTCTGCTAACCTCAAATTTCCTCATGAGAACTTTGTTGCCCACCTTGAATCTTCTGGCTATAATAACAATGTAATGTATTGTCAAGCTGGAATGTTGGATATGAAAGAGGAAATGAGTGTGAACTTTCTAGGTAAACCTGGTCACCATATTTATGACAGTTCCTCAGTGACCTTTCTGTCTTTATGGCTTGTTTCCTGAATGTCAATTAATTGTTAATAATCCTCTCAAGTACAAGTTCTAAGTCAAATCTTTCTGGTTGAAAATAAATCATTTAAGCTTAAGAAAATAAAAAGAGGCCCTTATGGAACCAGGGATTTGGAAAACATTGAGAACCAAAGATGTATACCAGTCTGTGGTCTTTGTATTCTCTCTGCTCCTCTGTTTGAGTCTTTCCTTTCTCTCTGGCCACAAATAATGGAATTTGTGAGAAACTGCAGGGTGCTAGCTCCTGGGCTCCTAATGAGGATTCCTTAGAAGATGTCTCATGTACACTAGCCATGTGGTGTTTAGTTCTCATAGTCACTGTGTAAGAGGTTTGTTTTCACTATTCACTGACTTCTGTTTTACAGTGTGGTTTCTTCATGGCACTGCTCCTTGCCAGGGGTCATCTAGAAAGGTGTGTGGCACAGGAAAGCACAGGTGCTCAGCATTCCTCATTCCCAACAATGAATGGGCCAATCCCCTGCCTCTCCCCACCCCTATGGCAATACTGAGAGATGATGAGACCCAGGGAGCTGCCTGTGGAGCCTGGATGGCTGACATGTGTAGGTGCCTGGGTTAAGAAAGGCCTAGTGCTCTGGTATGCTCAGATTCTGTCAGCAGAGTGTGATGTCAGATCAGTACCTTCAGCAATTGTGGATAGGAAAATAAAAAACTGTATTGGAAAAGCAATTTCTGTTGTTGCATGCCTTTAACCGCTAGCTAAGCCAGATGTCAATAAGAAACATTTGTGGTTCTGGCCACATTACATGTGAGCTAATATTTTTTTTTTAATGGAATAATGGTGCTAAAATAGATGTCACTCTTGTACTCTCAGGACATACTGTCCTTCAGAAAGTAAATGTTAAAATTTCCCAACTAAGGTGAGCATCCTGTGCATGCTGACAAGGCATCGAGTTTTAAATATAGCCTATTTTGATCCCTGAGATATTTCAACCAATCTTATCAAAGCATTTTTCAAATGTCAGCCTCTTCTGTCACCTGCTTTTCATTGACTTTCTAATCTGTTGTTTCCCACACTCATTTTTAAGGGATATTTGGTCTGTGAACCCCAAGAACTTCCAAAATCTAGACCAGGTTCTGCAATTTCTTCCTCAATAGGATGAGTTTGGCTTTTCCTGGCATAGATTGTTGACCAGAGGAGGCACTACTAAGCTGGTCCTATAGGGGAACCTGAAGGTCAGCTGCTAGCTCCCCTCTCTACCTCCAGGCACACTGTGGCCTTTGTCTCCTCTGAGCTGTGACTCAGCCTTGTGGCTTAGGCTGGATGAGTGGAATCTTGGCTCCTCTCCTTAAGCTGATGCCTTGGAGAATACATCAGGCTGCTCCCATCTAGTATCAGAAGGTGGTATAGGGCAAGGTATACACTGACATTGCCTGGTGTTATCTAATAGCTTTCCTGAATGATGAAGGAACAAGAAATCCTGAAGTGCAAAAATAAAACTCATCAGCATCATTGAACTTCACAGCAGAATAGCACCTCTTCCTCTTCATTATTAATGAAGCCCAAAGAGCCTGTAATTTCAACCCAGGAAGCACCAAGAGTAGCTGTAGTAAACCGTCTTTGCCTTTTGAACTCTAAAGATTGCCACCTTCCAATGCTGGCAGCTGCTGGTGCACATCTGGCCTATGGTTCAGGTGTAAGCCTGCCGTGGTTGTGGGCAGGAGCTGAGGGTGCCAGGCTTGGAAGGGTGGCAGGTCATGGCCCATTTTCCTAGGCAGAATTCAGGGTAAGAACCACAAACAGATTTGCATAGGATTTTCTGGAATGTAATCGTGACTGTCTTTCTCTTCCCACACAGATGAACATTTCTATTTTCTGGGAAAACTGAAATAAACTGTTTTTCTCTTTATCTTCTGAACTCATGTCATTTGAACACCAATTTTAATAATTGGTATTCTATGGTTCATTGAACAATTGAGGTATTTTGACCTCTTTTAAAATGAGATAGTTGAAAATAAAGAGCATGGTGCATATTCATAATTACTTCAATTAAAGTTGTTTTTCAATTTCCAGTCATTTTCTCCAAGTCAGACATCAAAAGCTTTTTTAAAAAAGTTGCTATAGTTTAAAATGTCTAATATTAAGTGAATGGTCTGTGAATGGTCTGGAAGGGTCAAACCCATAAGAAGATATCCGGTTGTTGCTGCCCAGTTGGCTCATTACGTAGTAGTTAGAGCTAGGTGTGAAGCTGGAGTACCTACATAAGACATAAATATATTTATGTGTACAAATCCCGTCAAAAACATGTCATCCCTCTCTGAAAGGACCCTTCTCAGCCTCCAGCAGAGAATCCTCTGTCTTCCCTGTCTTGAAGACACGTTGAATCACCCACATTTTGCTGGTTGCATCTTCTCCTGAGCAACAATAAGATGACTTGATGTTGGGCTACAATCTAGCCTGACAGCGGAGTTTTTCTCTGAGTAAAGTGGGATTTTTATTTATAATTCTTCTATTTTTATTCACAATCTTGGCATAAACAGCACTAGTAATCTAAGATATGCAGAGAAGTAACTTGGCATTTATCAGAATCTCTCTCCCTTATTTTCAGAGTTGACCTTGGGAAAACCATGATTTAGTTTCTCTTCTTTGGAAGTAAAATTGGCCAGATTATTTTGGACCAAGGCAGTATAGGAATTACGGAAATTAAAATCTAAATGTCTGTATTCCCATAAATTTTTTTAAATGATATTTTACATATGCTTTAAACTATTTGGGAAGTTTTGTTTGCTCTAAAATGCAGTTCAGAAAAGGTGCATTTGGAACAAATGATGTCTTTGACATCACTGAGCTTCTCTGAAAACAAAGTTCCTCTGGGATCTAAGTGTGGTGTTTGGTTTTGAGTCTCTCCTGTGATACGTTTAATCTTCCCTAATTAGGAAAATTTAGCAAGATTTAAAAGCAACTGTGTTCCTCCTTGGTGGATCCAGTCCATTGGTAAATAAGGGAACTTCAGAGCAGGCTCTTGTGTTTCTGTGGGTAATGGGATCCCACCCAGACAGGTTCCTAGGTTCTTGTGTGCAACAAAAAACAGAATTGGACATGGTAGGCGACGGTGAGAAAAAACAGCAGTTTTAACCAGATGACACTGCCCTCAGAATGAGCAGACTCTTAGGGCTGGGGATTTGGCTCAGTGGTTTTGCCGCCTGCTGTGCAAGCACAAGGACTCGAGTTTGATCCCCGGTACCAAAAAAAAAAAAAAGAATGAGCAGGCTCCTAGCAGCAGAAAGGAAAATGGCATGAGCACTGAATGCATTGGGTCTAAGAATTTAAAATGTTATGCTGGGACTAGGGGATGACCTATTGAGTCTTCCAAAGCATGATTGACAGAGTGCTAAGTTATGTCAGCTCTATCTACTGCACATGTCCTTTCCCATAATTCACTGTTACAATTGGATGATGATATGCAGTCCATATACACAAACATTTGATGAATTCCAAGTAAAGAAAGGTTCATGTAGGTCATGTGGGCAGGTCTGGCATGCATGTGTCCTGGTTTGGGTTTTCAGAATCTTCCAATGGGTCTTTGTTTTTCTTATCTCTGGCTCTGAGTAGTAGGCCTTAGGACAAAGATCATGGAGTTGGCCCTGGGGCATTGCCCAGGTTCAGGTGAGTGGAGGGGAGTAGTCCCATAGTGCCAATTGTACTGTCTATGTCACTTGTACTTCACAAAAGATCAAAATCAGTGGAAAGATGGGGGTGGAGAGGGGAAGGTCAGATAGACCTGGGACCTGAGACTGCTTCTCCTGCTTAGCATGTCACAGCACCACATTTTGGAGAAGGGTTTTCTGAGTTTCAGCACTCACATGTAAGCTCATCAGAGTGCTTGAGAGAAAGTCTGTTTCTTGGGTGTGAACTCATTCAGCTTTGTGCAGAGCATTCCATATGCTGAGGGTGAGATCTGGGTTTGGGGACACTTTGCATCCACGACTGTTCTCTTTCATCAAACTCTCCCCATCTCCCTCACTGCTCTGCTGTGTCAAAGCAGTAGTTTAGAACCACAGATTCTGAGCTGAGCCTTTTAGTTTGAAGTTTGACAAACTTGGCAGGAAGTGTAGGACTGGAATGATCTTGAAGTCTGAGGTAAATTTGGCTTCTAAGTAAGTATGGGAGAAAAAAATTCACTTGAGAGACTTTACCCCCTTGGAGCTTTCATAAGGTGCTAAAAGCATGACTTCTCAATGATTCATTTTTATTGCCTGCAGATGAAATTAAATACAATTAAAATAGGATATTTTGAAGAAATCTGTGTTGACAGCTTAGCCTGGTAGCTTTATGCCAACTACAGTTAGCATCAGTTTGGATCACTAGAGACATAAAAACCAGCCTAAATCTGGGTTCTTGGAGTCACTCTGTGTCCAGGGTGTAGGAAGGCAGGGAGTTAGGGGCCTCAACCTCCAGTAGTACAATTGGCAGACCCATTACTTAGTGCCATAGCTGCTCTGGGAAGGGATGGGCAATTTGTCTCTACCAGATTTGGATTCTTCTATTGCTTCCTCCTCCTCCTGCCGAACTGGACCCTCATCACTGCCTCCTTCCATGTAGTCTGTAATAGAGCTCAATTTTTAGTGTTATGAGGGATAAAAGATTTTCAGTTTTGGGGGAGTGAATGGGGGCCCAGATCACCACTTAAGTGGTTAAGTATTTTTCCCCACCCCCTTTCCACAGGGAGACTGCTCAACTTTTCTGTGCTGCCTTTCTTCTGAAGATAAAAAGTTAGTGTCCAGAAGCAGGATCCTGAAAAGCAGAATCGAGAAGACGACTTTAGGTATGAAAGACTAGATCTAATAAACACAGAACTAAAAAGCCAGAAGGGACAGAGGAAAGAGCCTGAGGGATTCAATGTTATGATAAAAATCTTTTCTGCCTGTCCTTTTACCACCTTGTTTTAGAGTTGGGGAAAGATTGTTTGCAAGGCTTTGCTTGAATTTTTATTTCTATTGAGATGAATTCTAAGGATTATTACATTTATAGTAGATCATGGTTTTGGCTTAGCCTTTTGTATTTGGCCTCAACAGACCAGCCCAAACCAGAATGGAGTCACCCATGCTAGGTGCCAGATGATCAAACTGAACTCTGATATGAGATAATTTTCCAAAAATATAGGAGATTTGCTGCAACCAGTTAAGAGGCCCAGTTTACACAGAAGTCTCTCATTTTAATGCTATAAGAAAAGTAACTGAAAGAACCAAGCAATGTTTTTATTTCTGTATTTCTCAGTCTTTTTCTATCTATAAACCCAATCTTCACTGCTCAGAAGTGTTTTGCTTACCAAAACACTCATTCTTTTTCAGAGAATGAGATAATTGCCCAGTTCATGCAATTAAAAGCCAATGGGATATACAACTAAATTTGTTGTAATTTTGTCTTTTGACAGGATGGAGTAAAAAGGGTCAGGTTTACTTTGGTTCTGTCCAAATCTTAGCATAAACTGAGAGCTAGCCAAGTGCAAACAAGGTTTGGCCAGATGGGCTGAGACTGGAAATGGGCAGAGGATTCCAGAAGGGCATGTACGGTGAGGCACCTCTGACACATTTTGCCTTTGCTTGGTTCCACCCGGACTGCCCCTCTGATCTCCTTGTTTTTGGCCTTTGGAGTGCCCTTGCTGCGTCAAAGGAGTACCCAGGCAGCTGCCACCAGGGAGTGGAGCAATTGGCAGCTGGGTCCTGGGCAGAGGTCCAACTGCTTTCACTGCCAACACTCTGGCTCTACCCACCCTGCCAACCTACTAGGAAGTCAAGGGCAGACCCTCCTTTTCCTCCCCAGTTCCCCCACCAGGGTTCTAGGATTGACCTTGTGTAGAGTTCCCAGACAGAAGTACTGCCAGCTTCTCTCCTGAAGCCAATTGTAGCCCAAGAGTTCCATGGTGCTCTTCCAGGCTAGCAGGCATGGATGGAGAAAATCTGGGTAGAGAAAGTTGGCTCTTCATTGCCCATTTGGCTCTCTCCAAAAAAGATTTATAACTAGGGAGTTCACTGCTTCTGTGGTACTTTAGAGAACAGTTCCTTGCTTGGCAGAGGAAGAGAAACTTTTGTGGAAAGTACCTGTCATTCATGTTTCTGGCAGACTTACAAGTATTTTTACGTTATAAATGTAGTTCTGACTGACCACTCACTTTCCAAATGGAGGCGGTATTTGTAAGGTCACTGCTTGAAGTATGTGCCAATTGTCAGGCAAATGTAATGGGGCTCAGACAAAGAGCAAAGGGCCATCAGTTCTTCCTTTTGAGAAGTGGAGAGGTGAGGAGATGGACTCTCTTTGACAGCCCTGATCCTACCCCAGTAATATACCCCCCACCTTCAGGAGCAAATGCTTTCCCTCAGGACCTAAGAGGAACTGGGAGATGCTAAGGTAAATTGATTTCAAATATTATGAATTAAATCTGCCTCCCCACCCAAATATTGAAGTCCTAACCCCTAACATCTCAGTATGTAACCTTATGTTTGGAAATGGGTTTTCTTCTCCCCCTCCTTTCTTTTATATGTAATTAAGGTGAGATTGTACTGGAGTAGGGAGGTCCATTGTTTCAACATTACTGATGTCCTTAAAGGGAGGAGAAGGCCATAGGAAGAGGCAGAGATACACAGGAAGGAGGTGGCAACATCTCAGGTGGAAGCAGAGAAAAGTGATGCTTCTATAAACTAAAGAATGCTGCTGATTGCCAAGAACTACCAGAAGCTAGGAAGGAGCAAGGAAGGATCTTCCACTAGAACCTTAGAAATAGCGTATCTTAATTTCAGATTTTTATATTTCAGAATTTAAAAGGAATACATGTTTGCTATTGTAAGCCACCCCATTCTTGGTACTTTGTTACAGCAGCCCTAGAAAATTAATATACCACTAAGTGATGTCTTGATAGTTGTCAACCTGAGGTTAACAAGTGGTGACCCCAATCAAACTTCCATTAGAAGCACCAGGGCAGGGCTTGCACTGAAGGAAAATGCTTTTGATTTCTATCTAAAGATGCTTCTCTGCCATTGGTCCTTAGAGGATTGGTAGTCCTTTCGTTCATATCAAACAAGCCAGAAGTATCAATATTTGTCATTTACTCCAATAATAGTGCTTACTCCTTGAGTTTTTGCCCTGTGGTTTAAATTATTGGACAAAATAATATGTGGGAGTAAAAACCCAATGATTTCCATTTGGTTTTAAGAGGAAAAGTCTTATCATTCCAGAAGGGAAAACCTGGTAAGAGCATGGGGAACTGGTTGTATCATCTTTAGGCTTGACTCACCCACCTCTGATTGTTGTTTGATGCTGAATTGACAAAACCTTAGCTTTTAGCCATAGCAGTAAGCTCCCCAAGAAACCTTGAGCTGTCCATGAAAAAAGTCAATTTGACATCACTTTGGAGATTAAATGGAGCGGAAGCCTGGAGAGGGTGACAAGGTAGAGACTGTAATCTAGGAATGGGAACTTCTTACTTGAGAGTAGTTTGCAGAGAAACAATTTAAAGATAAGGAGAAAAAGAGGGGTTTAATGTCTATGGCTAAATTCTGCATCTGGACAGGGCCCAGGTAAGGTTATGTGCCTTGTTTCATCCAGGGATGGGTAGGTTTCTTCAATAGATTTAAGAGCATATAGGTACACAGCACATTCCAGGTATCTTATAAAATCAAATACTATTTAAAAGAGGACAATTAAAGCTAAAGGACAAGAAAGCGATTATATGAGACAAAAGGAGAGAGGATCCCAAGCTCTAGCATAAAAGGAATGTGAACAACTAGAAACCAAAGCCAAAACAGAAATGATCATTTAGTTTTAACTGTATAAAATACAATCTCATATGGACACAAACATTTTCCTGGAAGTGAGTCAGAGAAGGTTTTTAATCCCATTAATTTATGAAGATGATTCTTATGCAGAAGTGATTTTACACACATATACATGTTTGTGATATATATCTTCCTCTAGATATGTGTGTGTATATGTATATTTATGTGTGTATATATATTTATGTGTATATATACATATACACACATGTATATAGCAAGAGAGAGATCATATAAAATTTCTTCAAAACTTCCTGAACTGAAATAAGGTCCAAAGTTTGTGAATTGATTCTCTTATTTCTATGACTGTTATTCTATTTTTAAGAAATACAGTGTATGTGATTAGAAGCCAGTTAAAACATAGGCATGATTTTACAAGCAACATATTCTCTTTTATCCACCATCAAGTCTTTGAGCCAGAGAAGCAGCTATGGGTGGTAAATGAAGACAATCATTTCCATGGTCTTACACAGCAAGAAACATCGATGATAACCTTTAATCCTCCAGGGGTGTAATTATCCTGTGAAAATCCCAGCTAGTAGAGAAGTCTCCTTGCTATTATTAGCTTTCTTTCAGGTTAGAATGTCAGTATATACTGAAAGTCATTCACTGAAAATTACTGGTTTCTCTATCAGTGTTTGAAATCTGAGCTCCGTAGTGATTAATTTGGTCCTTGAAGTAGGTGAGGGTTTGGCTCTCTTAGTGCAAAGCTTGGTGCTTAGTAAATCAACATACGGCTCCTTTTTGTACTTTATGTGTGTGCCCAGAAAACAGCAGTACTACTAAGATTCTCGGTTCAAGACATTGTCTCATTGACTTTTTTCCTTTAAGAGATTCAAAGATTCTTAATGCTATTTCTTTTTAAACTTCATAATCATTGATGTGAGTGCTGCCCTATTATCTGGGCAAAAGAAAGCCCTGTCATTATATCAATTGGTTTCATGTGCCGGCTTCTCAGGTTCTCTGGGGAATATGTTGTCATATTTCCCAAGATCAACTATGGTTGAGCCGTGGGCAAAATGACTGACCTGTATAGCCAAATAATAGTAATAATAATGAATAAAATAAAAGATGAGAATGTTATGTGTAAATGAAATATGTTCAAAAATATGAATTCTCTTTACTTTTCAGTAAACATGTGTGCACACACATGCACACACAAATACTAATAGACTAGAAATACCACAAACTTTCTAATTAACCAAGTGACAAACTTTAAAATGATATGGGAAAAAAATCTATTCTAATATTTGGTGGATGGTGTTCATATTCATTGAACACTTCTCTAACCCAGGCAGTACAGACAGCCTATGCCCACTATGCATCAGATCCCAAGTACCTCTGCTCAGCAACTGCTGTTAGGTTCATTTACCCCTCAGGAAAGGAAGGCTGTGGAAGGTTAAGTGACTCATCCAAGTCTGTACACTTACTACTTACTATTCTTAAGGAAGAATATAAACTTGCATCTATATTGTTTCTAAGTTTTTCTCTTATTCTCCTTCTATTCCACCATGGATATTGATGACAGTTGGCTAAGTACGAAAGAACTTCTATAGTATCTATATTTTAGCCAGTAGATTATTGATATTCACTTTAGCCACTTCATAATTAACTACACCATCATTACAAGCCCTTCATTTTTCTTTGACTAAGTCAAATGACACACTCTATATAGGCTTAATTCAAGACATCGCTTTCCAGCAGACAGACACTGAGACTGCTTCCTTTCTTTATCTTGAGCCAGAACATGGCAGCTTCAGATCTTGCTCCATTACCCATCCCTATGGTTTTTTAAAACTTTTGCTACTGGGGATCAAACTCAAGACCTTGAGCTTTTGAGGCAGGCAGCAGCACCACTGAGCTAAATCCCTGGCCCACCATCCCTATGTTTTTAATGGCATTTGTAAATGAAGACATGCATAGTTCACCAACAACAGAATGTTCAGTCTTGAAAACTCTTGAGCTTTCCTGTGGCTCTTTGTCAGCTTGAGAAACATCATTGAGGCCAAATCAGTTTCTTTTTGGTTTCATGAGACTATTGAGAAAGTTGCTTCTGAGTCCTGGAAGACCTAGAAACTTAACCTATTTGTAATTATTACTACCCACTACCTATTGCACTCCCGAGAATTCCTATACTGCCATACTATGACTTCTGCTGACTCTCTCTCTTGCATCTTCTTGGCCCGCCCTCCCTGGATCCTCCCCAGCCCTCCTTTCCTACCTCCCATTCTCGCTCCCTCCCTTCCTCCTCTTTCCTTCTCCCTCCTTCCCTCTTTTCTCGTTCCTTCCCCCTCGTTCCTTCTTTGTCCTTTTTTCTTCCTTTTCTGCAGTGAACCTCACATAGAGAGGATTGCTTTGTCATAAATCTCGGTTTATGATAGTCTATGACGTTTTACCATAATCCACACAAACACTTTCATGGTCTGCATAAATGTAATGCTTCTCCTTTCACCTTGATCTCCACTTTTGTTTCTACCTCCTCAGCCCCCCACCCTATTGTGTTGGATGTGTACTCCTTGCATCTGCATGATCATGGCAGGCACTGCTTCTGTTCTCTTTACATGGAACTAGAATTTATAGCTGGGCACTAGGTGTGACTATATGTCCCAATTTTGGCCCGTGGCATATGAGCAAAAGTGATGTGTGGAACTTCTAGATTATACCTTTACAAGGAAGCAATGTGTCCTTCCTTTGCTTATTTCCTCCCTCCCACTGGCAGAGTTGTGACTGTGTTGGTGGAGATCAGTCAGGTAGTAAAGAAAAAGGATAGAGGTTGAGTCCCTGGGGATTCTGGAATACCATATAACCATGGAATGCTATTGTATTTTTACAAGAGAAAAAAATCTATCCAGTTCATTATTTTCAGTATTACTTTTATAGCTATTAATCAACTTTTCCACACAAATACAGTAGCCTTGCAAAATATGTAGGGGCATTTAATGTCTGCCTGTACTTCAAATTCTAAGGGGCATTGCTATATTTCTTAGGGTTTTTACTCAATATTTTTAAAAACACTTTTCTTTCTGCAAAGAGCACACCTTCTTTCTAAGTACACTGTTGTGTGCATCTACTACACTTTCTTAAACACTCACCTAGTGATGGACATCAATTGCTTCCAACTGCCCACTATTATGAGCAACACCTGATGATATCCTTCAAGATGTCTTTTATGAGCTTTCCAAAGAATTTCTCTTGGAGATATATATATATGAACATTTGCTTCTCAGAGTATTCTCATGTTTCATTCCATCAAATTCTGCCAAATGAATTGAATTTCCAGAGTGGGTCTACCAGACTACACCTCCATTGAAAAGGCCTGAAGATTCCTATTTCTCAACATCTTTGCTAATGCTTTGCAATGCTTATGCATTTCCTAATTTTTGCCAATCTTAGGTGACTCATTTTCATTTGCTGCTCTGTGGTTACTAGTATTTATATAAATGTTCATACACTTATTAGCCATTTGGTTTTGTGAATTGTTTCATCCCATCTTTTCCCCACTTCCTTGTCTACTCTTGATATATTAATTCATATTGGTTTTAGTCCTCTGTATCCATGAACTTTCAAATATTTTACATTTTATTGATGTTGTAGCCATTTGTCATTAGTTCCTACATTGGTCTGGAACTCATATCCAATTCTCATAAAAGTGTGCAACTCTACTCCAAGCCCAGCCATATTCCTGATGCTCTCAACGTCATTGAGCAGCCTGGAATGCACAGCTAGCAACATTTCCATTGGGGAGCCAATGTTCCTCTCATCACATTTTCTCCTCATTTAAATCCTCAAATCTGAATGTGCCCATAAGATGCTGATTCTGTTCTTTCCCTCCTTTGTTTCCTCTGCAATTGAGCATAAAAGAAAAGGATGGATTTGGGTTATGCATCCCAAAAGGTGGAAATGGAAGCATCTATGGGAAGTTAAATGAGAAACTCTTACAGGCTCCTAATTTTCCAATGCTAAATACTCCAAATCTTCAGACCAAATGTGGATATTTGCAGTTTTGGGGAGGGGGTTTCCCTTATATTCTTTTATTGGTACATTTTAGGTATACATACATTTACAATTATCATTGGGTGCTTGTACCTATACATGACGTATCTTAGTTCTTATTTTTTCCCCATTACCTGTGCACCTTTCACCCCTCCACCCTTCCCATTTACATGGACTTCGTTTCCATTTTTTTTTCTTTTCTCATAATTTTTCCTTTCCATTCTTCCCTTTCCCCATCTCCTCCCATCACCACTACCCCTTTGGACCTTTTCCTATTTCAAAGTATCAATTGTTACTTATTAATCCTTTTAATCCTTATTTACACTCTCAGTTTCTCACACTAGAGAAACTATTCGGTATTTACACATGTATGTCCTATTTATTTCACTTAAAGAGTATGGCCTCAATATGCATCCATTTAGCTATAAATGACTCTAGTTTCTCATTCTTTATGGCTGAGTAGTACTCCATTTTATAAAAAAAAAGCACATCTCCCTGCCGCCATCCCAAGCTCCTAGGGCAGAGAAGCTGTACAATTCCCAGCACCCAGAAGGAAGCACCCTGCTGCCATCCCAAGCTGCTAGGGCAGAGAAGGTGAGCCGCGCAGGAGCTAGAAGCACCCACCCCCACCCGTGGAAATGAGAAGACACATAAACAAGCCTCAAAAACAGACTTCTGGATCACCTACAGCAACCCTAAAGGGAAACGAGATGGAACAATCTGATACTCAACCACCTGGACTCTCTGAACTGGCAACAAAAGAGGACCTGGGAAAAATGAAATCAGAAATAATTACTCAGATAACAGCAAAGACTGTGCTCATGGTGCAAGACATGATTAATAAATCTAGAGAGGACACAGATAAAAAATAGAGGATCTGAGGAACATGATAGAATCCCAACATAGGAAACAAATGGAATCCATAAAGCAGATGCAAACAGATTTCCAGGAGATTAAAAACTCCATTGAAAGTCTGCACAGTAGAATGAACCAATGTGAGGATAGAATTTCAGATATAGAAGAAAAGATTGCAATTAGTGACCAGGAAAAGAAAAATTGTTTTAAAATTGTAAGGGAACATGAGAAATCAATCCAGCAGCTGCTAGACAATGCAAAGAACAATAACATAAGACTGATTGGAGTCAATGAAGAAAGAGGAGAGAGTGCAGATGACATAAGAAAACTGTTCACAGAAGTGATGGCAGAAAACTTCCCAAGCAGGGGAAAAGAACTTGACATACAGATAAGTGAGGCATGTAGGACTCCAACTAGCCTTAATCAAAAAAAATCTACACATAGGCATATAATAGTTAGGATTCCAGAAATCCAACAGAAGAACAAAATTCTACAAGCAGTTAGAGAAAAGAAACAAATCACATACAAAGGAAAGCCCATCAGAATCACAGCAGACTTCTTAATGCAAACCCTCAAGGCAAGAAGAGCTTGGAGTGATGTATTTCAAGCCCTAAAGGAAAACGGCCTCCAACCCAGACTGCAAAACTATCTTTCAAAATTGATGGAGAAATAAGATACTTTCATGAAAATGCTAATGTTAAATAATCTTTCAAAACTCAGTGGACCATATATGTGTAGTTCTAGTTCTAGATTCTCTGTTTTATTCCAATGATCTATATGTCTTTCCTTATACCAACACTGCCTTGATTACTGTAGCTTTAGAAGAAGTCTTAAAATTAGGTACTAAATGTCTTCCAACACTGTTTTTGTTTTTTGATTTTTGTTTTTTAACTTTTCTAGGTCCTTTGTACTCCTACATAACTTTTAAATTTCAGTATCCAATTCTTCATTTATAGCAAATATACACAGACCTGAATTTTTATATATACCTTGTGTTTTCTAATCCTGCTAAATTCAAATACAAGTTCTAGGGGCTCCTAGAGATTTCTTAGTATTTTCTCTGTAGATGATCATTTCATCTACATATAAAGATTTTGCTTCTACCTTGCCAATCCTATCCTGATTGTGTCATTTTATTGCCAGACTATTTTTGTTGGGCCTAGGTTTCAAAGTTTAATGGACAGATAAAGAGTAAGCATATCTTCCCTTGTTCCTCACCTTAAGGAGAAAGCATGGTATCTTCTCCATTCATATAAGGCATTCTTGCTGGAAGTATGGAGTACATGTCTTTGATCTGTTGAGAAGGTCCTGTTCTACTTCTAGTCTCCTGATAGCTTTTACCATGAACAGCTGTAGAATTTAGTCCAATACTTTTTCTCCAACTAGTGACAGGATCATATATATATGGCTTTTTCCTTTCCTCTGTTAAAATGATGACTTTTGGGGGTGGATCTGCCAATGCTGAACCAACACTGCCATCCCTACAATAAAACCACTTTCTACATACTGCCAGATCTGACTTCTAATAGTTTGTTTTGTTAAACAAATTTCTATCTATGTTCATACTTTTTTCTTCTATTATCTTTATCCAGTTTTAGGATTAGCACAATGTTGATTTCCTAAAATGAGGGGAGAAGTGTTCCTTCTTTTTTCTGCTTTAATTGTTTGATATAATTTATCAGTTAAAATGTTTATGAGCCTGCTGTTGTCATATAGATAGGTTTTCAAGCTAGGAATATACTTTCTTTAATAGGTGCTATTCAAATTTTTATATTTCCTCCAGAGTTAGTTTCATTAATTTGTCTTCCAAGGTACTTCTTAGAAGTTGTCAAATTTATTTCAAAACAGATTTTTGTAATATGCTTTCTATATCCTTTAAAATCCTGTAAAATCTGTGGTAGTGTCTCCTAGATCTTGATAGTGTAATTTAAAAAATGTATAATTGATATTGTGTAACAGGAAGAAAAGGTCTAAAGGGGTAGGGAAAAGGAAAAAAGGGAAAAGAAAAAATATGAGAAAAGGAAAAAAATATAAACAAAGTCTTTGCAAATAGGGAAGGGTGGAGGGGGTGAAGGGAGGGCTGGGGAATGGGGACAAATAAAAAGGACCAAGACGCTCATGTAATGGTACAAGATCCCAATGATGAATGTAGCTGTATTTTATATCTAAAATGTATGAATACACTTAATGAGGAAAAAGAAAAAAAAAATCACCACATCTTCTTTATCCAGTTTCCAGTTGATGGGCACTTGGGCTGTTTCCAAGCTTTAGCTATTACAAACTGCTGATATAAACATAAGTGCACATATATCTCTGTGGTATGATTCTTTTAATTCTTTGGGGAAAATACCCAGCAGGGGAAGAGCTGGGTCAAATGGGACCTCCAGCCAGAGTTATTTGAGGTATCTCCACACTGATTTCCATAGTGGTTGCACCAGCCTGCACTCCCACAAACAATGGAGAAGGGTTCCTTTCTCTCCACACCCCTGCCAGCATTTGCTAGTGGTTGATTTCTTGATAGCAGCCGTTCTTTCTGGGGTGAGGTGAAATCTCAGTGTTGTTTTCATCTGCATCGCTCAAATGACCAGTGATGTTGAAATTTTTTTCATATATTTATTTGCTGCTTTTACTTCTTTGTCTGGGAAATGTCTGTTCATTTCAGATGCCCAGTTTTGAATTGGGTCTTTGAATTTGGGGGGTCTGATTTTTTTCAGTTCTTTATTCTAGATGGTAGCCCTTTGATTTACAGCTGCTAAAAATTTTTTTCCCACATTGTAGGTTGTCTGTTAGCTCTGTTGGTGCTTTCTGTTGCAGTGCAGAAGCTTTTTAATAAGATGAAATCCCAGTTGTTGATTATTTCTGCTAGTTCCTATGCTATTGAGGTTTTGTTCATAAAGTCTTTTCCTATGCCAATATCTTCAAGAGTTCTAACTTATCTTCCAGCAAGTTCAGTGTTTCTGTCTTAATATTTAGATCTTTAATCCACTTAGATCTTAGTTTAGTGCATGGTGATAGCGGTGGGTCTAGTTTTAATCTCTAGCAGGTTGAAATCCAGTTTTTCCAACACCGTTTATTAATAGGCTATCTTTCCTCCAATGAGGGTGGTTGGCTCCTTTGTCAAAGATGAGGTGGCTGAGTATGTCTGAAAGTGTTTCTGCATCTTCTAATCTATTCCACTGATCCTCAGGTCTGTTTCTTTGCCAGTACCATGCTGTTTTTATCACAGTAGCTTTGTAGTATAGCTTCAAGTTGGGTATGGTGATACCTCCTGCCATGTCTCTGTTGCCCAGAATTGCTTTTGCTATTCTAGGTCTCTTCTGGTTCCAAATGAATTTTTGGATTGTTTTCTCTCGTTCTTTGAAGTATATTGTTGGAATTTCAATTGGCATTGCATTAAATCTATATAGTAGTTTTGGAAGTATGGCCATTTTCACTATATTGATTCTTCCTACCGAGGAACAAGGGATGTCTTTCCATTTTCTTATATCTTCCTCGATCTCCTTTTTCAGCGTGCTGTAGTTTTCAGTGTAGAGGTCTTTTGCTTCCTTTGTTAGATTGATTCCTAGATATTTCAATTTTGTATGCCGTTGTAAAAGGAATTGTTTCCCTAATTTCTCTCTCAATGAGTCTGTTATTTGTGTATAAGAAGGCTATTGTTTTTTGAGTGTTGACCTTATATCCAGCTACTCTACTGAATCTGTCAGTCTAGAAGTCTTTTGGTGGAGTTTTTTGGGTCTTCTATGTAAAGAATCATATCATCAGCAAATAATGACAGTTTAACTTCTTCCTTTTCTATCATTATTCCTTTTATGTCTTTCTCTTTTCTAATTGCTGTGGCTAATGTTTCCAGAACTATATTGAAGAGGAGTGGTGATAGTGGACATCCTTGTCTTTCCTGATTTTAGCGTGAAAGTTTTCAGTTTTTGAC
Source organism: Heterocephalus glaber (assembly GCF_053883595.1). Classification (NCBI taxonomy): domain Eukaryota; kingdom Metazoa; phylum Chordata; class Mammalia; order Rodentia; family Bathyergidae; genus Heterocephalus; species Heterocephalus glaber. The sequence continues at coordinate 40,437,873 of NW_028258333.1, forward strand.
AATTTAGTATGATGTTGGCTGTTGGATTTTCATAGATAGCCTTAATCAGGTTGAGATAAAGACCTTCTATTCCAATTTTCTGTAGGGTTTTTATTATGAATGGGTGTTGGATTTTGTCAAATGCCTTTTCTGCATCTACTGAGATGATCATATGGGTTTTGTCCTTGACTCTGTTAATATAGTGTATTACATTTATTGATTTACAAATATTAAACTATCCATGCATCCCTGGGATAAATCCAATTTGGTCAGGGTGTATAATCTTCTTGATGACCCTCTGTATTCTGTTTGCCAGTATCTTGTTGAGGATTTTTGCATCTATGTTCATTAGGGAGATTGGCCTGTAGTTCTCTTTTTGGGTTGGGTCTTTCCCTGGTTTTGGAATCAAAGTAACACTTCCTCCCAGGAATGAGTTTGGAAGCCTTGCTTCCCTTTCAATTTCCTTGATGAGTTTAAAGAGTAATGGCATTAGTTCTTTAAACGTCTTGTTGAATTCAGCAGTGAAGCCATCAGGACCTGGGCTTTTCTTTGTTGGTAAATCTTTTATTACATTTTCATTTTCACTCATTGTGATTGGGGTGTTTAGAATTTCTATATTTTCTTCATTTAACTTGGGGAATTCATATATATCTAGGAATCTGTCCATTTCTTCTGTGCTTTCCTTCCATTTTATTAGAGTACAGTTTCTTGAAGTAGGTATTGATGATCCTCTGGATTTCTGCGGGGTCTTTGTGACTGCCCCTTTTCCATTCTTAATTGCATGGATTTGAGTCTTTTCTTTCCTTTTTGTGATAAGGTTGGCTAAGGGTTTATCAATTTTATTGATTCTTTCAAAAAATCAATTCTTTGATTCATTAATTCTTTGTATCATTCTCTTAGTCTCCATTGCATTGATTTCTGCTCTCATCTTTATAATTTCCTCTCTTGTATGCACTTTGGGTCTGTCATGCTCTTCTTTTTCTAGGAACTTGAGGTTCTGCATTAGGTTATTTAACTGAGTTCTCTCTGTTGTCCTAATATGGGCATTCACTGCTATGAATTTCCTGCGTAGAACTGCTTTTATCATGTCCCACAGATTCCTGTATGTTGTACTGGCATTATCATTTACTTGTAGAAACTGTCTAATTTCTTCTTTAATTTCCTCTGTGACCCATTGGTTGTTCAGGAGGGTGCTATTCAATTTCCATGTGTTTGTGGGAGTTTTGCAGTTTCTCATGTTATTGATCTCCAATTTTATTGCACTATGGTCTGATAATATACAGGGGGTAATTTCAGTTCTTTTACACTGACTTAGACATGTCTTATGAGCTAGCATGTGGTCTATTTTGGAGAATGACCCGTGTGCAGCTGAAAAGAATCTGTATTCTGATTTTGTGGGCTGGAACACTGTAAATATCTATTAAGTGCATTTGTTCAATAGCTCAGTTCAGTTCTTGAATTTTGTTGTTGATTTTTTGTCTAGATGACCTATCTATTTGTGATAGTGGGGTACTGAGGTCCCCCACTACAATTGTATTAGTGCTTATTTGGTTGTTCATGTCCATTAATACCTGTTTTGTATAGTTGGGGGCATTCGTGTTTGGTGCATATATATTTAGGATTGTCACCTCTTCCTCTTGGATTGTTCCCTTCACAAGGATGTAGTGACCATCTTTGTCTCTCTTAATTAGTTTTGGTTTGAAATCTATTTTGTCTGCAAATAAGATTGCTACCCCTGCTTTTTTCTTTGTTCCTGTCATGTGGAGAGCCATTTTCCATCCTTTTACTTTCAGTTTATGAATTTCTTTTTGAGTTAGGTGTGTTTCTTGTATACAGCATATTGGTGGATTGTGCTTCTTAATCCATTCTGTCAGTCTACTTCTTTTGATTGGTGTATTAAGACCATTAACATTGATAGTTATAATTGATAGATATTGACTCATCTTTCTCATGATGTTTTACTGTTGTTGGTTATTTATTTTTCCCCCTTTCCCTTTAGTTTTTTACCTTGTCTGGTGGCTTCCCTCTGTTGAGCCTCATGGAGTTGTGACCTTCATTGCCTTTTTCTAAGATATTGCTTAGAATTGTTTGGAGTGCTTGTTTGGTATTCATGAAAATTCTCAGGTGTTCTTTGTCATGGAAGTATCTAATTTCCCCAACGATTTTCAAAGATAATTTTGCAGGATACAACAGTCTAGGTTGGAAGTTATTTTCTTTTAGGGCTTGAAATGCTTGACTCCAGGCTCTCCTTGAGTTGAGGCTTTGTGTTGAGAAGTCTGCTGTGATTCTGATGGGGCTTTCCTTTGTAGATGATTTGTTTCTTTTCTCTAACTGCCTGTAGGTTTTGTTCTTCTGTTGGGTTTCTGGGATCTTGACTATTATATGTCTAGGTGTAGATTTTTTTTGATCATGGCTAGGTAGAGTTCTAAATGCCTCACTTATCTATATGTCCAATTCACCTCTCTCTCTGGGAAGTTTTCTATTACTTCTGTGAACAGATTTTTTAAAGTCAATTGTACTTTCTCCTTTTTTTCGTGGACTCCTATCAGTCTTATGTTATTCTTCTTTGCATCATCTAGCAGCTGCTGAATTGATTTCTCATGGTCCCTTACTATTTTTAAGAAATCTCTGTTTTCATGGTCCTTCACCACAATCCTGTCTTCTATATCTGATATTCTATCTTCAGATTCTCTTAATCCGCTCTGCATGCTATCAATGGTGTTTTTAATCTCCCGAATATCTGTTTGAATCTGTTTCATGGATTCCATTTCTTTTTTATGTTGGGTGATCATGGTTTCCATTTCTTATGCTGGGCATTCATGGCTTCCAGCATGATTCTGAACTCATCTATTTTTTTTTATCAGTTTCTGTTCTGGATCTTCTAATCATGTCTTTCACTCTGCTCACTGTGTCTGTAGTTATCTAGGACATTATTTCTGCTTTGAATTTTTCTAGAGCCTTATTCATATGTTTTGTTACTTCCTGTGCTATCAGTTCAGCGTGTCCAGGTGATTGATTATCAGACTTTTCCACCTCATTTCCCCCAGAAATTGCCTTTTGTGGGGTGGAAGTCTGAGTTTGTGCCTTGCTTAAATGTCTTCTCATTTTTGTTTTTGGTACTGTCCTTGGTTTAGTTCCTGGGTTGATGTTTTGAAGTTGTTATTGTAAGTATCTTTGTTGCTGTATTTAGAACACTTATGGAATGATTGCTTCTCAGAGGTGTCTTCCAGATATAGCTGGTCTTTAGGTTTTGAGTCTCTAATGGCTCTGAGGCTATCTCATTTTCATTATACCAGGATGGACAACTGATTAGATCAATCACAACACCTTAGCCCAAGTGATACAATCAGCAACACCATAAGATCAAATACATCATTAGAGAATGACAATTTGTGATAGTTATTAATCTATCACCTTTAAAAATGAAGGGCCTCCTTCAGGGTATGTCTCTGCTGTTACAATAGACAATGTGGGCAGCTGTGTGCAGTTATAAGTCAATGAGTCTCAGTAAGCTAGTCCCAGACCCATGAGATTCAGGCAGCTTTCTGGCTGCAAGTCCCAAGTTGAGCTCCCTGTCCACCTGTAGGGTTGCACTCTGCAAGGTTCTGTTGCAGGTTTCAGCTGCCTTTCCCCTGGAGAAAGTCCAAGTTCCAATGGGAGCTGATGATCCCTCCAACTTACCAAGCATGGTGGTCTGGTGTGCCTTTATTACAGAGACCCTTCACTTTTCCAGTGGGCTTGTTTTCATCATGGAGCCTGAGAGAGGCCCTCTCTGTGTTGTTCACTTCTGCAGGTCAGGACAATGGCTTTTATGTCCCACTGTGCCTATGCAGTATGGCAGTGTGCAACCAAGTAGCCTGTCTTGGTTCCAAGCCTGTCCTGGTCGCAAGCTGGTGGAGCAAGCCAGAGGAAGCAGGTCCCAGTCAGGCTGCAACTGCTCAGCCCCGCTTGGCCCTGCTCAGCCAAGCTGGGGCTGGTGGGCACCTGGGGGGGGGGGTCCTCCTCACCCTGTCTTGGTCGCAAGCCTGTCCTGGTCCCAAGCCTGTCCTAGTCACAAGCTGCTGGAGCTACAGTTTTGTTTTTAACCAACAGATGTCCATTGTCTATACCTCATATTTTAAACTTATATTTTCTGACAGAGTCCTGGAAGAATGTCAACCCCTGAGAGTCAAAAAAAAAAAAAAACTGATGTAACTAAACAGGAAAATTTGGAAGAAGTTATTTATTCATTTATTTCCCCAAAAGCAAGGATCAGGAGTTGCTTGGGAAGGGGACTGTTGGGCACAGCTGGAAATGAACTTGGGTCACCTGTCCTGACCCCTTTCTGGCTCAGACCTTGGGGCTGAAGATGACCTGCAGTGGTCCAGACTGCCTTGGCCTTGGCCAGTTCCCATAAACAGGAAAAATTTTCAATCCTCCACTGACTAATTAGCCAAGTAGGGACCACACATAGTTTTAATTCTTGGAGTAGAAAGAGGAAAGATGTACCACTGTTGGTTTCTGGGGTTGAACATGACTATATGGGGGATTCCCCTTTATGATGTAACAGTCTCTTAATTGTCATTTCGTACACTAATCATGGTTCACTCCATAAACCATTTTTAATTTGGTAATCAATGCTCCTATCTTGACTTTTTACTTTTCTGCCATCCTTGCTTAGAAATACTCTCACCCTGCATTAATCTAGCCATCCTCCTCATTGCTCCCATAGAGAAGGGTTTGTGCTGAGCACTTCCACAAAGTCATGGTCTCTGACTTCAGCTGGGTTTTCAACGCTGTCTAGCAGTCTTCCTATGGTCTGTAGACCAACCACCAGAGCAGCTCTGTCAGGCTTCCTTTCTCCTACTTAAATTAGTTGATTGAAGTTAATATCTTCCTTTACTTTAGGCACATCTTCACTTCCTATGTGTAGATGGTGAAAGTCAAATTCTTATCCCCCTTCCTCAACTTATGTACATCTCATCCATTCTTACCACCTTCTGTATGGTACAATCTTCTGTTGTCTTCTGCTAGCTGCTTCTACCTTTGCTGGTGATTCTCTCCTGGATCAGACCCAATGACCTCATATAAATATTTTGTAATCCCTTTTTCCTTTATAGAGAAAAAAAATCTATTGCTACATGTAGTTTGAATGTATCCCCCACTTGTGGCAGTGTTGACAGGATCTTTAAGAGGTGATTTTTTAATCTCATTATCATGGAAATGGGTTAGTTATTGTGGGAGTGGGTTTCTGATAAAGGACAAATTCAGTTATCTTGTTCTCTTTATCCCCCTCCCCCTCCTCTTTCTCTTTCAACATTCCTCTATTGGGTAACATGGCAAAAAGGACCTCTCCAGATGTTTGTCCCTCATCCTTGAATTTTTTAGCCTCCATAGGTATAAGAAACTTTTTCTCTTCCTTCTAAATTACTTAGTCTGTAATATTCAGTTACAGTAACATGAAATGGACTAAGCTATGTCCCAAAACACATAATTACTTCTTACTTAGTGCTGTAATTATAAAATTAAAATGTGTATTTTAATATGTAAATGCTCAGGCACTAATTGCTGTATTAGAATACATAAGTAGGTAAGCAAATGTTTTCATCTAACAGAATCACTATGAGATCATTATAAATATGTAGACTGGTACAGGTGATCAGCAATGGAACTCTAACAATAGGAACAAAAATGCTTTCCAAAATGGTAAAATTTCCAGAAAACATGACACAATCTTCACCTGACTTACCCAGTCGTTGCCTTCTTGGAAGATTTAGCCTACAATAAAGCTGTATAAAAACCACTCTTTATATAGAAAACATTGTTAAGTTATAGATTCGATCATATTAAATGGTTTCTCACCTTCTTGACTACAGAGTGGATCATTTGGAAGTTGTTTGGGATGCAGAACCCTCATTGTGCTGCACACTGCAGGTCACAATCTCCCTGGACTCGCTCCACTCAAGGCCCACACATCTCCAATCACTGACAACTGAAACTGTCCCACACATTTCAAAAATATCTCCTGGGAAAGCCACTACCCTTGCACAGTGAACTGCTGGTCTGTGCTCTGGAATCTCCTCAGTGACCTTGTTTTATCAGTTATCCTTTTGTTTCAATTTTCAAACTTTCTCTGCTTGTGATTTGTCCTCAATTTTGTCTCACAGTCAATTCCAAGTAAACTCCTCACCCCCATGACACTGTATCCTCCTCTGGCTACTGTAGTGTCTTCCCTTCTGCCCTTCACAGCTAAGTAGCAATCCACCTTTATTGTACCTTCCTCCCGCTCCCATTCACTCTAACTCATTATCTTTCTTTGGCCTCCAGCATGCTAAAGAAATTGTTAACTAGATTCCACAGGACCTTTTTAGTTCTTAATTTCCCTTCTTTCTGGAGGGCTGTTTCTGGTTTCATTTTTTTGTAGTTCATCTTCCTCCACATCCCTAATGTGAACACCTCCTTCAGTATCTCTTTTGTCAGTGGATGCCACCCAGTGGTCCAGTCAGAAAACAGGGAGCCATCCTGACCCTCATTCCACAGCACATAGCCAGTCATGAACTGCTTTCATTTCTCCTTACTTAACATCTCTCAAATATCTTGTCTCTTCTCTGGCTCTAGTGGGCCTGTATCTCTTACCTACATAACTGTAAAAAGTTCCTCTTCCCATCCTATTTATATTATGAATTGATCTTTGCCTTTGGGGTTTTTTTTGTTGTTGTTGTTGTGGTACTGGGGATCGAACTCAGGACCTTGTGCTTGGAAGGCAGGCACCGCACCGCTGAGCTAAATACCCAGCCCTGCCCTTGGTTTTTAAAAACAAAATTTTGAGGAAAAAAAATCCACAAAATTTTGAATAGCCATTGAAAATTTCAGGGCAAAATCTATAGCTTGAATCACAGCAGAAAAAAAGCCAAGACTGGCATTAATCCCACTTGTCCAGTTTTATTGCACACCATTTATTCCCCTTCAAATTTACCCAGACATAATGAATAGTAATTCATTTGTTTCTCCATTGCCCCAGGCTTAAACATGCTGGGGTTTTTTCTTGGATTGCTGACCCTCATTTCTTCTGCTTTATTGAAGCTTTAAGGTGTGTAGCTTCAATAGATACCTTTTCCTCCAGAAGGACTTCTTTGAGCTACCTGTCCCAGGCCAAGTGACCATCCCTTAGTTCTTCTATCTGCTTCTTCTAGAGTGTTCAGCATCATCATTGAGACTGCTTATCTGACATCTCCCCTCTACTTGAGTTTCTCTGCTGTGTCTTGGCAGTTCTTGTGTCTAGCACAGTACTTAGTACTCAATAATAGTGACATAAATAAATGAATAAATGAACAGGTTAAGAGTACAGCTGGTACCATCAGGACATGGCCAAAGGTTTTTACGGTCAACTAAGGACTAGACCAGTAATTTTCTGCCTTGAAAATAAAACAAGCACAAAACAAAAATTCAAAATTCCTGTTTTTCAGACATGGACTCTGCCATAAGTCCTTGTCAGTCCCAGAAGAATGTTGTGGTTGGTCAAATATTCAGCAGGACAAGTATTAGTACCAAGTGAATGTGTAGGGGTTTTTCAACTTCAAATCAGAATGTCTATCACACTGCATAACAATGCAAAAGAGTCAGCTAACCCAGACTAGTAAACATTCTTCAGGAGGCAGAGTGCTGGGAAACTCTCAGACAGGGATTTCATTAACACTCCACTGTAGCCAAGGTCTACAAAATACAGAGGAGGATGCCCAAGTGGAAGGAAGAGAGACATACTGGAGAAAAGAGAATATGTTTACTTAAGAGCAAAAATTTTATGTTTTTATTTCGGTATTTGTAATGCCTAAAAGAATGGTATATCATAAGCACTCAATAAACATTTGATTATTAAATCAATACATTAAATTGACAATACAATAAAATTTAACAGTGGTTAGCTCTGGGTGATAGCCTTTTTTTTTTTTTTTTTTTTTGGTACCAGGCATCTAACTCCAGACCTTGTGCTTTCGAGGCAGGTGGCAGAACCACTGAGCTAAATCCCGGCCTCCTAACTTTTTGTTTTTTAATGCTTTTTGGTTCTATATAAATGTTCAGTGAGCATGTTTTCTTTTTTTAGAATTCCTTTTATAATCAGAAATATTTCACAGGAACAAAAAGAAGGGACTGTATTATATGGTTATAATGGGCGGGGATGATACTAGTATAGAATGAAATGTCTAACCACCCACTCTCATTATGCATCCTTCTCATGACTGTACCTAATACAAAATACCTTACACTCTGGCAGTATATAATATTTAAAAATGAAAAGCCATCATGGACCCCAAAGTGTAACCTGCTGTGTGCCTCTCCTCTGTATCCTCCTCTGGCTCTCACCTTTCTGGGTCTCTTTTACATAGAGCAAAGAAATCTGTGCACTGCAAGAGTAAAAGATGTAGAGACAGGAAAATTCTAGAAGTTCTCCATGAATACACAATTCTGTGTGGGAATCAGTTCTTTTCAAGTTAAATGATAAGCTACTTAAAGCCAATTCCTATTGTGAGTAGTGCATTGGGGCAGATCCCTTAGGAGGTTCCCAGAGTGTACAAATGAAATAGTCATGCAAGTCCCTTCATGGGCTGAAATCCCCTAATGCACTGTCACTAAACTAGTTTTAAAAACCACTGAGTTCTGTTGATAATATTGCTTTCTCTCTCCACCAGCTTGTCAGAAACAATATCACCAAACACTTCATACAACTGCTGATGAGGAAACAATCAAAGATAACTGGTATTGGGCCAGAGATTTTGCTCAGTGGCACAGCACCTACCTGGCAAGCATGAGGTCCTGAGTTTGATCCTGGTACCAAAATAAAACAAAGATAACTAATACTAAGCAAGAGCAAATGGAGCTTCAAATTAGGGGATATAGGCAAGGGGAAAAAAATAAATGCTTTCAGCTGGGATTTGAGAGGAAATAGATTTGATGGGTAAATGAGTGGGAGGGAGGGCGATTCCAAGGGAAAATATGGGGTAAAGAAGCCTATTTGCAAATGGGCTGGCCACATTTGTAAAGCTCAAATTCATCCCAACTCTGTGATCCTTTTGGTTTTCTTTTTTAAGAAGCCAATAATGATGGCACCATTTTCCAAAGTGAAGTCTCTTAGGAAGTAGAAAGGAGAATCCCACCATTTACAGATATCTGATGCTTTTCCCAAATGTAACTCACTTGTCCACTTGTTCAAGAAATCTAGATAACCTGTGATTCCTAGACTTTCATTGCTGACATTCTGCCATTAGCCTCCAAGAACACTTGTCATTAAAAAATGTGAAAAATTTTAACAGCTAGATTTTGGAGTTATGATTCCATTCCACAGTCACTGAATTTATTCACATCTTTGCTGATGGCCAGATCCAAATCCCATTTCTCCATGGGTTTGTTGTTGTTGTTGCTGTTTGTTTTTGCCCAGATTTCTCACCCATAAAACACTTTCATTATTCAACTAATATGAGAATCCAGAGAATCATTCCCTCCTTGTGCTTTCCTCCTAGCTAGTTCCTCCTGCTAGTTCTTTCCTCCTTGGCTATTGCTTTAGGGATGGTTACTTAAAAGAGACCTTTTGCTGATTCTTTTTCCCTTCACTTGTAATATTTCTCCTTAATTCCTTACTTTCTCTCAGTGTAGCAAGTCCTAAATATTATAGAACTCAGTTTGGATAATCCACACCTATATGCAATGGTAATTGATTTATTTAGCCTTGAATTTTGACCTTGATTTAGTCCTTCCAAACTTCATTTTCAAACTGACATTTTCACTAAATGTCCTTTTTTAGAAAGTAAGCTCATATTCAAAGCTTTGTACACTTTATTAGATCCACTTCTTCTTGTCCCAGAAACAACAAAAATTGTCACAAGACTGCTGTCTGTAGCCAAATCTTGACAACTATGATCTATGCTAGGCACCTGCTGATCTTGCTGCTTGACCATAGCAGTAGACTTTTCACTCTCCTTTGAACACCCATCTGCCTCTAATATCCTAAAATATTTACTGTCTGAATCCTTATAAAAACGTTTACCCAATATAAATGCACATGAAAGGGGTAAAACATTGCACCACCAGGATATATTCACTGTTTTAACATGAGTCACATTTTAAAGGAGGTTAGCAGAAATGAGATGTTTTCTTCTAGCCCTTGTCTATAAAACCAAACTCTTTCTTTTCAGTTCATTGTAATATCTATTCTACTTTAGAAAGTGTTGCCTGTTTTAGAGTTGAAAATAAAGCCAATTAAGTTCCCTAAACTATTCTAATTCTGTCCATTGGCAATAAAAAATATTCTAGATAGAAATCTTATAAACAGCAGAGATTAATAAACCAAGGTCTAAACTAACAAAATAGCTAGGAAAATAAATAAAGCATGTAGATTACAGATTGACAATATGTGGTTCAGACCTTTTGTGAGTCTCAGGTAGAAGCGGTCTATTGGAGCCATTTTCCATTGTGCTTCATCTTGATCAGAAACAGAAATCTATTCATGGTATTTTTAAAGAATTTTTTTTGCCTATTTTAATTCTTCATTGTACAACTGATACTATAGATATTTCAGAAGATTGTAAGTGATCCAAATAAGTTGTTCTATAAAGATGGCATTTTGATGAGATTCACTGATTTCATGCTTTTTTTTAGCCAGTTTGAGGACAGTCAGATCTTTTTTGTTTTTTTGGGTTTTTTGTTGTATTTTTTTTGGTACCGGGGATTGAACTCGGGACCTTGCACTTGCAAGGCAGGCGCTGGAACGGCTGAGCTAAATCCCCGGCCCAACAGTCAGATCTTTTGCTTGTCTTCTTTCTTGAGAACTTCCTCTTGTAGACTCAGAACAAATAGGAATAGAGACACAAAGAGTAATGTTACTTCTAGAAGACATTTCTACAAGTGTGAACATTTCCAGGTATGATAAGTTAAAGAATTCCTTGAATATGTTTGTTTCTAGGAGACAGGATAAACAGTATTTTGCACAATCCTTTTTTTTTTTTTTTTTTTTTTTTTTTTTGGTACTAGGGATCAAACTTGGATCCTTGTGTTTGTGAGGCAGGTGGCAGAACCACTGAGCTAAATCCCCATCCCAGGATAAACAGTATTTAAGAACTGTACAGAAAGGAAATTCAAACTCAGGAAGTACCTCAGTATTATGTTAGGGGAGACTTCCATATGGCAAACTCAAGGAACTTCAGAGGCACACTCTATTTTAAAATTGAGTTTCTTAAATTGTAGGAGTCAGAGTTCTTGAGTGATTCCCACTGGGTCCTACAGAGCTTTTGATTACTTTCTTTCCAAAAAGGTTATCAGGCCAAACTGTCAGGTAAAAGGGCCGAAGACCAAGACCAGACCAGGCCACAACAAGCCTTTATTAGGGGAATAGATCTGCCACCGGGCTGTCTCTGAACAAAGGAGAGACAAAAGCAATATGGCCGGAGCAGGGAGAGTCTTTTATAGAGACTGGGGTGGGGTTTGTAGGGGCTGAGGTGGGGTTGAGTGAGGTAGTGATTAGGGAGTGGAGGATCCCATGATGTCACTAGGTGGTAGGAGGTGAGCAAGTATTACTTTCTAGGTGGGAACAGGGACATACTGGGAAGAAGGGTTTATTCTTTGGTGGGAGCAATCATCTTGGCATGATGTCACACAGGGGAGGGGGCAAGGCATGATAGGAAGAGGGCAGCTACTACACATAATAGCTGCTGAGGTGGTGGGAGACCTATCATTCCAGGCTTTTGTTTTATGATAGCTGGACGAAGGTCTCTTCTTCTGGAGCTGCTTCCTGCTGACAAGGGGTGAAGATCAGGGCTAGACCTGGATCTGATGAGGCCGGTGGCAAGTGGGGACCTCTTCCTTTTGCCGTACTGGCTGGTACCCTGCCATGATGAACTCTGTGACTGTCTGATTGGTGAATGCCCTCAATCATTCCTGCAAGAAAGTTTGAAAACAGCGAACCAGGCACAGTCCAAAACAGAGAATTAAACAGATAATACTGAGGGGTCCCAAGAGTGGTAATAGCCAGGGGAGCCATGAGCTCCAGGAACCAAACGTACTCCACCATTGATTAGTACCTTGGGGGACATATCTATCTGGCCCATTGAGTTTTAATTTTTTTTTTCATTTGACATGTAATTTTTTATTCATTATTTATGTAGGTTTTACAGAGACAGCTGGATGTTTAGGGGCTCATTTGTTATAGAAGTAAGAGACTGTTATGGAAGAGATCATAGCTCCTGATCTAAGGGCCCATGTGTCATGTCCTTGCTCTTACAGAATGAGTGGAAAAGTGATAAACACAATTTATATAATCTTTATAATCCTTTTTTTTTTTTGGAATATAAAAGGTGTATGTAACTGAGCAAATGTCTTTTGGAGGCCAACATACCGATGAGTGTGGTGTTACTATGAACCTGACTTCTTCTTTAAATTCAAGGCCAGGACAGTTTTATTCCTGTATCTCTCAGTTTTTGGAAGCCTCCTAGATATATTTAAAAATAAAGAGAACTGATAACCTCAACAAGGACACTGGACGACTTAAGGTGATCAAGTGTAACATAAAAGGCTTGATCTTTTTAGACACGGGTAGGTATCCAGGAAATATAAGCACAATGAGAAGAGGGATCATAAACAGAGAACAAGGATGTACATTATTTTAAAAAGAATAAATCTTGTAGCTGCTTGGTATAGAACTTATCCTGACTGTGGCTGACAAGCAGGTGATTTTTTCCCAATACTCTTACTTTATGGTTTTTGGGGGTTTTTTTGATCACTACATGATAGTTAATTAGTTATCACAGAATCAGAAAAACACTTATCTAAAAGGAGAGATCTGGAGACCAGTGATTTCTAGGATTGGGTACCTGTAAAGAACTTCTTTTAATTTTTTTGAAAAGAATCTGTACACATTTGTAGCTAATTAATGATTTTCACTTCTATTTAGTACCCAAATTTCACTTCTATTTAGTACCTTTTTGAAATGGCTGTGTCATGAGTGAACCAAAAGATTTTAATGGGTGGGCTATGTCTTAATTTTTCTGAAGTCTAGCTTTATTATTATGTCATTGTTTTATACCTCTTTTGGTTATTTTTTTCTGCTGGGTGTTTAAGACCAAGTTAAAGTGAGACCTGTGTCAATCAGTATGAACCTCTTGTTATCTATTAAGGTCAGTTAAGTCTCTCCAGGCCATTACTTTGGAACCATGTATAGTGCCTCTCTGCTTTTCTGTCAGTGTCAGCCATCAGGATGGGTCATGGCCTTGCTTGACCAAGTTGCTTTCAGTGAAAGCATTGGAGATTTTTTCTTGGTGACCCTCCTTTGGCACACACTGTATTGTCCTCTGGTGTCCAGCAATCTCCCAGTTTAGGTGGTTGAGTGACTTACCAAAGATGTAGGAACCTGTAGAGAAGGTTCCCTCATGTCCTGGATCTTTGTTGACCTTGAGGGACCAGGGCCAAAATATTGGCTGTGCTCATAGTCCAGTTACCTTTTAGTTTTGGTCTCCAAACTTTAGTTGTTGAACACCCAGAAGAGACGGTCAATAGCATTAGCATTGTAACAAGAATAATGAACTTAACTATTACAGTTTTACCTGAATAACAAACATTTTGGAATTTAAAATATAGAGAACTGTTACTGTTCTCAGTCATGGTTGTTTTTTAGTAGTTGAATTCCTGTAGAATATTAACAGAAAAAGAGCCACAAATAATATTTTAACATGACAATTATGATGACTTTACCTTTGTAACACATTTAAATGTCCATCTTGATATAAAATAGCCATTGTTAAACATACTCATTTTTTAAAAACACCAAAAGTTTTTATCTAAATTATTTTTTAAAAAAATAAATAAATTATCTTTTGATAGGATACCATCTAAAAGTATCTCAGCCCATGTATGTATCTGTTGTTATAAATAGCTGGAGTGTACAAAAAGGCAAATACCTGAATCAAAAGGAGGTTATTATCATAAACAAATATTAGAAAACCTGTACAGTCAGAAAGTACAAATACATTTAGTACACTACAAAAAATAAAACCTTGTTATTGTTGTTTTTTACAGGATATTTAGTCCTTTGAAAATGACCAGTGTAAGCACACCATAATAACATATTTAGAATTTATCCCTTTGATGACAATTGATATAAACAGTATAATAATATATTTAAGTAATATTTATTGATATAAGTCTTTTATAAGGCTATGAAAACTATTGGGTCAGTCTGTTGTAAGATGAAAACTGTTGAGGTCCCCCTAGTGAACAAAGACTGGAAAATATTTCCATGTGGCTGCTCCTTTATTCACCAAGGGGAGCATGCCTTGAACTTAATAACCTTTATCTATAAACAAAACAGCTGTACGATTGGACAAAAAACAAAGATATAAGACAATTTCTAAAACTAGAGTGCACTCAAATATATTTAGCCCAATGGAATTATAATCTGTTTATAATTTTAGGTTTATAATTATAAATAAGACTATTTAAAACTTTTTGTAAGTCAATTAACAGAGATCTCTTGTAGAATTAAAATCAGAAGGAATGAAACCTCTATTCCTGTAAACCTTTTACAACAAACTTGAAAACAACAAGTAAACATATATATTTCCTTTATAAATCACTTCCGCACACCTTCTTGACGTACCTAGGCCTTTTGGTCTTGTCCTGCTAACAAGACAAACATATAAAATCCTTTTATATCAAAAATATATCTTTTAAAATATTTTGTCTCTGACTCACTATAAACATTTTATACTTTTGTCAGTCATTATCTCATCCCTAGTGGTCTTTGTTAAGTAAATAAAGTTCCAATTCCTGTTTAATGGTTAGACACAGGTGGTTTCTGTCACTGATTACAGCCCTAAACACATGACAGTTAAAGCACGTATATCACAAGTTTGTTCAAGGATTCCCACTTTGTTCTTTAGAGCTAGGATGTTATCTATAGTGCAGCTACAAATCAAAGAAGCTATATAACCTTCACTTTAAACAGCAGAAGCAATGGGCTAAGGCAAGTTTTTAAAGGGATACACTACCTAGTTTGCTTCCACAACTACTTTAATAGCTAATCTATTTAAACTTTAAAACTTTTTCCTATCAACAGAGTTATAAAATGGGGGAGGTATGAGCAGTGAGTGATCGGCTCAGGCTAGGAGTACTTGAGGGGAGCAGGTTTGACAGAGGGAGGGTTAAGAGCATAGGTAGAAAAGGCTTGTATGTAGGGGATTTCTGACCATTTCCCATTGCGTTGACAGAAGTTGCGTAAATCACACAGTATGTTAAAATTGAAAGTGCCATTTTTGGGCCATGGAAACCCATTATCTAATTTATACTGAGGCCAAACCTGATTACAATACAAAACAAGTCTTTTTGGCTTAAAGTCTTGTCCCAACAATTCGAGGGGGTTGAGTTGTGCCAGAAGGCAGCCTTAAGGCGTTGAGGGGCGGGGTTTGGATTGTTGAGCCCCCTGATTAGAGCGGGTGAGGAGGAGGCAGCCTCTGGGGAGAAAGACAAAGGGGAGAAACATCCTTATCTCCTTTGACAATCTCCGAGTGAGTCTCCCAAAGGGAGAGAACCAGAGGAGGCGGGCCGATGGGACTTCTCCCAGGGGGACGGTCCTGGGCCCAGAGGCTGTGGGGGTTTCTCAGGGGCCCAGAGGCCGTGGGAGTTTCTCTGGCCAAGTGCTTGGATTTCTGAGAAGTCCCTGAGGGAGAGAGAATGAGACAGAGAACCCGACGAGAGGGAGGCTGAACTCCCTACTCACCCAGACATTGGTGACCGGTGTGGATGTGTAGTGTCAGCAATGGCAAAGGTAGAAAGCCCCAGAGGGTCCTGGCAATGGCAGATAGGTCTGTTGGAGATGGCCAAAAGGTCAATCAACCCCGTCCTGCAGGGGATCGTCCATTAATGGACCATCTACCATCCGAGTCATGGCACCAGAAATGTCAGGTAAAAGGACCGAAGACTAAGACCAGACCAGGTCACAACAAGCCTTTATTAGGGGTATAGATCTGCTGGGCTGTCTCTGAACAAAGGAGAGACAAAAGCAATATGGCCAGGGCAGGGAGAGTCTTTTATAGAGACTAGGGTGGGGTTTGTAGGGGCAGAGGTGGGGTTGGTAGGGGCAGAGGTGGGGTTGAGTGAGGTAGTGACTAGGGAATGGAGGAGCCCATGATCCCATGATGTCACTAGATGGTAGGAGGTGAGCGAATATTACTTTCTAGGCGGGAACAGGGGCATACTGGGAAGAAGGGTTTATTCTTTGGTGGGAGCAACCATCTTGGCATGATGTCACACAGGGGAGGGGGCAAGGCATGATAGGAAGAGGGCAACTACTACACATAATAGCTGCTGAGGTGGTGGGAGACCTATCACAAACCACTGAAGAAATAAAGCTAAGTATATTAACATGCAGTAAGAGAAAAAGACCCTCTGGTAGCATTTTAACCATTATCAAAAGATAGATATCAGAAGTAGCTATTTATAGGCTCTGTGGTCTGAGCTCAAGTGGTTTAATGATGGGTCTTTCAATGCAAGAATTTAGTTGAAATTTGGCACAATTTATGGTATTTCAGTTTAGACATGGTGGACACAGTAAAGAGAGGGTCTACAAGCAAATTTGGTAGGCAGTTTCATAGATAAGCTGTTTGACCTGACAAGCAATCTGTTGTATTGTAGGGAACAGGGGAAGGGGACATTACCAGAACCTCTGCAGTAAGTCCTAGTCTCCTGCAAGCCACGGCAGCACATGGCGAATTACAGGAAAGGTAGACAAATGAGAAGAAGCTGAGCTTTGGGTCTGATCAGTGCTGCTCTGGGCAGCAAAGACAAAGACCCCCTAGCTTGCAGCACTTTTTATTCAGTAAATGGGGAAACAAATGTAACACGTGAAATGCAAAGTTTAGTACTTCACATTGGGATAGACAAGGTGTAACAAAAGGCTGGGGGGCAGTGGAAATCTAAGAACAATAAGGAACTAGGCAGATGAAGATTTGGTTCCTCCCTGACGGTCTCCCGCAGGTGTGGTCTTGTCCTGGAGATTACAGCATTGCAGGATCACTGAGGTCTCAGTTGTGACCCAAGGCCAAAATGCAATTATGCCTGGAATGTCATAGCTGGCCTGTAGGCAGGAGAACTAGGCCTACTCAAATGATTTTTCCCTAAAATTATGTAACATCGCTCCCAAAATTGTATGAAAGAGGCTATTTGTTCAAATGAGCAATCAATCTATTGTCTGAACAAATTTAAGACACTTTCTGAGGAAAAATTAGTTATATATGCCTATAGTCTTCCTGTGCAAGAATGTTCTGGAAGAAAGTGTAAAGTCATGGGGACACAGGTGGATTCAGTTTCCATACTGATTGCTAAACCAGCTATGAGGATATGGGTGGCCTTAGTTCTCAGATTGAAAACTGATCTGCTGAAGAGGAAAGCCTATGGGACTGGAAATGATGAGACTAGGTTTGTTCTGGTTGTGATCTGATGGTCAAACTAGCTAGATGACCTGAACAGTGACACCTCCCTGAGTCTTATTGAACTTGAGAGCTAGCCTGATAGCACCTGGGAGAACCCAGAACAGAGGCCAGCCAGACTGGACAGGGTACAGCTCTTAACCTGGGGCTATGTCCCTGTACCTTTGTACAGCTGCTGGTTCGAGGGATGATAGTAGATTTGAGGACTCTCTTCCCTCTGTGTCAAAATAAGATTGCCCCTTTGGTAAGTAAGTTGCCACCATCAAATGTTGCTCTCTGCATCCCCCCAGAGCAGTGGTGGTGAACATATGACACATGTGCCACAGCAGGCTATTTGTATCACTGAAAGTTCTAAAAGGTTCACCATCACTCCCATAGAGTCATTTGTTGAAATCTTAACCCACAAGGAAATACTATTAGGAGATTGTGTCTTTGGAAAGGTGATGAGATGGTGTGGATGGAGTACTACTGATTGAGCTTGTGCCCTTATAAAAGAGACTGCAGAGAGCTAATTAGCCCCTTTAACCATGACAGAAATGGACCTCGCCAGACACTAAATCTGCCATTGCTTTGATCTTGGACTTTCCCACCTCCAGGACTGTGTGAGAGATAAATGTTTATTGTTTATAAATCTCATCTAACCTCTCCAGTTTACAGTATTTTTGTTATAGTGACCAAACATTCTATGACATGGAATAACACATCTTTTCACAGGCTGCACCACTATACACATAGAAATAGGATTAGCAATGAGAACAAATTTCACTGGTTTTTCCACTAGCTAGTCAAGCCCCTACCTTTCTTTGGAGAGGGGAACCTCTGCAAGGGCTTCCTGTATATGTGCACGTAAACAAGGCAGGGCCACTGCCACTCTTGCTCCTCTTCTCTGTCAAAGGTGCTGCTCTCATAGGATTTCTGTTGGAAATTCCTTCCCAGAAGGGCTGAGAGTTGCTGCCTAGTGTCTAAGCATCTCCAATCTGAGAAAGATACCTACAGGGAATGAGAACTACCTTGAAGTCTCTGCCCCAGGGAGAATGGCTCTCTGCAATTTTTAGGTACAATCTGTTCAGTGATCCCTATATAATATCTCTTAGTTCTTATATATTAAAGTTTACTCAAACAGCACCTTCAATTGCTATACCACTTGGAGCTATCTGACAATACAATTTGGCTGGATATTGCAAGGCCTACTGAGGCATGAACTGAGACTAAAGATAAATGCCAGCATCATAAAATAAACTTCATGGGATTCAAGACTAAATATGAAATTTTATTTTAAAGTCATGATTAGGGCCAGGGGTTTAGCTCAGTGGCTCTGTGCTTGCTTCCCAAGCTCAAGGTACATAGTTCAATCTCTGGTACCAAAAAAGAAAAAAAAAAAGGGATGATTATGCTATGACTCCACTTATATAAATTTCTCAAAAGAAAAAAGGAATGGAGATGATCACTATACCAGGTGTCACAGGTTGGGGGAGGGATGATTATAAAATAGTCAGCAGGGAGATAGTTCTTTTAAGGAGGTAGAACTGATCTGTATGATAATTTGACTGTATGATAATTTTAAAAATAAGTGAATGGTGTAAGCTTATATTTTTAATAGTGTAAAATTTTAAAAGCTGAATATGATAGTGTGAGAACACCTACAACACAGGATTGTCACCATCAAAATGTTTTTGAAACTAAAGCATAACTGGCTTGTAAATGGTAGTGTTAGAAATTTAGCCAGTCATTTTGGGGAAAATACAGCCAAATAAAAATTTTTAAAGTCTTTTTATAGTATGTTTTCTAGAAGAAATTTTACATCAACTTAATAGGATAAATTAAAAACCTTAAGCTTCAACTCTTAAAGATGTTTGAGAGTTTGTAGAAATTGATTTGATAAGGTTTACATTTGAATACTTTAATGGAAGTAAATACTTAAAATTTATCACAATACCATTCTTTATGGTTATTTTGTAAAGCATATCCTATCAATTCTATAAAAATTAGAATTATGATATAATCTCATCTTCTTACATTAACATACTTTTTATTGACTCACTATATTACATTATTCTATATTAGTTATCTAATCTCTTTAATTTCTATTTTCAGTACATCTCCTAGAGTTTATTACTTGAATATTCCTCTAATCATTTCTTTACATAAATTAACAACTTTCACAAACATTGAAATATTTTATTTTTGTAGCAATGTATTTATATTTATTTACCAGCTGGCTGCTAGGATATCAATATGTAAGTCACCTAAGAAGAGTTTCTAAGTTATAGTTAGAAGACTACCTATATTTGAAAGTACAGAGATACTAATGACATCTTTAATATCATGCCTTGTTTATGTATCTGATGTTGTTACTCTGATTGGTTATGTAATCACATGTCACACAGATGCTAGAAATAATGTTCAAGTGGGCTTTCTGAGAGCTAAAGCAGAAGAGCAGATTATGGCCAAAGACCTGAGCCAAAACCAAAGTCTGGTGCTTTCCTTCTTAGAAACTTTTCTAGCAACAACATAGACACAAACGAATATGAGTTTGAGAAAAATATGTTCCAAAAGCTCCTATGTTCAGAGGTGGGGTTTTGGGAAGGTGATTAGATTACGGGGTGTAAATCAATGAATTTGTTGTGATAACTGAATGTGCCATTAGGAGGTAGGGCTGGTTAGAAGGGTCTACATATTCTTGTCCCTGAACCCTTTCCTTTCTTTCTGATACTCTTTTCCTTACTCTCTGTTTCTTGGCCGCCATGAGGTGAGCTGCTTTTCTTTGCCCCGCCCTTCTGCTGAAATGTTTCTGCCTTAGAGCTGGTCAACCATGGACGGAAGCCTCTGAAACCATGAGCCAAAAAACAAAACAAAACATCTGTTTCTCCTTTAAGTTGTGTATTTCAAGTATTTTGTCTCAATGATGAAAGTTTGACTAACACATTGTGAGACTGGGGAGAGCTATTTAGCAACAAAAGATAGATGCTGTATTCAAAACATGGAGTGGGGAGAGAGTGGAGAGAAACTAGGTGAGAAAAGAAATTGAGATATATTATGTACATGTACCAGCTCCAAAAAGGAATGTAAACATCATATACTACAAGCATGTACTAAGGAAATGATCTGAAAAAAAAACACAAACTTTTTGCTCTGACTCTGGTTCAACAACTGAATCACATATGGTCAGTTCTAAGTCCTCATTCATTGACTTACAGGCCACACTTAAGACTCACAAATCCCTGTCATCTTGCTCTACATACAGACACAACTTATTTTTGAGTACTTGCTATATAACAGGTACTATGTATACTAAGTAAATTTTATAGAGCTTACATGTATATGTGTGTATATGTATATATGTATATATTTTTTTTCTATTCACAAAAAAATAGCCATAAAGGATTTTCTTTACAGACACAAATCTAGAAAGAGGAAAGGGTATGGAAAAGGAGATGGCAAAATAACATTTTAGAACCTGGCAGGAGAAAGATAAGTGGTTACTAACTTGTGAGCAGAGTTAGAAATGTGATTCAGAGTAAAGGAAGTCCATTAATATTCTGATTTACTCTACAGAATCTCACAAAGGTTCAGAAACTGGGTAATCCAGGGACCTGTTGAAATAGGGGTAGTAGTTTGTTCCAAAAGCAGAAGGATCAGTTGAAAATCTATATAGGAAGCAGTTAAAATCTCCTCATCTCCCTCTCCCTCCCTCCCTCCCTCATGAGTAAAGATGATTACTCTTTACTCATGCTGGTTCTAAAGCTTACCCTGTAGGGAGGGTGATCCAAAGGGATTCTGGACTCACAGATGATGGTCATTCCTGAGAAAACTGGTTCCACAGTAAACGTGTATGAAAGTGAATGTGTATGAAAGTATATTATGCTGAACTGAGAGCTCTGACTCTCTCCCAGATGATTCTCAGATGGTAGAAATGCAGGAAAGGTATTGGAAAGATGAGAACTTGAAACATCAACAATCTCAAAGAAAAACACCTAAAGGTATCTACTTCTTTTAGACACACCCCTGTGAAATGGCCAAACAAGAATGCCTTTATGAAGCTCTCCATTCCACAAGACCTGCACATGATGCTGGCTTCCTAATGTCTAACTCCACTAAATGCACTGATCACCAAGAACCTCTAAAAACAGACAGACCAGATGAGTGTAGTGGTTGATGCCTGTGATCCTAGCACTTCAGAGGCTGAAGCAGGAGGATTACCATGAGTTCAGGGCCAGCTAAACTGGCTATTGTTGTAGTCAAGGTTTGCAAGGGAATAGATTTAATATAGGACACATAATTTATAAGATTATTCTGTAATATTCACCCAAAGTCAAATACAGAGAAGTGCAAGAGATCTGTCCACCCACTAGAGACCCAAAGATCATAGCTGAGGCCCTAGATCCCACAGCAATGTCCCCCACAAGTCCAGCTAAAGACCTAGAGCCCAGGCAATGTCCTCCACCAGTCTGGCCAGAGGCTGAGAGCCTACAGCAATGTCTCATGCCAGTCTATATCAAGGATCTGCACTGGAAAGGCCCAAAGGCCAGTGGTGGAAGCTGGAAAGTCTGGCCAGTGGGGTGAAGGATCTGTACCCCCAGGCTGAGGAATCTACACTGGAGTCAAGAAGTGATGCTCAAGGTAAAGACCAACGTCCCCTGAAAAGAATAGCAGCCATCCCTGGGAACAGTGAGGACCTGAGCTCCTCTGATAACAGCTAAGTTTATATCAGGAAAACCAACCACAAGGAGCTTCTCCAGGAAAATCAACAGCATACAATGTTCCCCTCCAGTTCTCCTTTTATACCGCTGGCAACAATTCTCAGGTGGGCCTTTCATGCCCAGAACCACGCTGACTCAGTTTTCAGCTGGGCATTCAAAGTTAATCATTGGTTATTCCATCATAGCTACATAGGGAGTTCAAGGCCAGCCTGAACTCTACATAGTGAGATCCTGTTTCCAAAAAGCAAAAGCAAAACAAAAAAACCCCATACAAACAGAAAAAGAAAAACATGATGAAGAAGAGCTATTCAGTGAGCAAAAGAAAATCCAAAAAACAAACTATAATGATTTTCAGATGTTTCACCCACAAAACAGATAGTCATGTAAGAATTTCAAGTTTTAAACCTTGTATTCATATTACTTTTACAATATATTTTTTAAAAATCAATAAATTAGCTATCTGAAGTAGAACTAACAAAGAAAATTGGAGCTCAGCTTAATTGAAAAATTTGTGCAAGGTGACACTGTAAGGTCAGACTGAGGCACGATTGAGACCACTGAGGCAGACAAAGTCTAAGCAACATGTAATGAGTTTATTGCCATCTGGGTGCAGATGGGCCAAGTGTGAGAAGGCTGTTGGCAGTGAGAGGAGGGTGCTCATGGCTGAAATGGGGCATTTTAGGTAGGGGAGGGGGCACTGGTCAAGAGAGTAGAAAATTAAAATTTAGAGTCCCATGGGTGATGGATCTGGGGATGGCTGATAAACAGGGTGGTGATGAGACCAGCAGGGCCAGGGTGGCTGCTGGGTTTCTGTTATCTCTGTGCTCCTGTGGATGCGGGCTGCAGGTCTGCTCCGGCAGGGGTCCAACTTGGGGAACATGTCAGACCTATCTGACACATTACAAGTGCATTTCACTGCAGGCCCAGAGATTTCTGGGTTTTTCTTAGAGCTCAAGGGGCGCCATAGTAGTGGACCCTGGATGCTTAGAACAGTATCTTGAGGAAAAAGCTCTCAATTCCTCTCCCTTTGTCCTTTCTTGTTTATCACCACCCTTTATCCTACTATAGATCCTCCTTAACAACCATTTGAAGCTGGAATTGTACATTAAAGAACTTCAACTCTGTTTTTGTAGGTGAGAAATCAATCCTGTCAGCATGCTTTTTGAGTGCCACTGGTCAGTTGAATGAGAGGCCATAGAAATAATTTTTTTTCCCCTGGTCCCAAGGATTGAACTCAGGACCTTGAGCTCGTGAGAGAGGCAGGCATGGTGCCATTGAGCCACATCCCTGGCCATAGAGATAATTCTGAAGCAAACACTTGACCCTTATCCCACTAGACCTGAACCTAGAAGTTCTCTTGGGGTCTCCTCAGATAGAAGAAACACTTAGTTCTCAGAGTAAAGAAAAACAATTCCTATGGGTGAGGGTGCTAATTACCTTAGGAAAACAAGAGGGAGGGGTGGAATTATAAAATGCTCTTGGCAACTTTGTTCTCTCCTTTCTGGTGAATAGGCCTAAGGCTGTTTAGGGAAACCAAGACTCAACAATGAGACCAGTCCTACTGCAAAGGTGAGTCTATGCTTTGAAGCTAGCTGTGTGTCAGCATGCGTGTAAATTTTAGAAAAATAGAAAGTTTCACTGACCCCAAAAGTTCTCTTCTTTCTCTTATTATAAGGTCTAGGCATGACAAACACTAGTAAATTCTAATAAGCCATTGTTGCAATTGTCACAATCTTCAGTTAAAAAAACTGATCATCATGAGAAACCATGCATGAGTGCTGAACACATTTGATCATTGTCTTCAAGAAAAGAGCCAAGTCTGGCTGCAGCAGAATGGCCTCTGCAAAGCATTTGAGAATAGTCAAGAGTACAAGGAATGAACTGAGAGTATTTTCTGTGTCTGCCCTTATTCATTTGGCTTTGGATATGGGGACTAAATGTTTTAAACACACACATACATGTTTCTGTGTATATGTCAGAGGTTTAGTCGAAGGTCAGCCAACATGTTTGGAATCCTTGCTCTGCTACTTGCTGAGGGCAGAGGTAGATTTATTGTCAACTTCTCTGCTCTTGTATATTTAATTTGTTAAGTGAGAAGGAGACTTATCTAGTAAGTGTGTAGTGAGATCTGATAATAATGTATGGAAAGTATTTTGTCCAAGATATAAGGCACTCAAATAGTAGTTATTAAAAGAAAAAGAAATTTACTAAAGAATGCCTTCCATGCTCAGAAATGACATAAAATAAAGAACTGAAGTAACGATCAAGTCAAATATCTTCCTCCCCAGGGATTTGGGACCCATTAGAGACAAACTGGCTTATATTCAAACATCAGATCTGCCATTGTTAATAGCTGACCTTCTCCCTGTCCGTTCATATGGCTTTCCATGAAATATTGGGCTGACGTGAAGTTGAAATGAGGAAGAAGTGGTGACCCAGTCTCAATGCTTACTATATTCCTTTCTGATTCCTTCCCCTTCTCATTCTTTTTCCAACCAAATTGAAAACTCTTGAAAAGAATCAAGTCTTATCTTCCGGGACACCCCATGTCCCATACAGGGTGTGGTGCTCGGTAGACTAGGCAGTTATGGTTCCATTGATTTGGAATTTGTCAT
Source organism: Heterocephalus glaber (assembly GCF_053883595.1). Taxonomy (NCBI): domain Eukaryota; kingdom Metazoa; phylum Chordata; class Mammalia; order Rodentia; family Bathyergidae; genus Heterocephalus; species Heterocephalus glaber. The sequence continues at coordinate 40,462,611 of NW_028258333.1, forward strand.
TCTCTCTGCCTGCTTAAAATTCCTTCCCTCTCCACCCCACCAAGACGGGTGTGAGTTAGCTCAGCAAAAAATGTTTTCTAAAATTTCTCACTTTGCCTATTAAAACAACAAAGCACTCCTCAGCAGAACTTGCAGGTCCATCCCATTCCCTTCTTTTCTTTGTCACTGTAATTGTGTAACATTTGGGGTAGGGAACAAAACAATATAATAAAACAGCCATGGGAATGAGCTCTTACAAGAAAGGCAATTGGAGCTTTGAAGAATATGCCCAGGGTGACACATCTGAACAGGGAAGGAAGGGGCAGTGAAAACTCTGAAGGCAAATGCTTTGGGTTATTGACTCCCGGTACAGAGTCATTCTTGTTTTTTAATGTGATGGTGAACCAGCCCTGCCTCTGCTGATTATCTTCTTCAGTGTGTCTCCAGGCAGTGAGTGGAATTGAAAATTCATTCTCCCTTTCTCTTCCCCTTGTCCTTCTAGGATGCATGTTGGCAGTAAGGAAATTTGAAAACAAGGCAAAGTCCGATGTTCACAAACAGGAGCAAGCTACTTGTCCCCCAAAGCAGCCAACTTTCCCTGGGTGAGGAGTAGCCAGGAAGAATTCTTCTATATCCTAGGAGTTTGGGAATATCCTATTGTTCTCTTTTTTCCCTCGAGACACTAATCATCACTACAATTCACCTGAGAATTATTCTAATGATCCAGCAGAGGATTGACAAGGGAAAGGAAATATCTGAAATTTTTGCACAGATTTTGGGTGATTACATAAAAATTAGTGGCTAACAAATCTATTCAGCTCTAGATTAGACACAGTTACAGACACAGACATGCTTAAGATGTGTACCTATCTCTCAAGGAGTTTACAGTCCAGTTGTTAATTTTCAGCCAAACTTTCCAAGTAGTATTCTCATGTCTAGGTATTGCCTTGGTCTGTCTGATGTAGATAAACTGACATGCTATATCTTCTATTTTCAGAACAAGATGTAAAAGCAACAGGTTCTCAAAAGCCTGAAAATCACTTTACTGTCTGTGTTTTTCTCTGCTGGCAAATCTGAAGCTCCAAAGTTGAGCTATTTTATTAAACACTGCTCTATTATACTACCCTAAAATGGTAAGAGGGTCCCTATTCTGCTAATTAGGCCACCCCTTTGCAGTCCACTAATAGATTACAAAGCCACAGATTGGAGAATATTCTGAAGTTTTAGTGAAATTAAAGTTTATTCATTTGCTCTTCTAATATTATAATTCCTACATTTAAAATGAAAAAAGTAGAATTCAAAGACAAATGCACATGCATAATGTCATCCAACTAATTTGGAGCCAAAGCCCAGCCTTTGCACTATGCCACCTCCCACCCCAAACCCAACTCACTAGGCATGTTGGTAGAACAGATAGTGGGAATATAAGATTCTCTCAAGGGCAAATAGCAGAAGGTCCCACTAAAATGGCTTAAATAATCTTAGATCCTGAGTTTAGAGGTATGCCCAGATTATGTACTTTCACAGGTCAAACACATTATCAAAGACTGAGGTTCTTTCTGGGTTTTTTGCTCTGATATTCTCAGTGTGTTGTCTATTTTCTTTTCTTTTTTTTGGTACCAGGGATCAAACTTGGGACCTTGCGCTTCTGAAGCAGGCAGTGGAAACACTGACAAAAATCCCAGCCCAATTTTCAAGTAGTTCTTTCCACTGGTTCAACAGCCATATCCTTAGGAAGGATTTCCCATGCCCAGAAGAGACTACTATATATGTCTTCCTCTCCCACCTCTTAAGAGTAAGGGATGATTTCCCAGAAGTTGCTCGTGTCTCCTTGTATTAGGTGGAAACCCCTTGTGTCTGTCCAGACCTAATCATTGGCAAGTATAGAGGACTTATAATACAAGGTGCTGGAGCCAGGCTGCATGTCTCAGAAATACTTGATCTCATAAGGCCTGGACAAAATCTGAACAACTGAGTAGACATCAAAAGTTCCTTTTATAATAGGTGTGTAAAAACTTCCTAGAAAGTGAAGAGTTTTCTCTTAAGCCTCCCATACCCCTTGTTTGGAGTTAAAGGCCTGGTTCCTCAACTTCTACTCTGCTTCCTGCTCTCTTCCAGCTGCCTTTGGCCCCTTTTCCATCTTAGCTCCTGCTTATGAATCTCTAAACCATTCTAGGCCAATTCACACCCTCCCTCACCCATTATGTACCATTCATCTCATTCATTCATTAATTTAGGCAGTTACTCAGTTACATTTTTCCTGTGTTATGAATACTCACTATAAGACAGACAGTAAATTGAGCTCTAGAGAAACAAGAGGACACGGACCCTATCTGTAACACCCAAAGCCCAATTTTTAATAGTGCAAACACACCTGGCATCTGTCATTCAGCATACACAGGATAGCATATGGGTCTCTAAGAAACGGAGCCTGAGGGAGGGATCAAGACAATAAGAGTTAATTTTGGAGGTGCAAGCTTTTAAGCAGAGTGAGAGAGAGAAAAAGATTAAGGCAAATTGAGGCAAGTGAAGTAAGGACAAGCGACGTGAAGCGATGTGTTGTCAGGTTTCTATACTGGCCACTGCTTTTCGTTGCAAGGGACATTGTATGTCATTCGGTAGATGCTTTTGCAGGCCTCAAAATGATGAGATTCAAAAGGAGACCATGCCTCAATGTGGTTGGGAGAAGAAAAATTATCTTCTGGTCTTTCCTATCTCTAGATCTCAATGGTCAGAGGAACTCCATGAGGAATTCTCCTTTGAATGTCTAGGTTGTTTCATTTGACCCCCTTGGCTGCCCTTTATGATGCCAGATCCCAAGCTCTGTATTGTGTGATTTCACCAATATGGAAGCAGAGGGTCCTTGGTTGTGTGGTTGAGTGAGAGAACTTAGTGGTGGTAATTGATTCCTGAGAAGGTGTTTGATTTTTGTTCATTGCATTTATGGGCTTCCAGAAAGAATATGGATTTCCTTCCAGTCTTATCTCTTCTTTATGACATTTTAATCTTCATACCTTTTAGCCTATGCTGGCTTGTGATGCTGTTCAACACTTGAGGGAAACTATCAATCCCAGATTTGTTCTACTGCCAAAGGGAGATGATGACTTCACTGTTGCTTTCTTGATTGATGAAAATTGGCTGAACAGATGACTATAGTGTTCCTCAGGGTGACCTTGGCTAGGTCACCTACTGCATTGCATGTAGTAACGTAACGTGTCTTTTCAGTTAAATACAACATACTGAAAGGGAATATTATTGACATCATTACCTTTGCTTTGTTTTTCAAAGCTAAAGAGGGGGAAAAAAATCCATGAGGTGTCACATAATAATCACTTGGGGCACTTAAGACCTAGACTTTAGGGCACATCTGCAGATTCTTATTTTGGAGATCTGGTCAGAGGCTTGATGATTTGTTTTTCTAATGTGATCCTAGTTGCTGCTGATGTCAGCATGAGAAGTGCTCTTGTTCGTGGGGAAAAATGATCAAGTAATATCTTGACTTAATTCCTTACATACCAGACAAAAAAGGAGTACAGTTGCTTTCAAATATCCCACGATATAGTGGGTAAGACAAAGTTAAAGAATTACAACATATTATGGGTTGGATCTTATATATCTCCCAAAAGCTCATGTGTAGAAGATTTGACCCCCAGGTGATGACACTTTAGAAAGGGCACCTAGTTGAAGAACATACTTCTTTCAGAGCATGCTCTTGAAGGGTGTAGTGGGACCCCGGCCCCTCCTCTCTCTCACTTTGCTTCCAGGCCACTATAGGGTAAACCTCCAGCATGTGCTTCTACCTTGATGATCTGCCTTGCCAAAGCCCTGAAGACAACGGGCATGTGACTAGGGACAAGACATTTCTACTTTACCTTGATTTCTCAGATATGTTATCACAGTGAAAAAAGCCAGTTTAGAGATAGTTACAAAATACTAATTGGAAAGCTTGTGCCTGTGTAGAGACATAAGCCATTTCTAAGCAGAGATGATGGAATTCATGTTGTAAAAGGACCACTTAGCTGAGGCACAAGGATATCTACTCAGGCTTGATGAAGTTGAGGGTGATACAGTGCGATTAGACCTTTTAGGACCCTGTGTACTATGTTAAGGACCAAGAACTTGATCCTGTGGGGAACAGGAAGTATCTTTACTGTTTTTGGGAACTGTGGCAGCAGTGGGCCAATCCTTCTTTTTATTTTGTTGGTAATTTTTTTTGTTGTTGTACATGAAGTTTGCATTCATCCAGATACATATACTTAACAGATCTTGATTCTTTTTATTCCCTTCTCCCTCTCCACCTACTTCCCTCCATCTCTAGATTCCCTTTCTCCATTTTCATTATAATTTTTTTTGTAGTTCATGTTTGTGACATATAATGAAAATTCATTCAGGGTATTTGGAACATGTACCTGATGCATCTTAAACCTTTTTTTTTTTTTTTGTCTGCGCTCCCCTTCAGTCTCAGATCATTTCCCATTGGCAAAAGATCTATCTCCCTGATTAGTTTTACTGATCTTTCATTTTGCTATTTATTTATACTTTGCATTACTCAAATGAGAGAAACCATATGATACTTAAGCTTGTGTGTCTGATTTATTTCACTTAACATTGTGTTTTAAGGTGTTTCCATTTTCCTACGAATACCTCAAATTTATCCTCCTTTACAGTCAATTAGTATTCCATTATCTATATATACCACATTTTTTTTAATCCATTCATTTGTTGATGGACATATAGGCTCCTTTCAGGAATTACCTATTATGAATCATGCTGCTTTAAACATGGCTATCCATGCATTATTGTAACATGTCTTTAGCTCTTATGGGAAGAATACTTAGAAGGGAGAATAGAAATTCAAACAGAATTTCTATTTTTAGTTTGAGAAATCTCCATACTGATTTCCATAATGGTTGTACTAATTTATATTCCCATCAACAATGTAGAAGTGTTCCATTTTCACTGTAGCCTTGCCAGCATTTATTTGATTTCTTGATGATCACTATTCTTTCTGGTGTAAGATAAAATCTTAGTGTTTTAATTTGCAGTTTTCTAATGACCAGAGATGTTGAACATGCTTTTGTATGCTTACTGGCCATTTGTACTTCTGAGAAGTCTCTATTCTTTTCATTTGAGGGCCCACCTTTCTACACTTCCTCCCATTTCTCCTTAGTTTGTTTCACCCTTGCTTGTTTAATTTTCCTAGTCTATCCATTAGGTGTATGTCACTGATCACTGCAATTATTTTACAAATATGTTTTCAAAGATAGTCTTTGATTGCTATAGAATTCCATGTGATGTCAAATATGGCTTTTAAAAACTTGCCTGGATTGCAGTGACTGTTCGTGGCTTCCTTCCTCACCCCTTGACCTTGACTTCTGCTGGGGTGGAGAGGGACATTACACCTGTTTGACACGTTGTAGCAGAGGTGGAGTGGCCTGGATGTTTGTCTGTTTCTACCTAATGGCTGTAAAAGAACAGTGAGAAACAGAAACTGGCGCTAGGGAGAAAATGAGCAAAGTGTGTTGAGAAGCCCCAAGGTGAGAGACTGTTTGGTTCTCCAATTAACTCAGCTTGGTGGTAAAAGCGGTACCTTAGATGGGCTAGGACCTGAGTGAGAGTGTGTGCCACTGTATCCTTTAGTCGGCTTGCTGGCTCAAAATAAGGAGAATAGAAAAAGCAATTTTAAGATGATAGAGCTTTTCAGGGAACACATTTACAAGTTCAGATCCTAAAGCCATTTCTGCTAGGTCAAGATTTTAAAGTATCTAGTAAATGCCCTGGTGAATAGTTACAGTGGTGAAAGGGACTCCATCCTATGCTGGGTGCTGACCTAGCTCCATTTCCTGCATCACAGTC